>NC_090320.1:225029944-225374899 GCF_040869045.1 Eurosta solidaginis
AAAAAAATGCGCGAGCGCTTTCTTCCGTCAATATGTAGTGCATTCTACGGTCGACAAAGATAGACGGAGGGCCAACAGATACGCACCTAAACATAAATTCAGCGCGTCACCAATTACCATAAACGCCAGAGAGGTTGAAAATGCCATTAGTCACGCTAAACCATCCAAAGCAGTGGACCCAGACGGCATAGCCATGCCGATGCTTAAAAGCCTAGGGAAAGAGGATTTCAAATATTTAGCACATGTCTTCAACCTGTCTCTTTCCACCTTTGTCATCCCCGAAAAATGGAAAATGGCCAAGGTGGTCCCGCTACTAAAGCCTGGGAAACCAGCTAACATAGGAAAGTCGTATCGTCCGATATCTCTCCTATCGCCAGTAGCAAAGACGCTTGAAGCCATTTTGCTCCCCTACTTCCAAGCAAATTTGCAGCTAGCCTGTCATCAGCATGGCTTCAGAAAACTCCATAGCACCACCACCTCCCTAAATGCCATCAGCACCCAGATAAATTACGGTTTAAATAAAAACCCCCACCATAGAACAGTACTCGTAGCGCTAGACCTATCAAAAGCTTTTGATACGGTCAACCATGGCTCGTTACTGCAAGACCTGGAAGGGTCTACCGGTCTACCCTTCCCCCATGTCTTAAAAGGTGGACCGCAAATTATCTGGGTGGTCGGCAGGCATCGGTGCAATTTAGAAACGAAACATCAAAACCGAGGAGAATTAAACAAGGGGTGCCACAGGGTGGTGTCCTATCTCCACTTTTGTTTAATTTCTCCATATCTAAGCTACCTTCACCACCGGAAGGAGTCACAATCGTTTCCTACGCCGATGACTGCACAATAATGGCCACAGGCCCAGGCCCAAAGATCGATGCGCTATCCAATAAAATAAACGGCTACCTCCCTGAACTTTCCAGTTTTTTCGCCTCGCGAAACCTGGCATTATCACCGACTAAATCTTCCGTGACCTTATTTACAACATGGACGTCCCAAATGTCGACCATTTTCAACATCCACGTCGATGGCACTACGCTACCGACTGCCCTACACCCCAAAATCTTGGGTGTGACGTTTGATCAGGATCTACATTTTGGTGAGCACGCAGCCGCAATTGTTCCGAGAATTCAGAGCCGTAACAAAATCCTCAAATCCCTCTCTGGCAGTACTTGGGGAAAGATAAAGAAACGCTCATGACTACATACAAAGCAATTAGCCACACGATTACGTGCTACGCGTCACCCATATGGTTGCCAAGCCTAAAAATCACCCACTGGAAGAAACTACAGGCCTGCCAAAATACTGCTCTCAGAATCGCCACGGGCTGTCTTCTTATGTCCCCAGAACACCATCTGCATAATGAGGCGAGAATACTCCCCATCAGGGAGAGAAATGAGATGCTGACCAAACAGTTCCTGTTGAATACCCAGAAACCTGGGCATCCCAACAGACATCTGATTGATGAACCAGCACCGCCTAGTGGCTTAAGGAGTCATCTCCGTAAGCATTTTGAGGAAATACGGCACCTGAGAACCCAGCCGTATGAAGTGAAAAAACACAAGCAGGTCCTTGGTGAACTCCATAAACAGGCGTCGGACCTTTATGCCGGGAATTGCCTGGTGGATCCAGTACTTAACGAAAATTATCCAAAACTCGCGGAAGAGGAACGCATACTCCCCAGGGAAACGCGTGTCACTCTTGCTCAACTTCGTTCTGGATACTGTAACAGGTTAAACTCTTACTTATCCAGAATCAACCCCGACATACAAAATGTATGCCCCGCTTGCAATGTGTCCCCACATGACACTAACCATCTCTTCAATTGTAATGTGGAACCAACGCCTCTAACACCCCTTTCCTTATGGTCCACCCCTGTTGAAACGGCAAGTTTCCTTGGACTCCCGTTAGAGGATATTGATGACAATTTGTGATCGGTCGCGGCTATTAGGTGGGGCGAGCATTGCTACAACAACAACAACAACAACAGACCTTGTCCTATCCCAACTTTGATCTGTCTGCATGGCTTTTACTCCCCATCCCCCTCCCTCTCCCCCCTTTTCAATTTTTCTCTTCTTTTATTTGCTCCTCCCTATCTCGTTCTCACTTTCTACGGCTCTTTTTCACTTTTCGTCTTTTTTTACCTATTCCACTCTCTCTGCGGCTTCATCTGTCTTTCTAGCGCCCTTACATTCTTCCTCCCCTACCCCCTCTCTCTCTGTCTCCCTAACTCCGTCTAACTCTATCTTTTTCTCCTTCCCTTGTTCCAGCTTTCTCGCGTTTCCTTCATCCAAATATCTAGCAATCCTCTCCCTAAAAATAAGTACGGAACAAATTATTGTCGAGGGCGCTACAAATTAAGATGTTTTCACGTAAATCGGGCCCTAGCCCATCACCTAGAAAGAGTGCGTTCTAAGATCCTAATAATCTAGGCAAGAAACTATCACTGTATGCAGTCGCAAACTGAGAATGATTTTTTAGAATTGAGCGGTCTCTTGACCTCTAATCCTTACCAAAAACTTGACAGAAAAATCCTCTGGGTGTTATGCAGTTATTTTGGAAATTTTAACAAAATAGGCTGAGTTCGAGGGTCAAAATCAAGAGCACCGGTAAAAAAAAACGTTGGTTGAGCTGGTTGAAATCGAGAACGCAGGCTTTATCGAAGTCACAGTCAGATATAAGCAGATATTTAAGGTTACGCTGATAAACATTTGGAATCAGGGAGAGTCAAGCTTCACGGCATAAAAACTTTCGCTTATGATAACAGAAGTCTCTCTATTTCTCGCTATTTCAAATTACCAAAAAAAAAAAATAATTAAACTGACGACATCGTATGGAGAGCGTTATTGAGCTATACAGTAAGCGGTGCCAAATGGATTATCCACAAAAGGCGATAGTGAGGACTGCATCATGGGAAACCTTTCTTATCGATATGTCAGACAGATTTTGGCGATATCGATTCATAAAACAGGGGATACCACGGCGTGGTGTTCAATCTCCATTTCTGTTTAATTTCTACATATCAAAGCTTCCTTCCACACCAGAAGAAGTTAGAATCATTTCCTATGCACGAGTGGGCAGTGGTTTCTCAAGCGTCGAGATCCAAAACTGCTCAGCTACAAAAGAAATATCATCATCTGAGGTTAAAACTTAAACTAATAAAATATAGACAAACATATGTATGTGGTATTTCATCCCATTTCGACCAATTTTGAACCCGACCCCTTTAGAATTGGCTGAAAGGCTTTCTTCTTTTTCTAGCTTACGAAAGACGTTTTTCAGAAGTTTTTCAAATTTTTTCAGCCAACTCAAAAAAAGTTATGAAAAAAAGCTAAAAAAGTAAAATTTTATTTTGTATTTTTTCCGAAAAGTACATTTAAAAACATATTAAAAAAAAAAATGATCCCAAACGGTCAACACCGTTTTTTTCAAAATATTTAAAACTTATTTTGAGTTGGAAAACGTTGTTTTTTTTTTTCAAAATGCTATAACTTTTTCAAAAATTGACCGTTTGGGATCATTTTTTTTTAAATATGTTTTTAAATGTACTTTTCGGAAAAAATACAAAAAAAATTTTAAAGTTTTTTTTTTTCAATTAAATAAAAAAAAAATTCTCAGCCCACTCCTGGATTAGTGGGGATGATTGCAGAATTGATTGAAGTTGTTTATGAGAAAAAAAAAGGTCGAAATTCGAAAAATCTCGAAAAACTGAAAAATTACAAAAAAAAACTTTAAAAATTTGAATTTTTTCCGAAAAGTAAATTTAAAAACAATTTAAAAAAAAAAAAGATCCCAAACGGTCAATTTTTGAAAAGTTATAGCATTTTGAAAACAAAAACGGTGTTTTTTTTAAAATTCATAACTTTTTTTGAGTTGGATGAAAAAATTTGAAAAAATTTTGAAAAACGTTTTTCTTTAGCTATAAAAAGAAGAAAAACTTTCAGCCAATTCTAAAGGGGTCGGGTTCAAAATTGGTCGAAATGGGATGGAATACCCCATATACAGCATTATCGATTAAGAGAGATAAAACAGTCTTTTTTAGAGAAAAAAGCGAGTCCGACATATCAAATATGTTTGAGTGAGAGTTATAATCCTGGCACAAACACCGGAAAGGTTCGTTAAGTTCGAAATTCGTTCTACATTGCTTTAAAAGAAGAGGTATGCTGTGTGTCGAAGTGCGAGTGGGAACACTAAAGTTCACTTCGTTCTGAAGAAATGGGCTTGAAATCGATCCATTCAGTAGTTTTGTCATAAATATTACGCCATGCATATTTCTAGACTTGCAAGAGTTGGAAGATAGATAAGTTTTAATCGATTAGTATAAGGTGGAAGATTAAATGAACAGTCCCATTGAAAATTCCTTAAGGCAAATAGTAAAAACTGTTTTTGTATTGATTCGAGCCTGTCAGTATGGACTTGAAAACGCGGATTCCAGACTATTGAGCCATACTCTAATATCGGTTTAACCAATGTTGTGAAGAGGGTTTTCGTAACGTAGGGGTCGTTAAACTCTTTTGACCACTTTTTCACAAATGCTAAGACACCTTTAGCTCTATTGACAGTATATGAGTGTTGAAGCTAAGTTTGCAGTTCATTGTAGCTCCCAAATCTACACAAACATTAACATTGCCCTTCCCTCCACTCCCACCAAAACTCTTGAAACCATATTATTCCTTCTCCCAACTGATCTATATGGTAGATACTGTGCCTCCTGCAACGCGGCAAGGCTCAACGCTATCGAGCCATGGAGGGCTGCAGGTTTGGTCACACCCGGATCCTGAAGCATGTCCCCGAAACCTTCTTGAAATTGGACCATACAACAACTTCCCCTTGCTGGGACAACAAATTTTCCACAAGAATCCCAGAGAGGAACGAGTGGGCAAACGTCGTGGACCCGGGATCACACGAAATCTCCGTTTTTATAGATGGCTCTAAACTAAAGAACAGAGTCGGCAGCGGAATATTCTCAGAGAAGCTCAATCTAAGCGAGAGCTTTCGCTTACCCGATCACTGCAGTGTTTTTCAGGCTGAACTCATAGCTATCTGGGAAGCAGCCCTCTATCTTGCTAACCTGCAGGTGACCAATTCTATTTCAATTTTCTCTGGCTGCCAAGCTGCCATAAAATCCCTGCAATGCAGTAACACCTCGTCACTAGTGGCATTGAAGTGCAGAGAAACCCCCAACAAACTAGATGAAAATTGCAACCTAAGCATAATATGGGTTCCTGGCCACTGTGACATCTCAGGAAACTGCATCGCGGATGAGCTAGTTAGGGAAGGCACAAACCTGCAAACAATAACCTCCGCTGGTTGGGCCAGCCCTCTTTTACACACTTGCAAATACTACCTGCGATCTTTTTTCATGGATCAGGCAAACGCCAGATGGGCCAAGGAACCTACATGTAATATATCCAAGCAAATCTGGCCTAAGCTGGATGAAAAAAGATCGCGATCGGTGACATTGTTAAACCGTATCTCTATAAGCCTACTAGTGGGCCTTCTTACAGGTCACTGTCTCATGGGCACTCACGGTGCCTATATGGGCCTGCAGACAAATGACTTCTGCCGCAGCTGCAGGGACGAGGAGGAGATAGAAAGCGTTGAGCACTATTTGTGCCACTATCCCGCACTGTCAAAAACCAGGTACCAATGCCTCCACAGACACTCTTTTGGGTGCTTTGCGGAGCTTGAACCTATAAACCCAAACGACATCTTGCGTTTCATTAGGCAAACGCGCTGGTTTAGCCTCAGTGGGGTCTAAACTTTCTTCTTCTTCAAAATTAGGGTAACAGGAAATAGGGCCCTCGCGTGGTAGCACAACGGGCCACAACGCCCTACGTAAGTCTCCGCTCGGACAGCGGAGGCAGCCACTTTAACCTTACCTAACCTAACATTCTCAAGGTTTTGGTTGTTAATTGTGTAAGAAGCTGGTTGTAAACTCCTGCGCGAAAAACACATAAATTTACATTTCTGAAGATTAAGCGGCATGTGGTTCACATTGCACCAAGCAGCTAGGCAATTTAAATCCGTCTGAAGTAAGGAACGTTCTTCAATCGACGCGTAAGTCTTAAAAAGTTTTACATCATCAACATACATCAAAACTTTAGAATATTTTATAGTTGTAGAGATATCGTTAATAAATAGCAAAAACAGAATCGGGTCAAGAAGGCTGCCCTTAGGAACACTAGAGGTGACACTATTGATACTCGAAAACATATTTTTAAAGATTACTCTTTCAACCTACCTACCTACTCTTTGTGTTCTGCCACAGAGATAGGAGGAAATCCAACGAGTGAGACTAGGTTGAAACCCAAGCATGTCGAGTTTATACACAAGTAAAGAGTGACATACTTTATCGAATGCTTTACTAAAATCGATGTATATAACGTCGGTGTGAAGATCTTCTCTGAACCCGTTCGTTGTGAACTCAAGTAAATTAGTTATGAGTGCTTTGCCCTTACAAAACCCATGCTGAGAACTTGCAATTAATGTTGAAATCGAAAATGTTAGGTGATTTGTGACGATTGCTTCGAACCACTTTGGAATAGCGGACAGTCTAGCTATGCCACGATAGTTTTCAATAGACGAATTAATGCCACTTTTATGAAGAGGGATGACAAAGGATTCCTTCCATACCGTCGGGAAAATTCCATACTTCAAAGATAGGTTAAACAGATCAGTAAGAGGATGAGTTATGCACATTTTTTAAGAAAACATGTGGTAAATAAATCAGGGCCGTATGTAAAAGATTCTTTGAGGGTCTTTAGGTACTTGAATTACTTGAATACAGTTCAGAAAGATATTTCCCAGGTGGCAAAGCAATCTCGACGGAATAATTAGATTTGTACAATTGAGCGAAGAAATTCGCAATCTCTTGATTGTCGCTAGAAATGTTACCATTAAACTTCATAGCGGAAGGAAACCCCTTTACCCCACGTTTAGAATTTACGAAACCATAAAACGACCGCGGTTGCTATTAATTTTCTTCTTAATTTACAGACGTAAGGATGTCTCCTTCTGACCCCTAAACATCACCTACATAGTCAGGCCAACAAGTTCACATTAAAGAGCACAATGGATTGCTGAATAGGCAGTTTTTGCTAAATTGTCACGAACCAGAACATCCGAGCAAACAACTGCTTGACCTAGCCCCTCCTCCAAGAGCTTTAAGGAAACATCTCCATAAGCACTATAATGACATCCGGCACCTGCCAACACAGGCGTTCGATCCAGACAAGCATAAGCAGGCCCTAGGTAAAATCCACACAGAATCGGTAAATGCTTTTGCTAGGACGCACTCGGTGAACCCTGTTATGAATATACAATGTCCTACTCTTGTAGAAGAATAAAGCACACTAACAAGCGAGACACGCGTCCTCCGACACAATTTCGTTCTGGATACTGGTATTGGTTAAAGTTTTACTTGTCCAGAATCAACACTGATATACGTAATATATGCCCTGCATACGATGTTTCCACACATGATAACAACCATATTTTCAATTGCAATGTAAAACCTACGACGCTAACCCCAGTCTTCCTAATATTCGCCCCTGCTGAAACTGCCAGATTCCTTGAACTTCCATTAGAGGACTTTGATGAAAATTAGTGCGTGGTCGCGGCCATTGAATGGGGCGAAGCGCTGTTAGAACAACAACAACAACCTAAGTAGCCCCAAAATCTGTGTCAGATAATGTAATTATAAAATCACTACAATTTCTTAACCAGTCTTGGAAATATCTACTGAACCGTTTGTACCTTGAGTTGACACTACCTCCATACAATGGCGGTCGGCCTTATTGTTTTTGTTTTTATAAACCAAAGGATATTTTGCTCGAGGTGTTAAAAATCACAGCCAATATTACACCAAATAACAATAAAATAAAACAAAACCCAATTTGAACAACCACAAAATCCTCTGGTTTCCATAAAAACCTCAAAACTCATTCTAACGGCAATTGCAATTGCAAATCATCGCCTCTAAGGCCTATAATTCTCCAAAAACAGTATTACCATAGATGAAGGTATATGTACATTACAGCGGGTCAAATTTTATGGATGGATTTTTTTTTCATGAGGAGTATAGCAAAAACCGTAATCTACAGATGATTCTACGAAAAATTGCTGAAGACACCATAGCTCTAGCTCCGATTTCAAGTCCCCCACTTTTGCAAAATAAATATTTTGCCATATGAATGTAGGGTTTGGCCAAAAAATCTTCATAGCTTTTGATAGAATTATAGGACAAATATCATATTGGACTTACTTTAAAGTTATTTTACGTACATTTCAGAATTTGTATTAATATCTATAGTGTTTTTGAATTTTAGTAAAGATATCAGGCTTAAATTTTGAGAAATTAGCTTAAAATGTACTTTTAACTATTATATTATCATTTTTAACAAATTTGTTATGGACATTTTTTTTCTTTACAGCTAAAATAAGTTCATTACAATTCCAACAACTTACATTCAGACAGTTTTTCTTTTTTCGAATTCGTTTTAGTAGAAAAAAATTTTCAAAAAAAAAACCTATATTTTCAAGTAATAAGCAAAATTTTTATAATTTTAATGTAATTTATTTAAACAATTATTTTTTTACTTAGAATTAACCATTTTAACGTATTTTTTTCAAAATAAAAGCAATGTTATGTTATTATTTTTTAAAATCTTTTTTGCTCTCCATTCGTGGTTGTTTTTCACAAAAAAATCCATCCATACAATTTGACCCGCTCTAATACATATATATGCACACAACAATCATTTTGAAGTATAAAATTGAATTCAATTGAATGAATTTAAGTTGATTTTGAAAAGTGGAGTGTGGTATGCTGTTAAGTTTTGTTGTTGTTGTTGTGTGCTGTTCCACGCCGGCAAATGAGATGTTATGAATTAAGGTGAGGTAAGAGGTGGAGTGCAGCAATAAAAATGAGCTCGCTCAACTTAACTGAGATATATTGGAATTGAGCTGCACTCGATGCGATGTAAGTATGTTAATAATTATGGCTATAATGATGGAGTACAATATTTCACAACAACAAAAACAACGTAGAGCAACACTAACTACGCTGTTGATCCAGTAAAGTTCAATAGATTTTTTTTTTTTTTTTTGCTTTTAGTTATATGGCATTTCCATATAAATAAACTCACAGAAATAACGAATTATGAGATATTTTCATTTTTTTTTTTTTGTTTTTGAATATTTGGCTGTTCCACGGAGGAAAGCATTGATCGCTTTGGTTGTTGTTGTTGTTATTAGCATTACTGTAGTAGATTAATAAAAACAAATGCTCGAACGCGTTAAAAGCATGGCAGAGTGTAACGCACAGTGACGATGTGTTGTTGTTATTGATTTAAACATCAAGATAAATTGACTACAATGAATTCAACCGCATTAGGCGAAATATTTGGCAGAGTAGGAAGATATTGTAAATATGTATGAATGCACACTGAATATTAGGCCGGGTCGATTTGTGGGGAGGCAAAAAAATCGCCCGTTGCTCAGTGAAAATCATATCCTAGAGATCAAAATAAGAAACTTTGCCGAAGGAATCATACCTCTAAAACGAATTCTGATGTCCCCCTTTGGGTCGTAGGGGCAAATTTTGAAAAATCCCACTTTGAAATGCCTATGTTTTTTCTTTTTGGAGTTTATTTTTCTCTTTAGAAATTTATTTAGTCAGAACATATGTAAATGAAGAAATGAATTTAACTTAGTAATAGAAAAGAAATTAAAAAAAAATTATTAAAAATTTGCGTTTTTACAACCCCCTTTTAAAACCAAGGCATCACTGTGATGCATTTGCATGTCGAAAACATAGTTGTGTGGGTTTTTTATTCAACCGTTTTAAAAAATGAAGGTATCACTGTGACACAATTGCAGATCGTAAAATTGCTTGTGTTGTTTTTTTTAAGCTACCACAAGACACAGCAGGTAGAATTGAAATTGCCCCTACCCAAAAGTTCGACCCAAAGGGGGGACATCAGAATTCGTTTTAGAGGTACGGTTCCTTCGGCAAAGTTTCTTATTTTGATCCCTAGAATACGATTTTCACAGAGCAATAAGCGATTTTCAAATCGACCCGCCCTACTGAATATGTATGCAGGTTTATTAGAGTGGATCAGAAATTTATTATTATTATTGGCAGAGAAAAGAAGCGACTAGCGCGCCTTGTTGGACGGCTACAACCATTTAAACGGTTAAGCACCAATTAAGTAAGTACGAAATTAAGAGTCTTCCACGTCTTCCTAGAGAAGTGGCTTTCATCTACTGCGAGTTTGGGGTATTTGACTTTGGGAACGGGGTTCGCCGAGCAATTTCCCGCATAGAGGTCCACGAACACCTTTTCGTGCTCTCTTTCTTCATACGCCTGAGTTCTCAGGTGCCGTATTTCCTCATAATGCCGTGTTTCCTTATAATGCTTGCAGCGATAACTTCTTAAGTCCCTGGGAAGTTGAACCTCTTCAATCCGATGCCTGTTGGGATGGCCAGGTTTCCGGTTATTCAGCCGAAACTGTTGGTTCAGCATTTCACTTTTCTCCCTTATGGGGGTGTTTTCGCCTCACTCTGTAAATGCTGTTCTGGGAACACAACAAGACAACCCGTAGCAGTTCTGAGAGCGGTATTTTTCCGGGCCTGTAGTTTCTTCCAATGTGTAACCTTTAGGCTCGGCGACCACATCGGGGACTCGTAAAATTGAAGCGGCCGGCCAATTGCTTTATAAGTGGTAATAATCATCTTTTTACCATTAATCTCTTTTCCTGTATGATTTTGCCTATGTTTGCCAAACCCTTCCAGTTTAGGGATGATTACTTTTCTTGTTTCGGCCTATTTTCAGTTTTATAATAGAAGAAATATCAGAGAATTATTTTCGAAGTACATATGTAAAAAACTGTCGAGTTTCCGGATATGCTTCCACTAGCTTTTTTGATGTGCTACTTTCTCTAAGAAAAAAGGTTAATTTTAAGACTATATGCAGCATGGGCCATAGGTGAAGGCAGATAGTTTTAACTGAAAAGGCAAATTCCTATCATATCATTGATAAGCCTATAACTTGCCAGCAAGGTTCATTCAAAAGTTTGCCCTTAAAGTCGTCTTCAGACTTGCTTTGAAATTTTTCGGCGGAATTCGGCATACAACTTACATTCGAAGTAAAAATTGGTTAAAATTCGAGAAAAAAAATTTATACGCTTCGGGTTAGAACGATTTTCTGTGCCATCTTCAGGGAAATATTTCGTTCACTTTAAATTTGATTTAAATTTCACCAAAAAATTTTTTTCCAAACTCAATTTTCAGAACTTTTTTTGTTATTTTAACCCCAAAAGTAGCGGAAAGATTGGCGTCTGACGTATACTGTGCTGATCCGGAAATAAACAGATCCCAAAATCCGCCAGATCACTGTAGCATTTTCCAGATGGAAGTAGGTGCCGTGACTAAAGCTGTGGAAACACTGGAAGAAAATGGCTTAAACTGCAGCCGCGTCAACTTTTATATTGACAGCCAAACTGCAAATAGGGCAGTAATCTCGCATAGCATGACTTCTTAAAGTGTGTTAGAGTGTAAGCAATCTTTGGAAAGAATCGGGGCAGGGAGAAGCATATATCTTTTTTAGGCCCATGGACAGGAATAAAAGGGAAAGAAAAAGCAGATGAACTAGCTAAAAATGGCGAATCCCTCGAAGCCTGCTCCATAGATATCCCAATTAGATTGGCGAGATTAAGAGAAGGCGAGATACAAGATCGACCAAGCGGGACACGCATGGAACCAAGCGCAGGGCTGCAAAGTGTCAAAGATCATGTGTAGGTCTTACATCTTTAGGCTTACAAAGTTACTCCTATCATTAAAAGGAAAGAACTGTAGGCTCATGTCGGGCATTCTAACTGGACACTGCCTTCTGGCGCCACACGTCTTGAAATTAGGCAGTGATAGCAGATATAGGAAGTACGAGTTGGAGGAGGGAACAATCGAGAACGCTTTGTACTTATTCCCTGCGTTTGGCAGGCTAAGATTCCAAATAACACTGTAGGCTCATTCAGTCTATGTGAGGTCCTCATGGAACGGCCAGTTCAACCTAACCTAACCTATCAAAAAAGAGTAAACGGAAAAGCTCGTAAATAAATCACTACAAGAAATATATTTGGCGAAAACAGTAAATAAAAATGAAAATATATTACTTTCGAAGTATCCTGATAAACCAGCAGGGAATTTAACAGAATCTACTGCATTAGCACTTGAAACTTGTACTCATTAAAAACATCCCATCTTAATGTATACACACATCTACATATAAGTATAATTGTCTGAATTTTTATTCAAGTCAAATGGAAAAATGCAATTCAGCATTAGTTGCTATATGTGGCATGTGGCAGCAACGAAGATATGCCAATGAGGACGATGCCAGTTATTTTTTGATGATGAAGGCGGTTAAACTAAAAAATTCCAAAAAGAGTAATAACAAAATCGTAGACAAGTCTTTGTCGCCTTCGCTCCATTTTGGCACTCGACTACTATTTAGATATGGTATGTGCGTATGTAGGTGTGTTTTTGTGTTCCTTGTCTTCACTTTACAAATAGTCATTGAATTTATTTATTAAGTTTTCATTTCTGCTCTATATTTCTGAGTTATGAAGTTCGAACTATCAAGAACTCCATTATTAGAAATTCGATTTTGTTAGATTTTTGATGTTTCGTCATTTCTTTAATTGCATTTTTAGGCATTTTGGAAATGTATATTTGACACATGGTGCTATTTTAGCTTCGAAATTAGTGGCCTCTGGTATTAAGTTTCATACAAAATTGGTCATTTAGGCGATAACATTTCTAAATCAACGTCTTAAAAGTTCGTGTCTTAAGTCTTTTGTTCCATATGACTGATAGAGCGGTAATATACATATACCAAGCATCTTTTGTCACAGATTGCAAAAATTATATATTCTACAACGCATGGCGTGTTATTAAATTGTTATCGAAGTATTAAAAAAACTAGCAATTGAAAGGCGCGATAACTGAAGAGGTTTTAGGCCGAGCTTCTCTTCCAATTTGCGTCGTGCTCCTTTTAATTTTTCTTACAAATCGGCGGGACGGGACATATTATATGCCGACTCCGAACGGCATCTGCAAGGCAGATGAGTTTTAACTGAGAGTTTGTCATGGCGGAAATACACTCGGAGAGTTTGCCAAACAATTACGAGGGGCGACCCCGTTATAAAAATTTTCTTCTAATTGAAAAAACTTTTTTCTAAAATTTTGATGTTGTTTTGCCGGGGGCGTGAACCCAAGACCTTCGGTGTGGTAGGCGGAGCACGCTACCATCCACACTATGGCGGCCGCCACATCCGTATCCCCTTATATTTGTATTAAAAGCATTATAATGTGTTACAGCGAAATATTAATGCTTGTAAACAATAGTAATGGCATTCAAGGCGAAGCCGCCTTGCAATCGGATGTTATTATCCTTAAAGCTTAGGTAGACTCCACATCATATCAAGATAAGACCTTGTGATTGTAACACCTGATTACAAGCTAATTTGGGACCATCGATACGGGTACGAAGTGTTGATATTGGCAACATGGAGCCGATAGTTGAGCCATTGATCATGCAATTAGTTTCGTGTTTGACACCGTCAGGTTGAGTCTTCCATTGGCAGGTACTCAGTAAAGCATAAAGAAATCCCCCAAATCACCGCCCATTAAACTTTTTCCATGGGCTTTCTTAGGTGGCTTGTCCCAAGCATAGCACACAACCGAGGAACAGGATATAGATTTTAGTCACCTTTACGAAACTCCTTCCGCCGCGGGTATGTCCTAAGCCCTTCACTCCCTTACACCCAGAGCAGGGGAAGCTGTTACCAAGTAAGCGAATTTTTAACTACAAACCTCCGAGATGGGTTTATTTATACTTTTACCTTTAGGAACATACATTAGCACTTGCGTGTAAAAATATAGCAGCAAGAATTATAAGCAAAATTTGTGCAGATTTGAGTTTTGAATTTTCGAATTTTGCGAAAACTCTTCTAAAGCGCTTTCGAAACTGATTTAGATACTTTTGTAGTAGAATTCATCGAAATTCTTTAATTTTCGCATTACTTAAACTTGTTTCGAAAACGTTTTTAAAACATTTTAAAATTCAAAATATTTTGAAAAATATATATCTCAATTTCTAAATTTTTATTTAGATTTTTTAAGGCAAATTGCAGCTTTGTATTAAACTTAGTTTTAATTTGACAAAGTACAGTAATGAAAACTGTCTAGATTTATTTCGGAAATGTTTTAAAAAATTCTAAAATTCAAAAAATTTTTTAATTTATTTTTGAAAACTAAAATTATTTACGAATTACTCGAAGTTTCAAAATTCAAAATGTTTCAAAAATTTCTATTTGGATCTTTAAGCAACTTTCAATATGTTATTAGAGTTAATATTAGTTTGAAAAAGGGCAAGTTTGAAAGCTTAATTTCTTTCAAAACTACTAATGATTTTTTATTAGTTTTTTCCAGTTAATTTAAAAATGTTTGAGGAATTCTGTAACGAAAACTATTTAAACTAATTTAGCAAACGTGTTCGAAACATTCGAAAGTTCAAAATATTTTGAAAAATATTTATGAAAATTCCAAATTTTTATTTAGAATTTAAGGAAACTTGCAATTTTCTACATAAATTAATTTTAGACAAGACAATTTTAAAAGTGGCTGTAGTCAAGCTTTTGCTTATTTAATTACATTAAAAAAGTCTCATAACTTGATGTTGGTTGTGATTCCTTTTTTTTTTTTTTAATTTTTTTTTACTACATATTTTTGCTAACTTTTGTACAACACGGCCCATGTCTTTCAAATTATACGACCACAGGCGACATGAAAATAATGAAGTGCGCGGGTGCGGTCGTCATCGTCATCGACATAGTCGCTATTGCCAAAGTCCTAATCAAAATCGTAATAACAAAGTTAAACACTCATACACATATAAATATTTGTTTACAGCTGCAACTTAAGTCATTTATATATTTTAAAATAGTGGTTCCAGTTTTAGGCGCCATTGTAGCAACAGCAACCGACAGCCAAAGCAACAACTACAATAATAATAGTTATAATAATACAGCACTCTTTACCTAATGCGCTTTTACGTTGTAAGTAGGTTTACTAAAATTATTTCACTTCAAAGTACGTGCCCTAATGTAGGTGAGAATGAGCGCGTGTCCTATGCCGAAGTAAGTATACCAACACACTAAATTGTGTAGTTAGTTCAACCAATTTAAAGTTGGTAATTTTTTTACAAAATTAATTTATTTTTATTATGGTAAACTTATTAAAAATTATTGGCAAGAGGGTCTCAAATTGTTTGAAATGCGAAATTCGCTTAAAAAAAAAAGAAAATCATCAAACACGCTTAAAGTTGTTGTCTTAAATAAGCGCAAAATCTGAACTCATTTCAATTCATATTACTTGATAGATTTATAATTTATATATGAACGCGGCGCGCCAATCATATGCGCCCATGACTAAGTACTTATTTATACACACATACATACATACACCATCAGTACAATGCATTATGCTCCGAGAGTGTCGCGCCGCCGCGTTCCACTGCATTCAATAGACAAACGTCAGTGCACTATGTAATCAAAAACTCGATCGCATTTACTGGGTGTGTGTTGGCGTTTGCAATGTAAGTAACGGTACTCAAGGTTGTGCTACGTTTACATTTAATTGTTTCGACTTAAAGTGTAGGAATATCTATTACAACAACAACATGCAATTTAACAAATCGCACGATCAACTTGCGCGCTATAACTACATGAAAACGACGAGCGTCGGGACGTTTGCGCAATGCAAACGGTGGCAGCCCCCATCTGTCGTCTTCCAGCTATAACAGACACAATAAGGTACAACACACGTTTGAGGAATATGTACGCGCGCGCGCACTCTTCCACTCGCTCATACATTCATTGCTATACTTTTAAAAGTGTACGATTTTTCAAACAGCCAACGCTGGCTAGGCCTCCTTTTCTGAGTCACACACACACAGCGTTGAGACTAACGCCCGTCTTTTACTACCACGGATATGCTTGCGCGCATTACGTCGTAGTAAGTTACCATGAAGTGGCGTGTGTGCTGAGGGCGACGTTTGGGTGTATCTTTCTTGACCATAGAGTAGCGTTCGAGACACAGTAACTTGCTTAGGCTACCTTGTCATAGATTCGGTTTGTTGTCCACGATTTCCGCGCACACCAGCATCATAGCAAAACACAGCTGGTTGTTATAGCATCAAATGAAGCGCACTATAGCGCTTATCGGCTGAATTGAGAAAAAATAATACAAATAAAACAATCCTACACCCGCCCAATATGTACTCCTTCAGCGCTCGCGCACTCTCCATCTCCTTTTAACTAAGTAACGCTATCGCTTTGGCATTTATGTTGATATTTGCGTTATTTTTATCTGAATATTCAGCAGCGAACGCGAAAATATCAATTGCAGTTGCTTTCAAATTTAGCGGGTTGAACACTTCTTTCCTTGTTTTTTCGATAAGTTAAAAAAAGTATGCAATTTCAAAAACGTTTTTGTAGAGCCGCAAAAGTTTGAGTAATTATTTCGAAAATTTCGAACTTTTTGATACGTAAACACGGTATGGGAGAATTCGGATGGCAGTGTAAGCGTAAGCGTAGCCTTTACAGATTGTATAGATGACCTAGAGATTTGTTATCGAAGTGTTATAAATTTGGTATCGAAAACAAGGGTTATCAATAAGTTACCGATATTTTCATGACAACTTTTCGGTCTTATTATCTATTTATTTACCATCGATATGTTATTAAAAAAGTTATCGATTTGCTATCAAAAGTTTATAGATTTGTCCACAAAACGTTATCTATATGGTATAGAAAATAGGAAGATTATCGGATTTTTATCGGAAAGTTAAAGATAGTTTATTAAAAAGTTTTCGATATGTAATCGCAAAGCTACCAATTTGTAATAGGAGTACCATAAATGTGCTATCGGCGATTAATAGCTATTAATTTTCTATCAAAAAGTTATCGATTTATTATATAAAAATTATCGATTATTCATCGAAAATCAATCGATATGCTATGAAAATAATATCGATTCATGATCAAAAAGTTATCGATTTGATTCATTGGAGTTGTTATCAATTTTTTTTCGGCTTCATATCGATTTGTTATCGACAATTCATCGGCCTTTTACGATTCAGATTAAGTTACCTCTTTTTCTTTAAACTTCAACCCTTGGGTGAGATGTAGTTAATTTAAAAACACTAAAGTTCGGCCAGCGGTTGAAATTCAACCGTTGCTGTGCTTTCTTATTACACTACGTAAAACAAAAATACACCATAATCTTTCCATTCTTCCTTTTTATTCGTTTCTTTTCCTTTTCTTTGCTTTTCTTTCCATCCCTTTATTTTCTCTAATTTCGCTTTCTGACTTTACAATGCTTATTTTTTGATTTTACTTTTTTATTTTAATTTAATTTATTTGACTTTTTTGTTTATTTATTTATTTTTTTTTTTAATATTTTTATTTATTTTTTTTTTAATTATTTTATTTTATTTCAAATCATTTTATTTTATCTTAAATAATTTTATATTTATTTTTATTTTAGTTACTTTGAATTATATTTTATTTTAAATTGTTTAAAAATACTGATTTATCGACCTTTTCTTCTTAACTTTCCAGTTTGCTGGCTCGAGGTCTATGTTTTTCTTGCAAAAACTAATAAAACACAAGTTTTTCGTTCTGCCAATATATTTCGAATTACCGTCGGTAATCGTCTTCAGGACAAACTAATAACAATATAAAGCATTAATATAATAAATAATTATCCCTACAACAAATTTATTCATATATGTACATACATTTATTTACACGTTTGTACTGCTTAACGTGGAGTATCATACTAACTCTTTTTTGATAACAAAAATCTGTACGCCTGTGCTACGTTCTCTACATCAGATTTGTAATTTAATCTCTTGTCTGTCGGTGTGTTGATTATGTGCAGCATTTCTAATGTGAATCTCTTCTTGTATTGTTTTTCTTGTTGGAGCACAGAAGCTTCATCAAAGTTTGGTGAGTGTTCATTGCTTGCACAGTGGGCCATTAAGGCCGTTTTATGGTTCTGTGTTTGTTTACAATATTTAAAATCAGATTTATGTTGTGCTAATCTGCTTTTTAATTTTGATTTTGTAGTTCCTACATAAAACTTGTTACAGGATTCGTTGGCATTACCTTTGCAAGGTATTTTATATATAATATTGCTTTTTTCCGCGGTTGGTATTTTTGACTTTGTTCTATTAAAAATGTGTTTTAGTGTGTTTACTGGTTTATGGGCTATTTTTATTTCGTTTTTGTTGTAGCAATCTGATTTCGTAAGCCGCTCTGATAATTGTGGTATATATACTACTGACTTGAATATCTTTGGCTCGTCTACTATTTGATTTTGGGTTTCTGATACCGTTCTTTTTATTAAAGAATTTATAATACTATCCGGAAAGTCATTATTTTTTAATATCATTCTAATTTCAGTCTTAATTTCTCTGTGGTAAGTGTCGTCAGATATTTGTAACATTCGTCGAATACAGCCTCTCGCTGTATTAATTATCATCGTTTTTGGATGTTTAGAATTATAATTGATGATTCGTCCTGATGCTATAGGTTTCTTATACCACTTTAGCTTTATTTCGTTACCATGTCTTATTATGATTGAGTCCAGGTACGGTAGTTTTCCTTCGTTTTCGAGCTCGGTAGTAAATTTAATATATCTATTGAAAGAATTTAATGCGTCAAGAGTGTTCTGTACCTCGTTTTCGTTTATAATTGCAAATATGTCATCGACATACTTTGTAAGTAGTCTCGGCTTTTGTTTAACTTTTTCCATCGAACTTTGAAGCAACTTATCCATAACAATATCTGCGATAACTGGTGACGTTGGCGACCCCATTGGTAATCCTCTTATTTGTGTGTATATTTGATCTTCGTATTTAAAATAACGGTTTTCCTCAATACAAAATTTCAATATGTCCATGAATAGTTTTTTCGGTATTTTAGTGTGCATTTCTATTATTGTCCATTTCTCTTGAATAACCTCAAGAGCTAGCTGTGTTGGAACGCTCGGAAACAGCGAGACAACATCGAACGAAATTAGTTTTTCATCATCATTAATATGAGTATTACTTATTCTTTCTTTAAATTCGAGTGTATTTTTGACATTATAACTAGACTTTTCTGTTAAATTTTTTAAAATATTTGTAATGAATTTACATAGACCCAACGATGGTGATCCAGTGGTTGAACATATCGGCCTAAGGGGTGTCCCTTCCTTATGGATTTTTGGGAGTCCATAAATTCTAGGGGAAAGGGCTGTGGTGGTGATCAGACTATTTCTTTCGGCCTTTGAAATTAGCTCCATTTCAAACATTTTATTTACTAAATTGTTGTTTTTTGTTTGTAATTTTGACGTAGGGTCTTGCCTTTGTAATCTGTACATCGTTAAATCATTTAATATTTCTTTCATTTTTAGATTATAATCATCTTTCTCCATAGCCACAGTTTTATTGCCTTTGTCAGACGTGAGAATTTTGATGTTGTTATTTTGCCTAAGAAACTTTCGCGTTCGACCCACTGTATCAACTATTGCACTATCCATTGCATTCAGTTTATTTGTTTTTGTATGCTCTTTTATTAGTACCGAAAATTTTGTGCGAGCTTCCTCTTGCTGCTCTTTGTTTTTAATTGTTTGTACAAGTTCTTCACCGTCTGCGATGCATTCGAATAAAGGGAAATTCTTATTGTTTGTTGGTGGGTCGAACGCGAAAGTTTCTTAGGCAAAATAACAACATCAAAATTCTCACGTCTGACAAAGGCAATAAAACTGTGGCTATGGAGAAAGATGATTATAATCTAAAAATGAAAGAAATATTAAATGATTTAACGATGTACAGATTACAAAGGCAAGACCCTACGTCAAAATTACAAACAAAAAACAACAATTTAGTAAATAAAATGTTTGAAATGGAGCTAATTTCAAAGGCCGAAAGAAATAGTCTGATCACCACCACAGCCCTTTCCCCTAGAATTTATGGACTCCCAAAAATCCATAAGGAAGGGACACCCCTTAGGCCGATATGTTCAACCACTGGATCACCATCGTTGGGTCTATGTAAATTCATTACAAATATTTTAAAAAATTTAACAGAAAAGTCTAGTTATAATGTCAAAAATACACTCGAATTTAAAGAAAGAATAAGTAATACTCATATTAATGATGATGAAAAACTAATTTCGTTCGATGTTGTCTCGCTGTTTCCGAGCGTTCCAACACAGCTAGCTCTTGAGGTTATTCAAGAGAAATGGACAATAATAGAAATGCACACTAAAATACCGAAAAAACTATTCATGGACATATTGAAATTTTGTATTGAGGAAAACCGTTATTTTAAATACGAAGATCAAATATACACACAAATAAGAGGATTACCAATGGGGTCGCCAACGTCACCAGTTATCGCAGATATTGTTATGGATAAGTTGCTTCAAAGTTCGATGGAAAAAGTTAAACAAAAGCCGAGACTACTTACAAAGTATGTCGATGACATATTTGCAATTATAAACGAAAACGAGGTACAGAACACTCTTGACGCATTAAATTCTTTCAATAGATATATTAAATTTACTACCGAGCTCGAAAACGAAGGAAAACTACCGTACCTGGACTCAATCATAATAAGACATGGTAACGAAATAAAGCTAAAGTGGTATAAGAAACCTATAGCATCAGGACGAATCATCAATTATAATTCTAAACATCCAAAAACGATGATAATTAATACAGCGAGAGGCTGTATTCGACGAATGTTACAAATATCTGACGACACTTACCACAGAGAAATTAAGACTGAAATTAGAATGATATTAAAAAATAATGACTTTCCGGATAGTATTATAAATTCTTTAATAAAAAGAACGGTATCAGAAACCCAAAATCAAATAGTAGACGAGCCAAAGATATTCAAGTCAGTAGTATATATACCACAATTATCAGAGCGGCTTACGAAATCAGATTGCTACAACAAAAACGAAATAAAAATAGCCCATAAACCAGTAAACACACTAAAACACATTTTTAATAGAACAAAGTCAAAAATACCAACCGCGGAAAAAAAGCAATATTATATATAAAATACCTTGCAAAGGTAATGCCAACGAATCCTGTAACAAGTTTTATGTAGGAACTACAAAATCAAAATTAAAAAGCAGATTAGCACAACATAAATCTGATTTTAAATATTGTAAACAAACACAGAACCATAAAACGGCCTTAATGGCCCACTGTGCAAGCAATGAACACTCACCAAACTTTGATGAAGCTTCTGTGCTCCAACAAGAAAAACAATACAAGAAGAGATTCACATTAGAAATGCTGCACATAATCAACACACCGACAGACAAGAGATTAAATTACAAATCTGATGTAGAGAACGTAGCACAGGCGTACAGATTTTTGTTATCAAAAAAGAGTTAGTATGATACTCCACGTTAAGCAGTACAAACGTGTAAATAAATGTATGTACATATATGAATAAATTTGTTGTAGGGATAATTATTTATTATATTAATGCTTTATATTGTTATTAGTTTGTCCTGAAGACGATTACCGACGGTAATTCGAAATATATTGGCAGAACGAAAAACTTGTGTTTTATTAGTTTTTGCAAGAAAAACATAGACCTCGAGCCAGCAAACTGGAAAGTTAAATTGTTTAATTTAATTTTTTTTTATTTAAATTATTTTTTATTATATTTTATTTTCAATTATTTTATTTTATTTTTATTTATTTTGTATTATATTTAACTTTATTTTATTGTATTTTACTATATTTTATTGTTTTTTTTTTTTTTTTTTTTTTTCCTAATTCTTATTTATGTGTTACTTATAATTTTTTTGTTACCGAGTCTTTGAGAGGCAGTGGCTTCTTAACCGCCGAGATCTAAAACCGCTCAGCTACAGAGAAACTCATCAGCTGAGAAATATAGATTCACAAAATACAATAGACTAAAAGTATAAATATAATTTTTTAATTATTAAGAGAAGAGAGAACCGTCGTAAATTTTTTTATTTTATTTTATTTTATTATTTTTTTTTATTTTGTATTATATTTTATTTTTGTTTTTTGTTTTATTATATTTTTTTTGTTTTGCTAAATTTAATTTATTATTAATTATTTAGCGCTATATTAAATTTGTTTAAATATTTTTTATTGTCCTCCACTGCTCCTATCGATAAATATATAATTGTTTATACCTTAGAATTATATTTTGACCGTAAAATGGGCGCAAAAATTTCAACTTGCCGATTTATATAACAGATTAGTTTTCAAGACTTACACGTGTATGTTTACTCATCGCGCTTCCCTATCTTTAGTTGATGGAATTTGTTAAAAATTGTCATTGCTATTTTCTCGCCCGCTATTGTATATATGTAAAAACACATATATATTTATTTATAAAAATTATGTAATACTCGATTGTTATGGAATTTATAGCGCTGCTGCTATGCGTTTGGTCCACCAACGGACAGCTGGCTGGCAGCTGTCAAACGTGTAACCGCAGCTTTGTACTCGGTGTTGCCACAGCCCAATTCCCAATCGCCACAATTCACTTACGTGTACATCCTTCCACTAAAATTATATTATATATAATACGTATGTATTGTGGCTACATTGTGGTAAATAGAGACAACACTTGGTTTTGTCACTTGGCATATCTTAGGTATTTGACTTCCTTGATCTCATTACGACAAAGCGGTCATCTCAACTTTCACTTGGATTATGTAGCATTTCCGCATTTTTGGTCCATTCAACTTTACTTTGACCTAGAAATGTGCTAAATATTTTTCAAAGATGGTTGTTTAGATTAAACTGCTTTCATGTGTTAGCCCCAATCAATAAAAAGAAGATACAAACATTTCTAACACTTCCTTTATATAAATGCATCAAAGTCCAAACCATAATGGTAGAGCACAATCACCGAACCTCACCACAAAATCCACAGAGCCTCATGGACACATTTTTATTCGGAGTTCGAGAGCACTAGCGATACAGTGCGCTTGAGGAAAGTCCTAGCTAGGGAAAATGTAGTCCAGGAAATAATAAAGAAAGAGAATGTGGAATGGTCACGTTGTAGTGAAGAGTCCCTTGAAGCGCTTCTCGACACACATTTTGCTTCGGAATATGATGCAGAAGAGCAGCAGATAACACTAACACTTCGACGACGAGACGGGTAGTGTCGGGAGACCGATAAAAAGATGGAATGGGCGGTGAAGACTTTTTCTAAGATTAAATTGCCGCTGCCATATTACAAATTTCGAGTAGAATGATCGTGAAATTACTTAAAATAACATTCCACGGGTACATGAGACCAACTCCTGGAGAACTGCGCTTTTCTTTAGCCTAACATCATTTCTGCTCAAAACCTTTGAGAGGCAGATAGATGTGTGTATAAAGTCCAACACGGATGAAAAGCTGTTCTCCAAAACATAACATTCGTGCAACAAAGGCAAGTTGGTGGACACGGCAGTCCATATTGTGGTTAGAGGCATAGAGAAAGCATTGGAATATAAGAAATAGTGATTAGATGTCTTCTTAGACATTTCCGCGGCTTTCAACAATTTCTGAAAGCAGGCGATTATAGAGGGTCTTATGTACATTGAGTTACATTCAGCCCTAACCAGATGGATCGGTTGCGTGCTTGGTTGCAGATTGATAATTTCGCAGTGGGAATTACAAGAAGCCACAAAATTGGTTAACAGGGGCACGCAACAGGGCGAGGTATTGTTACGCCTGCTGTGGACGCTGATCATCAACCAACTGCCCGTCAAAGTTACGAGATACGCTTATGACATTGCAGTTGTCATAAGTGAAATGTGCCTTCCAACACTCAGCTCCTTAATAGGCCGAGCGCTACGGGATGTATATACCTGGGCACCTAATGTCGAGTTGAGCACCAACGCGGAGAAGACGGGTATGGAAATACATATAAGATCCCGAATTTGTGTAGGACTGAATTAGGAGATGTGACTCAGCAGGAGAAACCATGCATAAAATATCTAGGAATCATTCTAGACAGTAGGTTGTCGTGGAAGCTTAACGTAGAAAAAACAGTAAAGACCTCGACGGCATTTCATGCATGTAAAAGTATGCTGGGCTGTACGTGGGGTCTATCGCCCTCTCCCTTTCATAAGATATTTACAACAATTGTAAAGCCAATCTTCGAAATTTGGCTGAAAAACAGGAGCTGGTGTCTTTGCGTCGAGCTTAAAGAAATATATATCAATGGGATGAATGTCTACGGTGAGGCTTACCTTGAAAAGTATCCTAATTATGTCAGAGAGCCAGGCAGCCTGGCGTAACTTGCAGTCTTACACTACTACTTCTTAGCTAGTGGATGCATGCATTGGTGTCTTAAATGATCTGGGAGCTAAAAAGGAGGTTTACTACCTAGCCAAGCAGGGTGATATAGCACCATCTTTGGTCCGAGACTCTCTGTGGACTCATTAAGTCCCACATTAGGGAAACCATACGTAACGACTTCCCTGGGCAAAGAAAGTTGGAAATTGTATTTAACTTTATACGACAATAATAAATTATTTAATTTGCAAATATGGCCCGAACCGAAATGCATTTTTAAAATGCTTTCCACATTGTAATTAAGTTAATATTTAATAAAAATTTGAAGACTATTTCGAGAAAGCGTTAAGGTTCAAATGATAAACGTTAATGCTAATTATATTGATAGGATCATTTGTCATTGCCGAACAATAAAAAATGGGAAGGATAAATACACAACTAAAGCCTGGCAAACCAGCTAGCGAAGGTGAATAATATCCACCGAAGTAACTCCTGTTGTCAGAAACGAAGATATTTCAAATGATCCTGTTCCCTCATTTCGTTGCGAATCTTCGTTTAGCTACCCATCAGCATGGCCTTCGCAAAATTCTATCCACCACCCCGCTTAACGCCATAAACACCAAAATAAATTACGAACCGAACCAATAAAAGCCCTGTAATAGGATTTCGGTGGTGGCACTTGACCTTTCAAAGGCTCTTCATACAGTCAGTCACGGCACGCTACTCTAAAACAAAGAAGGTTTACGCCCTTTTCCAAAAATATAGACCGCAAATTGTCTGATTGGTCGGCAAGCGTCGGTTATCGTTAAGAACGAAACCTGGAAACCTAGAATAATTGAACAGTGTGTTGTTGGTGTCGTTTGAGCAGTGCTTCACTCGGCGGGCGTGACACAGGATGATGTCCTATATCCTTACTTACTTACTTAATTGGCGCTTAACCGTCTAAACGGATATGGCCGTCCAACAAGGCGCGCCAGTCGCTCCTTCTCTCCGCCAACCGGCGCCAATTGGTCACACCAAGCGAGTTTAAATCGTTTTCCAACTGGTCCTTCCAACGGAGTGGGGGCCGCCTTCTACCTCTGCTTCCATAGGCGGGTTCCGATAGAAACACTTTCTTGGCTGGAGCATCATCATTCATTCGCATAACATGGTCTAGCTTCTATTTAATTTCTAAATTTCAAAGCTGACTTTCCCACAGGTGGAGTTATTTTAGCTTTTAGAATAAACAGCTTTCTCTCCGTTCTTTCTGATTTGTTCGCCTTTGCGTGACCTGGCACTATCACCGACCAAATCCAGGGCCACTATGTTGAACACTCACGTCGTTAGTGTTACGCTTCCGACCGTCATACAAAGAACGTAACGGGTAACGTCCTATAACACTCTCATCTCATCGCGCCATCCTCCGAAATTGTATCCAAAGTAAAAAGCCGCAGCAAAAAAATCCTTAAGTCGCTTGCCGGCAGCATTTGGGGAAAAGATAAAGAGAATTTGCTAACCATTTATAAAACAATTGGCCGGCCGCTTACATGCTACGCGTAAAACGCACACACTGGAAAAGGCTGCAGGCCTACCAAAATGCTGCACTCAGAACTGCCACGGGATGTCTCTTTATGGCCCTTGCACATCATCTGGGTAGTGAGGCAAAAGTACTCAACATAACGAAATGCTAAACATCCGGATTTTGCTAAATTGTCTCAAACCAAGGCACCCTATCAAAGAAATACTTCATCTAGCCCCAACCCCAAGAGGGGTGAGGAAACATCTTCGCAAGCACTATGTTGAGTTCCGGCACGTTCCAACGTAGTCGTTTAATACAGATAAGTATAAGGATGGTCTAAACAAAATCGACATTGAATCGGTAAACACCTTTGGTAGGTCGCGCACGGTGAACCTCGTTATCAATATACACTATCTCACCCTTGCAGAAGAAAGCAGACTACCGGGGGAGACACGATTAACCCTGGTCCAACTTCCTTCTGGATACTTACTTACTTAAATGGCGTTTAATCGTTTAAACGGTTATGGCCGTCCTCAATTGGAGCCTACACCTCTAACAGCAAAATTCTCTATGTTGACACTGCTAGCTTCCTTGGAGTCCCGTTAGAGGATTTTGATAAAAATTTGTAAATTGAAGCACTGTTAGTACAGCAACAACAACAGAGGATCAACTTGCCTTGTTATGTAAGCAATGTGCTCATCTGATTAGATTAACCTGTAGGTCCTAGTTTCAAATTCCGAAAAAAGTAGCAATAAACTACTTTAGAAAAAGCTTTTCTAAACGAGGTCGTAATTTCGCAGTGGTTTGACAAACACTCTGAGTACATTACTAACATGAAAAGCTTCTCAGCAATCAAGTTGAAATTTTAAACTCTATCAAAACTATGAGAGTAATTTGATTCGCTGTTTCTTGGGTAAATGCCCAAAGCAATGCGTATTCCCTCAATGTCGAAACCAATGTGTAATACCGTAAATAATGTGATTAAGTGAATTCCATAAGGTAAACCCCACCTTTGTATTGGTCCTCATTGTCGTCACTAAATTGTCAATTAAGAGTATTATAGATCGACTCACCATAAAAGCACACAAAAGCTTATTCATGTGGGTAAAGCTAAATGGCAACGTATGTACATATGTTGCAACCTGCCAAACAACGAAGGACACTAAAATGCTACGAGCAAGTATTAACCCAAGTCCATATACGTGTGTGTGTGAATATTTGCTACAACTATGGGCATTTGTGTAATGTGACATAAGCGCAGGGTGAACTGATCATTTATGAAGTCGCTAGAGTCGCACAAAAGCATGCACAAATTCATCTACATATGTGCGCGTATGGCGGCGCGTCTATCTATCTGTTTCCACCCACGCAAATGTTATTTGGTTATATTTTAGTATGCCCTTACCCGCCTCCGCAGCCGATGGCGCAATCTGAATCGCAACTGCAATGCACAAAATCATAGCGGATTCCAAATCAAATGGACAACTCGCAAGGTAAGCAGGCTGACAGGCTGGAGGGAACCTTAAGCTAATGCTAACTAAAACAGTTTACATACATACTTGCATTAGGACAGACATCAATTTTTAGATGAAAAATGTTTCCTTTTTTTTACCACAACTCGGTCAGTATTCACATGCGCATGCGCATTTGCGTTGTGGCGGCGTTGCGTTCGCTTTTTTATACTCAGTTGAGCAGAGCTCACAGAGTATATTAAGTTTGATTGGATAACGGTTGGTTGTACATATATAAAGGAATGGAGATAGATATAGACTTCCATATATCAAAATAATCAGGATCGAAAAAAAATTTGATTGAGCCATGTCCGTCCGTCCGTCCGTCCGTCCGTCCGTCCGTCCGTCCGTCCGTCCGTCCGTCCGTTAACACGATAACTTGAGTAAATTTTGAGCTATCTTGATGAAATTTGGTATGTAGATTCCTGGGCACTCATCTCAGATCGCTATTTAAAATGAACGATATCGGACTATAACCACGCCCACTTTTTCGATATCGAAAATTTCGAAAAACCGAAAAAATGCGATAATTCATTGCCAAAGGCAATTAAAGCGATGAAACTTGGCAGATGGGTTGACGTTATGACGCAGAATAGAAAATTAGTAAGATTTTGGACAATGGGCGTGGCACCGCCCACTTTTACAAGAAGGTAATTTAAAAGTTTTGCAAGCTGTAATTTGGCAGTCGTTGAAGATATCATGATGAAATTTGGCAGGAACGCTGCTACTATTACTATATATGTGCTAAATAAAAATTAGCAAAATTGGATGAAGAACACGCCCACTTTTTAAAAAAAAAATTTTTTTAATTCAAATTTTAACAAAAAATTTAATATCTTTACTGTATATAAGTAAATTAAGTCAAAATTCAACTCCTGTAATGATATGATGCAACAAAATACAAAAATAAAAGAAAATTTCAAAATGGGCGTGGCTCCGCCCATTTTCATTTAGTTTGTCTAGAATACTTTTAATGCCATAAGTCGAACAAAAATTTACCAATCCTTCTCAAATTTGGTAGGTACATAGATTCTATGACGGTAACTGTTCTCTGTGAAAATGGCCGAAATCGGTGGAAGCCACGCCCAGTTTTTATACACAGTCCACCGTCTGTCCTTCCGCTCGGCTGTTAACACAATAACTTGAGCAAAAACCGATATATCTTTACTAAACTTAGCCCACCTACTTGTCTGAACTCACTTTATCTCGGTATAAAAAATAGCCGAAATCCGACCATAACCACGCCCACTTTATCGATATCGAAAATTACGAAAAATGAAAAAAATGCCATAATTCTATACCAAATACGAAAAAAGGGATGAAACATGGTAACTGGATTGGTTTATTGACGCAAAATATAACTTTGGAAAAAATTTTGTAAAATGGGTGTGACACCTACCATATTAAGTAGAAGAAAATGAAAAAGTTCTACAAGGCAAAATCAACAGCCCTTGGAATCTTGGCAGGAATACTGTTAGTGGTATTGCATATATAAATAAATTAGCAGTACCCGACAGATGATTTTCTGGATCACCTGGTCCACATTTTGGTCGATATCGCGAGAACACCTTCACATATACATCTAAGGGCCACTCGCTTTTAAAACCCTCATTAATACCTTTAATTTGATATCCATATCGTACAAACACATTCTAGAGTCACCCCTGGCCCACCCTAATGGCGATATCTCGAAAAGGCGTCCACCTATAGACCTAATGCCCACTCCCTCTTAAAATGCTCAGTAACACCTTTCGTTTGATACCCATATCGTACAAACATTCTAGAGTCACCTCTGGCCCACCCTAATGGCGATATCTCGAAAAGGCGTCCACCTATAGACCTAATGTCCACTCCCTCTTAAAATGCTCAGTAACACCTTTCGTTTGATACCCATATCGTACAAACATTCTAGAGTCACCCCTGGCCCACCCTATTGGCGATGTCTCGAAAAGGCCACCTATAGACCTAATGCCCACTCCCTCTTAAAATGCTCAGTAACACATTTCGTTTGATACCCATATCGTACAAACATTCTAGAGTCCCCCTGGCCCACCCTAATGGCGATATCTCGAAAAGGCGTCCACCTATAGACCTAATGCCCACTCCCTCTTAAAATGCTCAGTCACACCTTTCGTTTGATACCCATATCGTACAAACATTATAGAGTCACCCTTGGTCCACCTTTATGGCGATATCTCGAAAAGGCGTCCACCTATAGACCTAATGCCCACTCCCTCTTAAAATGCTCAGTAACACCTTTCGTTTGATACCCATATCGTACAAACATTCTAGAGTCACCCTTGGTCCACCTTTATGGCGATATCTCGAAAAGGCGTCCACATATAGAACTAAGGATTACTCCCTTTTAAAATACTCATTACCACCTTTCATTTGATACCCATATCGTACAAACACATTCTAGAGTAACCCCTGGCCCACCCTAATGGCGATATCTCGAAAAGGCGTCCACCTATAGACCTAATGCCCACTCCCTCTTAAAATGCTCAGTAACACCTTTCGTTTGATACCCATATCGCACAAACATTATAGAGTCACCCCTGGCCCACACTAATGGCGATATCTCGAAAAGACGTCCACCTATAGACCTAATGCCCACTCCCTCTTAAAATGCTCAGTAACACCTTTCGTTTGATACCCATATCGTACAAACACATTCTAGAGTCACCCCTGGCCCACCCTAATGACGATATCTCGAAAAGGCGTCCACTTATAGACCTAATGCCCACTCCCTCTTAAAATGCTCAGTAACACCTTTCGTTTGATACCCATATCGTACAAACATTCTAGAGTCATCCTTGGTCCACCTTTATGGCGATATATCGAAAAGGCGTCCACCTATAGAACTAAGGATTACTCCCTTTTAAGATACTCATTACCATCTTTCATTTGATACCCATATCATACAAACACATTCTAGAGTCACCCCTGGCCCACCCTAATGGCGACATTTCGAAAAGGCGTCCACCTATAGACCTATTGCCCACTCCCTCTTAAAATGCTCAGTAACACTTTTCGTTTTATACCCATATCGTACAAACATTCTAGAGTCACCCCTGGCCCACCCTAATGGCAATATCTCGAAAAGGCGTCCACCTATAGACCTAATGCCCACTCCCTCTTAAAATGCTCAGTAACACCTTTCATTTGATTCCCATATCGTACAAACACATTCTAGAGACACCCCTGGTCCACCTTTATGGCGATATCTCGAAACGGCGGCCACCTATGGACTAAGGATCACTCCTTTTCAAAATACTCGTTAACAGCTTTCCTTTGATACCCATATCGTACAAACATATTCTAGAGTCACCCCTGGTCCACCTTTATGGCGATTTCTCGAAAAGGCGTTCACCTATAGAACTAAAGCCCATTCCCTTTTAAAATACTCATTACCACCTTTCATTTGATACCCATATCCTACAAACACATTCTAGAGTCACCCCTGGTCCACCTTAATGGCGATATCTCGAAAGGGCGTCCACCGATAGACCTAAGGCCCACTCCCTCTTAAAATGCTCAGTAACACCTTTCATTTGATACCCATATCGTACAAACAAATTCTAGAGTCAGCCCTGGTCCACCTTTATGGCGATATTCCTAAATGGCGTCCATCCATAGAACTATGGCCTACTCTCTCTTAAAATACTCTTTAATACCTTCCATTTGATACACATGTCATACAACCACATTCCAAGGTTACCCTAGGTTCATTTTCCTACATGGTGATTTTCCTTATTTTGTCTCCATAGCTCTCAACTGAGTATGTAATGTTCGGTTACACCCGAACTTAGCCTTCCTTACTTGTTTTTTTTTTTGTTTAACTGAGCTGCATAAATCATCGCCAAACAAGATCGGCGCACTATGCGCACACATTGTTGTGTATCAGCGAGCAAAAATCTAAACTATAATAACAACAACAACTAACAACACAGCCGCCCAAAAAAATAGCACGAGTATGTGGCAGGGGCAAGCAGTCATAAGATGGTAGGTAGGCCAGCCTAGGCCAGTCAGCCACAAGCCAAAAATTCAAAATCTCAGCATGATTTATAAGATCGAATATTGCACAACGGCGTAAAGTGGCACGAAGTACCATCAGACCACCACCGCCACCATCACCACCACTCCGCCTGCATCATCTTGCCACCCTCAGTGTCGGCGATCGCGAGCGCTACCAAATTTATAGATATTGTCAGTCTAGCATATTAGCGTATTTTTGGCATAGTGTGCTGTAAGCAAAATATTCATTTAAGCGCAGTTATGGTATGCTTCGTATTGAAGATCGACGACTGAAGATCGCTCGTAGAGGAAGAAATAAAATCTAAAAATATTGTTACATAAAAAAGCCCAAAAAGTTAGTCAACGGGTGATGGCGAAAATTGTATACCCAGCTGTTGATTTTTACCTTTACAATGGCAAGGAAAGTGGTCTGAGACTGTGGAGGGATCTCACAGTAAGGAAGCACAGTGCCCACTAAGGACACTACATGCAGGTTTATTTAGGATTGCTTTTAAGACACACATTGTTGTATGGATCTTTCGTGGCTAACATTGGAATCTCTATGCCGTAGATCTTTTTTAACTGAGATAACTTAAAATTTGCTGTAGCTTCTCCTGGTGGAGTTACGTTAGGCTCTGACAACCAGAGCAAGCGTTTCTTTTCTCAATTTTAAAGGAACTGATGGATACTTTTCTTGCAAGATCAGAAAAAAGGGGCTTAAAGAAACCGACACTGCGTTCCTGAAACCAACATAGCCGGTATTTTGTTTCAAAAAACAGAAGCGGAAGAAGGTCCTTAACCGCGTACAATGAATTCGAGTCTTAAATAACCAAAAACGGGTGTAAAGAATTAAAAATTAGGTCAAAACTGTATTCAACCTAATCAAAGTGCATTTCAAAAGAGTTTCAAATTAGTTGAAAGGAAGACAAACAAGATTCTGAACTGAGATTAATGGAATCGAGACTCAATTTCAAAATTACCTAAAACAGGCCAAATATGCCGAAACAGGGTTCAAAATTCGGTTTTAAAAACACTGCACATGGGTTTGAGGGAAGTGTAACAACGTCCTGAACCGGGATCACGGCAAAGAGACTCAGTTCCAAAATAACTTAAAACAGGTCAAAAGCACTAAACCTTTTTTTCAAAATCGCATTAAACTAAGCATAGACCCCTTTCAACGAGAAAAAGTCTAAAGGATCAAAGTAAACCTCGAATGATTAAATATTGGATCCAGGGAATCCTAAACTGTGCACCAAAACAGGATTATACAATAATCCAATAGCGTTCAAAAGGACTGGGTCGGAATAATTAGGACACCGTTCCGAAGGAACCAAAAACGGGCCAATGGATACCGAAAGTGTGTTCACGGAAACCTAAGTTAAGTTCCGAAAGATCAAAGAGAACCTAAACTTCTCTCCAAGGGCACCTAAAACAAGTTTAAGGAAACTAAATCGGGTTTAATTGCGCCAATAATTTGTTTCAAAAGAAAAGAAAAACGGTACAACAGAAGCAAAGCTCAGTACGGAACCAGATTTGAAGTGAACCAATGCTTGGGTTCTTATAACAAAAAAAACTGACTACAAAGAATAGAAACAGAGTCAGAAACCAGATTCATGATTACGCCTATATGCTATTTAAAGAGAACCAAAAAAAAGGTTAAAGGAGAAGATATAGGTCCAGGTTCGGAAGCGGTATCAAAAATATCAGGAAGCGGCACTTATTTATACAGAGGACTGGGCCAGAACCCGTTTTAAACAAATTTCTGAAATGGGTTCATAAACATGTCCGAGAGCCAAGAATCTGCTGAAAGATTACCGAAGTCGAGAGAAACCCGAAATAAATATTTCAACATAACCAAGTAACGAGAACCAGCTTTTGGAACTCATTCACTTTCTTTAGTTCCACTTAAATCAATTCCGGACACAAAAGGAGTACATTTGGCTGGATATTGGTATCTGGTCTATATAATACGAAAGGGGGTACAAAACCGGGGCCAGGTGTAGCAAGAAACGATTTCAAAGAAACAAGAGCTAGTTGAAAGGAACTGAAACTGTTTCCAGAATCCGTTTCAAGAAACCGAGACTGCGTTTAGAAAAAACAGAAACAAGATCACGAACCGTGTGTATTCGAACTCATACTTGGTTTCAAACGAACCAAAAACGGATCTAAAGATAGTTTATGAGATAATCTAAAATAGGTATAAAGGACCGGAACCGAGTTCAGTATAACCGAAAATAAATCTTAAAGGAGTTGATACCTGAGCCGGAACTGAATAAAATAGATCATGGATTTGGGCCAAAGAAACCGAAAACAGCTTGGAAGGAACCAAGAGAGGGTTAAAATTATCTTAAAGGGAGTCCGAAATTGGCAATAACTGATATCCTGCACGAAATGAAAAAAACAGGACTTACAAAGCAAAACCGGCTCCAAAACCAGACCAAATGAAAGAGGGATCGAAATGATCAGCGAAAATTTTAGTTCGGGGTTCAAAATGGTTTAAAATCGGTTTCAGAAGAACCGAAAACTACCCTTTGAAAACTGGAAGCGTGTTAAAAGAAATTATAACTCGATTCAAAAGCCTTTCAAAACGACTGCACAACGCTCGAAGCAGTTATCATAGGGCTAATGAGACCCGAAACCATGTTCAACAGAGCCAAAGGTTTATTTAAAGCAGGGACTCCATTAGGAGCTTCGTAGAGCGTCGTAAGCTGAATCGCCGATACATGTCGTATAAGCACTCCCACTGAAATACAACAGAGCAAGCAGTTGATATCCATATTCTCCAGTCCGTCAAGCATTAAATAAATTGATCTAAAATGTTTGAAGCAGAGTCCAGGAAGGGATGCTAAGGGACTTCTACTTGGCTCCAGAAGAACAAAAACGTAAATATATCAGCAGATTAATTGGAAATCGAGTTCAATTTAACTGAAACTCGGGTCCAAAGTAACCCAACACAAGTCTTAGGTTAGGTCGCGTAAGGATCTTACATAGACTGAAAGAGTTCATATTGTTCCACAAATGTTAGCAAAGCAAAACTGAGTCGGTTTCACAAAAACTATAGCTGAGATAAAAGGAATTGTAATTCGGTTCCAAACGACTTTAAAAGCTATGCACCCGAAACTACTAGCACTGTGACTATCCTCATTTGTTAGCTTCAGTGTTATCAGAACGAGGAATATTCTCAGAAATTTTATTAGTCCCCCCTTGTTGAGATCAAGTTATGCCGCAGTCGCCGTGGTGTGGTTGTAGCGTGCTCCGCCTACCACACCGAAGGTCCGGAGTCTAAGTCCTAGGCAAAGCAACATCAAAAATTTAGCAGTATTTTCAATTACAAGTGAAAATTCATCGGTCGCAGGTCACGAGCTGCTAAAACTCAAATTTCAAACAACACTCTTTTCTAACACAGCCGGGTATAAAATGGACGTTATCAATGAAATAAAACAAAAGACTTAAGCAACGAACCCGAAACCCAGCAAACTACTGCCGGCTAGCAGTAAATATCAAAAACAAAGAGGCAGCGTGCTGCCGTCGACAGTAGACGTTAGGCCAACAACATACAAAGTCATACACGTAAAATCTATAAACCAACAGCACCCCCACCGCTGTCCACTGGGTTGGGTGCGGAGGGTGCTAGACTCAGTTTCGGTGCCAAAGTGGAAGACCAGTCGCCTCACGGTAGTCACTATCGGGCGTTTGCAGTTCAACGTTCAAGTAGCAGTGTACGCCCTAGAAAAAAACGAATTGAATCGATTGTTTTTGGGAAGTTTTCATTGTTGTTAGTGGAGCTGCTGCTAAATCAGCAGCTTCTATTATTGCCACTACTTTTTTGGCAGCAAGAAGCATTGTTTTTCATTAATATTCGATATTCTATTACATATTATTAGTTTGGTATTTGTTGTTGTTATTGGTATTGTGCCAGTGATATTGTTGCACAAAGAAATATCGCCTTGTACTCGTATTTGTGTCAAAAAAATCATGGTCCTCTTTGATGCCGATGCTATTTGATGATTAAAACGATGATGATGATGATGACGATGGATGAATGTCTGTGATCGCAATGCCATGAGCAAGTTATGAGCAATGCCGTTGGCTTAAAATACTCTTACGTATCACCCTCCCCCCCCCCCCCCCCCCAAATTCGTTAATCTAGCGCTATGCTTCATAGCTTCATTCCTTTGTACTCTAACACTTTGAATGATTATACAATCGCGATTTTGACTTTGAAATAGATTATGTGGCAATAGTCGAAGCAGTTGCAATTACAATGAATTGGAAAATGATACCACCCATGCGCAAATGAGCAGCTCAGCTGGGGCAGCAAAAGGAACTTAAAGTCATGGTACAGTAGGCCAAATGTCGAAAGAATTAAAAAAGGTAAACAAAAAGTACAAGGGATTAATAAGCTATTCCAGTGAATTGGAAAATGAATCAATTTCAAAAGTTTTTCATTCACTTGTTGGGTAGTTGTTGTTGCTATTGTAGCGATAAGGACATTTCCCGAAGGTTGTGGGTAGTGTTATCGACGTTGATGATCCTTGCCGGATATAGATCCGGTACATTCCGGTAACTAGCAGAATTACGGTACTAGCCCGACCATCTCGGGAACGATTTAGTATGACCACATGGAACCTTCTAAGCCATACCGCCCTCCCACCCCCTAGATCCATGAGGAACTTGGAGTCGCCAGAGTCTCGGCTGCTAAAGAAATAGTATTCGCCACGGGTAGGTGAGGTTAACATTTGGGTTGGAGAAGCTATAAATTGCGCTGGCAACCCTTGGGCTACACAATTCAATCAATTTGGTAGTTAAGTCACCTCTTACGACAGGCATACCTGCCGCGGGTATATTCTGAGCCTCCTAACCCGCTGCGGAACTCGTTGTGTAGTCAATGATACATCTAATTACAGCCCTTTAAATACGAGAACAACTTTATGTTGAAACTCCAGCAGCCCATGTCAAATAAAAAAAATAAAAATGAAATGCGCGATCACCCCCGAAGAGATCTAAGCCGAGCTTCTCTTCCAATTTTCGTCATGCTCCACTTGATTTCCTCTACAAATTGGCCGGACGGGACCTACATGTTTTATGCCGACTCTGAACGGCATCTGCAAGGCAGATGAGTTTTCACTGTGTCAAATCCCAGTGAATAATATACATGCTTACTAAAGCTTCCTCGGTTACAACCAATAGCAATATGTATTGCCGAGTTATTGATTTATTATCGGTTTGTTATCACCCAATCATCGGCTTCTTTAGAGTTTCTTACAGGCTTGTTATCGACGGGTTTCTGATGGCTTTACATTGAAGTTTTATCGGTATAGGCGGCCGCCGTGGTGTCGTGGTAGCCGGCTCCGCCTACCACACCGAGGGTCCTGGGCTTCACTTCCGGGAAAGGTAACATCAAAAATTTAGAAACAAGTTTTTTCAGTAAGAAACAAGTTTTTCCAATCGGGGTCGTTCCTCGGACTTGACTTGGCAAACACTCCGAGTGTTTATATATATATTTTTTTATGGGTTCTTTGTTTTATAACAAACCGATGAATTGTCGACAACAAATCTATAACAAATCAATAACTTTTTGATAGTTGTACGATAACAAATTCTAACACTCCGATAACTTTTATAATTTCAGATAACTTTTCGATAAAATTCGATGATTTTATTGATGTTGATTGTCCTTTGTCGGATATAGAACCAGTACCCAGTACGAAAGATTTGATATAATCACGTTCATTCATCTAGGTGATCCAACCCCCGCTTTCCTTGAGAATCTTGTGGTCGCTAGAGCCTTGCCTGCTTCATGAAAAGGATTCGCCACGGATAGGTGAGGTTGATAATTGAGTCGGAGAAGCGCTGGCAACCTCTGGAGGGATTACGCTTTACAACCCCTTGTACTCGTCCTTTGCCGTTTCACTTTTCCATTTATATATCGGCTGCCGAGTGGAGAGGGAATATTTTTCAAAAACGCCCTATCTCAAAATTTGTTTCAAAAGCGCCCTCCCCCAGAATTCGTTTTTACCCATAAAAAAAGAGAACTAGAAAGAGCCAGTGGCCACCGTGGTGTAATGGTAGCGTGCTCCGCCTACCACACCGTATGCCCTGGGTTCACACCCCGGCCAAAGCAACATCAAAATTTTAGAAATAAGGTTTTTCAATTCGAAGAAATTTTTTTTAAGCGGGGTCGCCCATCGGCAGTGTTTGGCAAGCGCTCGGAGTGTATTTCTGCCATGAAAAGCTCTCAGAGAAAACTCACCTGCCTTGCAGATGCCGCTCGGAGTCGGCATAAAACATGTAGGTCCCGTCCGGCCAATTTATAGGGAAAATAAAGAGGAGCACGATGCAAAGAGAAGCTAGGCCTTAGATCTCTTCGGAGGTTATCGCGCCTTACATTTATTTTTTTTTTTATTTATAATACAACCGGCCTTGCCTGGGCATCAGAAGGGGACCGTTCGCGCTCAGCTATTCAGTAATCGCCCGCTGATAATTTAGTCATCGGCACGGGCACCCCTACACTATAGCTTGAGATGGTGTTGGTGCGACGATTTCACACAATAACGGTTGGTGTGCTCTAATGAACTCGCCTCTCAGAGCTGTAGGAAATATGGGGTTTTCCTTTTAGTTCATCTCACACCGAACACAAAGCGACCAACATTGAAGGAGCAAATGGAAGTGAAATAACAGTATTTTCAGCAAAATTCTCTCATCAAAGATTCCTCTTAACCTCCAAAATCAATTATTTCCGGTTTCCTTATGTAAACTTAATATAAATCAGCTAACTCGTGACTGCAGTACCGCATCTCAGCTTTATTTTTGTTGTTGTTGTTGTTGTTGCATTGCTTCGCTACATCTAATGTGTGTAACCATTCACGAACTGTACTAAATATCCTCTAACGAGAGTCCCCTGAAACCTGCTATTTCAAAAGTGTTGGACTAGAGAGACGAGGTTTTTAAAGCGTTGGTTCCACATTGCAATTGTAAGGTTGGTTGGTGTGTGGAGATACGCTACAAGAAGGACAAATAAAGTTTAACCTATTACAATATCCAGATCGAAGTTGAACTAAAATGACGTGCGTCTCCCTGGGGAGGTTGCTTTCTTCAACTGCGAGTTCCGGGTATTTTTTTAAGTGGTTCACCGGACAATTTAGGGCCCTTTCATGCTCCTTTTCTTCATACAGGTGAACTCTTAAGTGCCATATTTCTCCATATTGCTTAAAGTGATGCCTTCTCAGTGTCCTTGGAGGCGGGATCTCGTCAATAAGATGTAAGATTTTCTGGGTGTTTAGCTGAAACTATTTGTTCAGCATTTCATTTCTTCCGAAGACATAAGAATACATCCCGTGGCAGTTCTGAGCGCAGTATTTTGTTTTGTAACTGGCTATGAGCGGTTCTTTTTCTTTGCCCCAAGTGCTACCGGCAAGAGATTAGGATTGCGTTATTACTCTTGACTTTAGGTACAACTGCGAATGCATGCTCGCAATATTTAGGTCCTGATCGAACGGCACACCCAGTAATTTTTGGCGTAAGACAGTCGGTAGCGCACAGTCATCGACGTGGTTGTCCAATATGGACGACATTTGCTTTGTGTACCTTGTACTAAGTTTATTTGATACAAGTTGAAATAACTTTTTTTTACGGGAGCCATAGTCCCATAATCCCATTGATCTTCTTTTTCTCAATTCCGTATATTACGGCTGCTGTTTGGACTTACCGTCATATAGCTCCGACTAAATCCATTACTAAATCCAGAGATATGCTGTATGAAATATTCCATATGTATGGGAGGTGCCACACCACTTTTATTTTTAGGCTACGACCACCATTGGAAGGTTTATATTGGGTGGTGCAAATTTGGTTGTCATCGGTCGATCCGTTTAGAATGCAACCCGATTTATATCTACATAGATATATAATTTGAATTTTCTAATATATAAAATTCTTCTGTCACGGTTTTAGAGGCTGAACTCCTCCGAAACGGCTGAACCGATTCTCATGAAATTTTGTGAGCATATTGGGTAGGTCTGAGAATCGGTCAACGTCTACTTTTTTTTTCGCTACGTGTCTAGGGTCTTGAGATCAAAACGTGGACCCGGGTACCCCTAGAATGTGTTTATGCAATATGGATACCAAATGAAAGCCATTGATGAGTGCTATAGTACAGAATAATTTTCACACCCCTGGGTGACTAGGGTTTCGAGATATAGGCCAAAACGTGGACCCGGATACCCCTAGAATGTGTTTATACAATATGGATATCAAATGAAAGCTGTTGATGTGTGCTATAATATAGGATAATTTTTATACAACTGGGAGGATAGGGTCTCGAGATATAACCCAGAACGTGGACCCGGGTACCCCTAGAATGTGTTTATACAATATGGATATCAAATGGAAGCTGTTGATGGGTGCTATAGTACAGGATAATTTTCATAAAACTGGAAGGCTAGGGTTCGAGATATAGCCTAAAAGGTGGACCCGGGTACCCCTAGAATGTGTTTATACAATATGGATATCAAATGAAAACTGTTGATGAGTGCTATAGTATAGGATAATCTTCATACAACTTGGAGGGTAGGGTCTGGAGATATAGCCCAAAACGTGGACCCGGGTACCCCTAGAATGTGTTTATACAATATGGATATCAAATGAAAGCTGTTGATGAGTGCTATAGTATAGGATAATTTTCATACAACTTGGAGGGTAGGGTCTCGAGATATAGCCCAAAACGTTGACCCGGGTACCCCTAGAATGTGTTTATACAATATGGATATCAAATGAAAACTGTTGATGAGTGCAATAGTATAGGATAATCTTCATACAACTTGGAGGGTAGGGTCTCGAGATATAGCCCAAAACGTGGACCCGGGTACCTCTAGAATGTGTTTATAAATATGGATATCAAATGAAAGCTGTTGATGAGTGCTATAGTACAGGATAATTTTCATACAACTGGGAGGCTAGGGTCTCGAGATATAGCCCAAAACGTTAACCCGGGTACCCCTAGAATGTGTTTATACAATATGGATATCAAATGAAAGCTGTTAATGAGTGCTATAATACAGGATAATCTTCATACAACTGGGAGGATAGGATCTCGAGATATAGCCCAAAACATGGGCCCGGATACACCTAGAATGTATGTGTAATATGGATATCAAATGAAAGCTCTTGAGTAGAGCTCTGAAGTTTATTGTGATATTCGATTTAGTCGCATCAACCTGGCAAAACTGATAAATATGCATGTGAAGCCGAAAAAAGACATGAATTAATAATACACACATACTTATTTGCATACGTCCTATTCGATTTGCCAGAAATTTCGTATATAAATTTGCCTATATTAGTATTTACGATGCTTTTTGCCGGGAAGTACAATAGAGACGGACTGGGACTGGGATTAGGACTAGGACTGGGACTGAGACTGGGATTCGGAGAGGGACTGGGACTGAAACTCGGAATGGGACTGGAACAAAATACATACTACCCTCTGGGACTGGCAATAAGAGATGAAGAAGAAGGAGAAAAACTTGAGAGAAGAGAAAAGAGAGAAGGAGACTGATAAAGAGATAGAATGAGACGAAGATTGAGATGAAGCGAAAAATACGGAGGGAGGAGTGAATAAAGAGATTAGGAAAAAGTGTAGAGGGGTAGAGCAGAGTTAGACGGAAAAAGCTTATTAAAATATTTGCAGATAGGCCGAATTTAGGGCAGAACAACGTCAGCCGGGTCTGCTGGTATATATATAGATTGATGGTGATGATGCCACATCCGCTATACCATTTATAAAGCAAATGATGGTTGCACGCAGAAAAAGCTTCCAAAAAAGTCAACTTGTATAAAACAACCATTATGCAAATGCTGCCTGGTTATCCTCAAAATTTAAACATATTGTGGCGAATATTAGCATCACTATGCTGTTAGTAAATAATCACAACACCAAAAACAGCAAGCAGCAACACTTATGTACAAGGCAACGAAAAATATTCCATACACATAACCAGTAGCTTGAAGCAGAAAGATTATGGCCGGCAGCTTAGAGCAGAAGTTGTTACTCACACATACACACGCATATGGCTAGAAGAAAAGCATAAACTACAGATATACATACATGTATATAGCTAAATAACCAAGAATGAGAAGAAGGAGAAATATGTGAGCGAGGTAACAGAGAGTATAAACGCAGCGCAATCTGAGGAATAAGTAATCAGTTTTGATTTAAACACGCTATTAGTTGTCGAGTATAATTATGACGTAATACTCCCAATGTAGTCTAAATATTCGACAGTTCAGCGATTCGAACGTTACAGAAGGTTTAAAATAAGCGGAATTTCCCCAAAATTCGTTACAATATAAATATTTCTGATGATGTACCAGCAATTCAAGTTAGTATTACTTCAACGATAACTTATAAAGATAATGCACTGTTCATACAACCTTTTGCAATATATAACTCGACGCATGTTTTATGTGTGTATTAACTCTCACATACCTGCCGCACACACCCAACACCACCCTCATTCACCTTCAAAATCCTATCAAAATCACTACTCCATTCATCAACTTTAAGTATCTAAGTAGCATCTAAGTAGATATATGTCTGTCCATCTAGTTGTAAGTAGAAATTTATGGTTAATAATCGATGAATAGACACCGCTTAATGGTGATGATGATGACGATGTTGGTGGTGGTAGCCGAAGCGGCTGTGATGGCGGCTTTACTTCGATTGGGGCTGTGTTTGCTCAAGCTTGCCATTGTAATTGTAATTGCAGCTATAATGTACGAGTATATTGTTTTTGTTGCTGCTACTATGAATTGATAGTGATTTTGTTGGAGTTACTGTTGTTGTTGTATGTAGTAGGATACAAAGTTTGCTCTATTTGGCCTAATAAAAAACTGTAAAACATCTTGTTGAGGTGCATTATTGTTTGGCCGAGATCTTTCAATCGCTTAATTAAATGTTCTAAAGCAAGCTGATGTTGATGCTGCTGCTGCTGCAGCCACAACCACTCCTCCCACTGAGTGTTTGAACTAAGGTGAGCTCTGTATGTTTGTACCTACCATAATTGTGTACGATTCCTTGACTGTTTCTTGAACTGAGCTCAATGAAATGTAATGGATTTTTTTTGCCTCTAAAGTAATTTTGTTCTTGGTATTTCGGTTGCATTGTTCGTAGGATGGCATGACTTCTTCCACTTCATCTAGATGATTTTGACTGATAAATAACCGTTAAAAAGTTGTTGTTATATTTTTTCATTCTGCTGTTGATTATTTATTGGTGCTGCTGTTTACTTACGAATTTTATAACTAGTTGGCTGAAAGTGATTTTTGATGTGTAGACATCTTTACTCACGGTATGACTGCATTCAGAATGTAAGCTTGAGGTGAGCGTAAGCGCAAGCTTTGTCTTTGGAAGTGATACTGTTCGGTTAGGTTGAACTGGCCGGTAAATAAAAACCTCATATATATATTGAAAGAGTACATGGTGTTATCAGAATTTGTTAGACGACCAAACGGAAAAAACCCTTAACTAGGTATTAGGACTTTTAACGAAGTTATAAAATAACTCCGTCCTGATGGCGAATATTTAAAGTTTTCTACGGCATAGCTTAATAGCTGTTTCGAGACTTGGCACGTCTGCCACCCCTAGTGGTTGGAACCTTAACCCGGCGAGCGCAGGACGCAAACACAGAACGTGCTCAAGCATTTGTTTCTGCAGCTGGCACTTCAAATGCTGCAAGTGACCAGACCTAATTTATAAGCACGTAACTCCAGAAGGCAGTTATTGTTGTTGTATTAACGATAAAGACACTCCGCTAATGTTATGGGGGGTGTTATGGATGTTAATGGTCCTTTGCCGGATACAGATCCGGTCCGTTCCGGTAACAAAGTACCATAAATTTACTAGCCCGACCATCCCGGGAACGATTAATATGACCACATTAAACCTTCTAGGCCATTCATCCCTCCCATCCCTACTGCCATGAGGAACTCGAGGTCGCATGAGCCTCCCCTTCTGAACATGTGTCTGATACATTCATAATTGTAAGGGGATTCACCTCGCGTAGGTGAGGTTGACAATTGGGTTGCGGAAGGTATGAAGCTATAAAGCTTTGTATTGCGCTTATCAACCCTTTGAATCGCAGTGTCCAGTTAATATGCCCATCGTGAGTCTTAAGCTCTTTATCTCTAGAAATATAAGCAACTTTGTAAATCGAATGATCTTAGAAATTTTGCAGCCTCGCGCTTAAGCTCTCTATTTCTAGAAATATAAGCAACTTTGTAAATCTAATGATCTTAGAAATTTTGAAGCCTCATGCTTCTGCTCACGCTTTTCCTACTTTAAGGATCACATACAGCCCCTGGGTACTTTCTCCCAAATAGATTGGAGCATCTTCCATCGAATAACCGAGAGCTGCATCCTCCCTTGATAAGTCGTCGGCCTTTTCGTTACCTTCTATCCCTTTATGGCCGGGAAACCAGTATAGATGTATGGCCCGGCCTGAGCGAAGTCTCTCGACTGCTTCTTTGTATTCCAGGAACTTCTTGCTGAAGTACTGTGTGAGATTATAGCCTTGATAGCCGCCTGGTTATCAATATAAGTATTGAAGCGACTGCAACTTAAGCACGCTTCCTCCAAAATGTCTGCTGCTTTCTTCGCATCTAAAATTTCAACCTGAAAGACAATGCCTTTATATGGCAGCCTGAAGGGTCTACTTATTTCTGTTTCGATACGGTAAACAGCGGACCCGGCACCTTCCGTTAATGTGGATCCATCTGTTTAAACATGGATATATTTTCCGCCATCTTCGCACGGTGGCGCCATCCTCTTGCATGCATACAGTACCACGGAGGCTTTCGTCGCTCTCTCTTCCACGTGGAGTTTCTACGATAACTTACTATCTGGTATAATTCCTAAATATTTGCGCTGTATTTTTCTTGTAGGATTACCGATCTATGTTTAAGCTTCTTATTCCATTTGAGGATCTTATATTTCCTAGTAAAATAAACTAGATTGGTTTTTTCCGCATTGGCGGTTAACCCGAGTCCAGATGCCCAGCAAGTCAACCCGAAGGGCCTGATCCATCAGAGAGCTGATTTTTGGCAGACACTTGGCGCGCTTATGATGGCTGAAACGTCATCTGCAGCGTAAACATCATTGATGATAATACCCCACCCTGTTTACCGAGTTGGAAGTGGTATTGATATGCTTTATGGGGGAGTACAGTGTATATAAGCCTAAGTGTAATCCTTACCCTGTAGCGTAAAGTCAGATAATCTTTAAATATTTTGCAGATTGTTTTCGGAATCTTTTCGGAGTGGTGGACTACCTTCGGATAGTTTGGGGACTGGTTTGGGACCATTTAGCATGCGATTAGTTTTACATCATTTTGGGACTTTGGGTTCTCGTTATCATTTTGCGATTATTTTGGAATTTTTTTGGGATCATTTTGAGATAAGTTCAATTTAATTTAATATTTATCTCCGGATAGGTTTGGAATTGTTCATAAATCACTTTGAGGTGCTTTAAAATCGGTTTGGAATTATATCCAAATAAATTCGAGTGAGTTTACGAGTTCACATCGGAAACTTTTCCGGATTTCTTCAGGACATTCTGCAGATCATTCCAGAATTATTTTGACAATTATTTTAGGGTTGCTTGCAGAACATTTTTGTATTGCTTTCTTTATAATTTCGCAAATAATTCGAGATTGTTTTCGTGATAAGTATCGCAATATTGAGGTGTGAAACAATTCCGCACCGATTTGCAGTTGTTGTTATCATCTTTTTTCATCCAGAACGAAAATTATAGCAAATTTAGCAAGCCCAAAATGGTTTCCAAATATCTCAGCCTTTAAAGCTGTCAGAAACAGCAACATACAAAAAGGAGATATTATTTGTGATTCAGATAACAACCACAACCATACTGAGCTCTACCAATTTTGTAACGAATTTATGGAGATTCCTACTACTTCCGGAGTACTTCACAATTACAATTATACTTCACTAATACCATGTTTAAATCAAATTGATTTGTGATTCCTCAGCTTGCACTGCTTTTATACTCTCGGTTACTTCGTTCGCCCATTTCTCCTATGGTCTAAACGTTTCAAGAACACGAACAGTTGTATCTCATGCTTGGTTATTTAGCTATATACATTGTAAATCAGTAGTTTATGGTTTTCTTATAGCCATGTGTGTGTGTATGTGTGAGTAACAACTTCTGTTCTTAGCTGCCGGCTACATATGTATGTGAAATAATCTCTCTGCTTCAAGCTCTGGTTATGTATATGGAATATTCTTCGTTGCCTTGTACATAAGTGTGATTGCTTGCTTTAATGTGTACGTGTACATAAGTGTGGCTGCTTGCTGTTTTTGTTGTTATGACTATTTACTAACAGCATAGTGATGTTAATATTCGCCACAATATACAACTGAGTATACAAAATTTGATTTCACCCGAACTGAGTATTTTTTTATTACACTTTTTTAATTCATATTTTATATTGGCTGTGCCTCAAGGTTACATTTTATCACTCATTCATTCGCTCGTATTGGTAGCTTGCCCCTTCACTTCATTCATTCATTCATTGATTTCGTTCGTTCCTACATTATTAATAAACTTCTGTTTCTAAGCGGCAATTATAAAATTTGCAATTTCCGTAGTTGAACTTTTGGGTCAGCTTACCGATTTAAATCAAGACGTAATTGAGTTTTACTTACTGTAAAAACAATAACAAAATCGATAATATACTAACATACATACCTCTACACCCAAATCTATTGTATAACAAGCACACTGCGCCAAATTCATGCTAAAAAAAACATTAAAAAAAAAACACAAAATTTGCTCACTTTTCGCTTGCAGAAAAAAAAACAATAAATGTTAAAAACTTAAAAATTATTGACAAATTTTTGCCAACCATGCATATATACAACATCATAGTTGTCGACATAGTATCTTTGGCCGTCGTACGAGTTATAAGCCACATAACTGTAGTCGTCGTATTGATCGAATCTTGTAGACTGAGTATGAAAGTAAGATTTGCTATTGATTGGATGTTTACGAAGAAGCAGAGTGAGCTCTTGAGCGTCTTAGTCATAGTGTTAGCGCTTTTGTGTGTTTGAGTGCCTGAAAAGCGAAATGCTTGATTGACTTAGTGGCAATTTGTTGGTAATTCAGATCAAAATATAATTAAAATGAATTTGCGGAAAATCAGGTGAAGGCCGCCAATAACAAAATCGTATAAAAGCATACAACGCCCTGAAACGGATTATTTGGTACATCTAAAACACAGTTTCTTTATGTATTTTGTTTATATTTTTATTACTTTAAAATGCGCAAAATTATAAATAATTGCAAATCAAATAAAATTATAACACATCATCAATATGATAATATTTACATATATGCTATTCTCATATGAGGCAAATCAAAATATTTGAATCACTCATGAATGATGCGCGTTAATTGCAAAACGATTCAGCGAAGATACTGCTTGTACCCAACAAACACTTTGAAACTTGTGCCGCAATATTTCGCATGCTCAAATCGCATGGGAGCGGTGCTGCTAGCCTGATATATTGTAACGAATTTTGGAAATTTCTGATTATTATGCACCCTCCTATTCAATATTCAGTATTGCAGACTACTTTGGGAGTACTTCACAATAACAATTATACTTCGAACAGCTAATAAACGAAGGTGAAAATGAATACAATTTAAACAGGTATAAAGAAGAGGTATTAAAGCTGTTAAATGTAGTAAGTGCTAAATAAAATATTGAATATGTAATAGCGTATTTAAATCAAACCGACTGATTATCGCTTGCATGGCGCTGCTTTTATACTCTCAGTTAGCCCCGTTCACCTATTTCTCCTAAGGTCTAAACTTTTCACGAACATGCCTTCTAGAACAGTTGTATCTCATACTTGGTTATTTAGCTATATACATGTATATCTGCAGTTTATGTTTTTATTCTAGCTATATGCGTGTGTATGCATCTGCTCTTAGCTGATGATAGCGTGAAGTGTGGTTGTTTCTCTTTCTTTTTCCCTCTTATTTGCTGACTACATATATGTATGTGAAATAATCTCTTCGCTTCAAGATGCTGTTATGTGTGGGGAATATTCTTCGTTGCCTTCTATGTATGTGTGTAAATGGCTTACCTTCGTTGTTTTTATTTACTAATGATGTGTAAATTACTGATGTTAGAAAAGCTGATATAGGCCACAATATTTTCAATTACGAAGATGAATTTATAAAGAGCCAAATTGTTTGTATTATAAATTTTTAATTATAAATAAGTATACCATGTAATACACTGTGCAACAACACATATACCCAAAAACCAATTTGTGTTTAGAAAAGGGAGATCCACCATTGACGCAGTTAATATGGCTAGAAAACTTGCGCAAAGGGCATTAGTAGCAGCCGATGGCTCGAAGGCTCGAGAGAGTACTGTTTTGTAGTTACTTTAGATGTGAAGAAGGCCTTTATCACCGCTCATTGGGCAACAGTTTTAGATACACTGGATTGCATAGGTATATCCTTTTGTCTCATAAGGATAATATTGAAAATCGACTGCGAGAATAAAAAACATCAGCCGGTACGACAACACTCCAGGTCCTAGGCGGCGTTTCCCAATGGTCCATGCTACTGCTATGAACATTACTTATGATTGAGTATTGCGGCTCAAAGTATCCAAAGGATTTTTAATTACTGGATTCGCAGATGACATAGCTTTGATTGTAACTGCCAAGAACCTAAACGAAATATGCGAAAATCCAACTCAAGCCAACGTCTATTTGGGGCTCGGGCAAGACGGCTTAAAGCTCACGGAACGAAAAATGGAGGCAGTGCTCATATCAAGTAGGAAGAAAGTAGAGTTGTCATAAAAATCGGAAGTCATAACATTGCGCAGACAAATGGATTGATGGACTGTTGTGAGCAAGATGGCCTTTCTAGTTATGACGCGATCGATGCATACTGAAGCAGGAAGAGAAGGAGCAGGAGAGTGGAAGTAAGAGATCGAAAACTTATAAAAGTCATGCATATAAAACAAAGTTATGTCAGAAAAACATTTACCGGGTCGGTTAGTGTAATGTAGGTTACGTCCATAGAAAACAGCCACTAGATGGCTAATATTAAGTCCCATTCCCATTTCGAGTTCTTCAAAAGTTTTGATATGCCATTATATATGTATATCACTGTCTATTTTCAAATATATTGTAATGAATTTTTGTAGTTCCTGATAATTATGCACCTTCTGCTAGCATTCGAATAGCTGAACTCTGGAATAAATAACTCCAATATTCAGTATTGCAAAAAGGTCATTATTTAGACTACTTTGGTAGTAGTACTTCACAATTACAATTAAACTTCACTACCAGCGTGTTTAACTCAAACTCTCAGTTAGCCTTGTTCACCTATTACTCCTAAGGTCTAGACTTTTCACGAACACGCCTTCTGGAACAGTTGTATCTCATACTTGTTTATTTAGCTATATACATTTATATCTGTAGTTTGTGTTTTTATTCTAGCTTTATGCATGTTTATGTGTGAGTAACAGCTTCTGCTCTTATCTGCTGACTAAATATGTGTATATGAAGTAATATGTTCGCTTCGAGGTGCTGGTTGTGTATGTGGAATATTCTTCATTGCTTTGTACATAAGTGTGGCTGCTTGCTTTCATGTGTGCATGTAGATAAGTATGTCTGACTGCTTTTTTGTCGTTGTGATTATTTAATAACACCATAGTGATGCTAATATTCGCCACAATATTTAAGTTTCTCAAGGCAATTTTATTTAAGACTCATTTAGATCTGCGCTTTGTACAATATTCATTTTCGTTTGCAACTGCTCAGACTACATTTGTTTTCGCCTCTGCTTTAAAATGTTCACTGGGCAACAAGTTGTATCTGACTCGCTTATTTAGTACATCTTGCATGCTGATGATGATTCTGCAATTCAACACTTCCATATTAGTATGTGTACCAAATCCATACATACATATTTATGTATTTGCTACAAATGAGGCGTTAAAATGAAATATGAGTAAAAAAAAAACTTCAAGAAAGCTTACATAACTAATCGAATTGAACTACACATAGCGTGTTAAAACATCATGTATAGGCAATTTATGGTTATGTTAATTAATATTAGCTCATTTAAAACAGAAATTAAGATTTACTTATTTCTAGACCAAGGTTAAGTGATATGCAAAGAAAATGATGACTCGCTGTAAAAAAAAATGCAGCATCATTTTCCTGCTGCAGCCCAAGAGCGATAGTAATTAGGCCGTTAACGCATCGAAATAATTATCGGTGTCTTTGATCTCTTAACACTAAAAGTCGGCTGTTTAAAAAGCTTATTGAATGAAGCCAGCTTTTCTTTTTCTCTTAACCCTCATTTTAATTCAAATATTACAGTTGGGGAAAATTTGTACAACAACAAAACGAGGCTCTGGTCGAGTCTGTCAATAGATCACTCATTGGGGAGTGCTGGTTCGATTCAGAGTCCCAAGACAAAAGGTTTTGAAGAGATTTACAAGGTATGGTTTGTTGGTTGGCTGTGTCGCCCGGATACCAAATCGGATAGTATGGCTCGTTGGTGATCACATCAGATCATTTCGTATGGCCAATTAACCTGCTGATATCGTTTACAGAGCATTAAGCTACTACTTGAAGTCGGCAGCATATAACTGCCCATAGTTAGAAACCTAGTTTGTGCTAGATCTGGACATCCACAAAAGTAGTGCGCAATTGTTTCATGGGTATATGCACTGACAGCAACACCTTAAGATATACACAGAAGACAAGAAGACCCCCACTCACACACCTCAGCCTACTTTGGACTGTCGGTTTAGAGCGAAATTGCGTTCATCCTTTGCATCCCGTCGCCCTTTCATTCCAATCTTTAGGGGAACTTAACCTTAAGACACCTTTCAAAACATAGTGAGGCCGTGTGATTGTCTGATGATGGAGCCACATCGGAGAGACTTCTGCGGATACTACTGTAGCCATACTTCCTTGAGTTCTAACAGTTGGACTCACGAAGTCTTACTGCTGAACAAGTGAATGAAGGTCCAGAGGTAGCTGGCTTATGAGTACATTTAGTGCGTTAGTTGGAGCCAGCCTTAGTGTACCTTTTACCTCCTCCGACGGCTGCCCGCAGTACTCTATTCATCTTTTTAATATTTTACTGTATTTGTCCGTGGCCAGCCACCATGCTAAAGCTCCATCTGTTAGTATGGCTCTGACGACAGCAGTATATTGCCACAACACGACTTTAAGTCTTAGACTCCAGTTTATGCTGACAATTCTTTTACACGAAGATCAGGCTATGTAAGCCTTTTCGACCCTTCATTCAATATTCGATTTCCAGCTAAGCTTGCTGTCTATCTCGATGCCCACATACATGACTCTCGTATTCAAAGTAAGCACACTATTTAGAGAGGGCAGTCGAAACTGCACTATTTTGTTCTTGTTAGTAAACAGTTTCAGCTCCGTTTTACTAGGTTTTACGTTAAGGCCGCTTGTGGCTGCCCAGATGTGAATCCCTGGAATTCATATAGAAGAATCTACTTCAACGTGACTACCCACAGAAGGGGTGAGAGAGCTCTTTCCTGAGGAGCTCCTTTGCTCACATCGCGAGTAGCTGTAACCGAAACCATTTACCTTGTATTACCCCATTCCACAGCATTGATTTCGTTCATTGACAGATGTGGTTTTTTATGCCAGCCCTGTCCAGCACCGATTTATTTATTGTTAAATGCTTCCTCTAAATCTAAGAATGTGCTTTTTGTAGTGTATGGTACATACGAGCTAATAAGGGTCAATTTGGGTAGACCTGCTCTTCATACGCGCATGTTGTGCCGTAGAAAGCTTGGTTCTATCTAGGACCGACCTAATCTGGATATCTTGACCTTCTCCAGAACCTTTAGCGTATTCATATGATCTTTTGCTTCCTTTATGTAAGCAAATGGCTTTAACCATTAAATCAGCTTTGTGGAATATAAGCTACTTTTTCTATATACCCTTTCCAGCCAAAGAATAATAGGCTCACCTAGTTTCTGAATCACCGCCGGAGTGATACCCTCAGGGCCTGGTGATTTGAAAAGGGTAGCTGTTTATAGCGAATCTTGCTGTTTCCTTGTTAAGCGAGGTTTATTCGTCTATAGCTGTCCCCTTTTTCATTCTGAAATTTATCTATAAGTTTTGAAGATTTATTTCTTTAGGACCTTTTGTAGGTTTTAAAAAGATAATGTTCACATGAACCCGATTTATAATTAAAAATCATATTAAGTTTTATCGTATTATTTTTTCTTCTTCTTCTCCTATTGCAATTACACTAGTGTATCTACTTCTTGCCACTTGATTGATGATCTCAGTTAACAATATTTATAAACTACGCAATGTCTGTCATTTCATACGACTCCGTCTACTTCCGCCACAGTTTAAACGAACGACTTCAAAAATTGTCAACAAAATCAACTTACGTTAATTTATTATGTATTGCGAACACTCAAATAATTACATACATATATATATACACTAGGGTAGTCCTTATTTTTTTACTTTTAAAAAATTTACGGGGCACTCCGTAAAATCATTATTTAATTACAAATACTGATGGCGGATATTTTTTCTTTATTGTAAGGTTTTTAGAGGTCGCTACAGAAGGTCAAACTTTTTGAAAAATCATTATAGTAATCATATATTTGGAATCCAAATCTATTTATAAATAAAGTTTTGGTTGTAAAGATGGAGATTCGGGCTATTAGCGAGCTTTGGGCAATTTTGGTCGTAGTGCTTTTGTTTAGCTATATTTTATTAAAATAATTTGTTAAAAATAAACTATTGTGAACACACAAAGAAATCTATTTGTACTATGGCACTATTGTGAATATTTGCACTGTATTACCGGCAGTTGCTACCATAGCTAGATGGCAGCGCAAGCTTTAACTTTCAATTGATTGATAGAATAGCTGATTTCTGTTGATATTTGATAAGAGACTTGTATATTGGTTGCTCATAGCCTTAAAGATCGTCTAAGTTATTTTCAGACAAATCGTTGAAAGTTGTTCGAAAAGGTGAAATAGTAAAAATGTAGTACCGTAAAAGGGCCATGCGTCATACAAAATTCAATCCTCGATAGCAACCTCCAAATATTCTTCAAAAAAATTTTTTAAAATACTTAAATAGTTTATCAGGATTGAAAACCAATTGGGATGGTGCTCTGCCAAAAAATGTCAAAAAAACAAGTAAGGAAGGCTAAGTTCGGGTGTAACCGAACATTACATACTCAGTTGAGAGCTGTGGAGACAAAGTAGGGGAAAATCACCATGTTGTAAAAAGAACCTAGGGTAACCCTGGAATGTGTTTGTATGACATGTGTATCAAATGGAAGGTATTAAAGAGTATTTTAAGAGGAAGTTGACCATAGTTCTATAGATGGACGCCATTTAGGGATATTGCCATAAAGGTGGACCAGGCCTGACTCTAGAATTTGTTTGTACGATATGGGTATCAAATGAAATGTGTTAATGATAATTTTAAAAGGGAATGGGCCTAAGTTCTATAGGTGGACGCCTTTTCGAGACATCGCCATAAAGGTGGACCAGGGGTGACTCTAGAATTTGTTTGTACTATATGGGTATCAAATGAAAGGTGTTAATGAGTATTTTGAAAGGGAGTGGGCCTTAGTTCTATAGGTGGACGCCTTTTCGAGATTTCGCCATTAGGGTGGGCCAGGGGTGACTCTAGAATGTTTGTACGATATGGGTATCAAACGAAAGGTGTTACTGAGCATTTTAAGAGGGAGTGGGCCTTAGTTCTATAGGTGGACGCCTTTTCGGAATATCGTTATAAAAGTGGACCAGGGGTGACTTTAGAATGCGTTTTTACAATATGGGTATCAAACGAAAGTGTTAATAAGTGTTTTAAAACGGAGTGGGCCTTAGTTCTATAGGTGGACGCCTTTTCGGAATATCGTTATAAAAGTGGACCAGGGTTGACTCTAGAATGCGTTTGTACAATATGGGTATCAAACGAAAGGTGTTAATAAGTGTTTTAAAACGGAGTGGGCCTTAGTTTTATAGGTGGACGCCTTTTCGGAATATCGTTATAAAAGTGGACCAGGGGTGACTCTAGAATGCGTTTGTATAATATGGGTATCAAATGAAAGGTGTTAATGAGTACTTTAAAAGGGCGTGGGCCTTAGTTCTATAGGTGGACGCCTTTTCGAGATATCGCCATAAAGGTGGACCAGGGGTGACTCTAGAATTTGTTTGTACGATATGGGTGTCAAATGAAAGGTGTTAATGAGTATTTTAAAAGGGCGTGCGCCTTAGTTCTATAGGTGGACGCCTTTTCGAAATATCGTCATAAAGGTGGACCAGGGGTGACTCTAGAATTGGTTGTACGATATTGGTATCAAATGAAAGGTGTTAATGAGTATTTTAAAAAGGAGTGGGCCTTAGTTCTATATGTGGACGCCTTTTCGAGATATCGCCATAAACGTGGACCAGGGGTGACTCTAGAATTTGTTTGTACTATATGGGTATCAAATGAAAGGTGTTAATGAGTATTTTAAAAAGGAGTTGGCCTTAGTTCTATATGTGGACGCCTTTTCGAGATATCGCCATAAACGTGGACCAGGGGTGACTCTAGAATTTGTTTGTACGATATGGGTATCAAATTAAAGGTATTCATGAGGGTTTTAAAAGGGAGTGGCCCTTAGTTGTATATGTGAAGGCGTTTTCGAGATATCGACCAAAATGTGGACCAGGGTGATCCAGAACATAATCTATCGGGTACCGCTAATTTATTTATATATGTAATACCACGAACAGTATTCCTTCCAAGATTCCAAAGGCTTTTGATTTCGCCCTGCAAAACTTTTTCATTTTCTTCTACTTAATATGGTAGGTGTCACACCCATTTTACCAAGTTTTTTTCTAAAGTTATATTTTGCGTCAATAGACCAATACAATTACCATGTTTCATCCCTTTTTTCGTATTTGGTATATAATTATGGCATTTTTTTCATTTTTCGTAATTTTCGATATCGAAAAAGTGGGCGTGGTCATAGTCGGATTTCGGCCATTTTTTACACCAATACAAAGTGAGTTCAGATAAGTACGTCAACTGAGTTTAGTAAAGATATATCGATTTTTGCTCAAGTTATCGTGTTAACGGCTGAGCGGAAGGACAGACGGTCGACTGTGTATAAAAACTGGGCTTGGCTTCAATCGATTTCGCCCTTTTTCACAGAAAACAGTTATCGTCCTAGAATCTACGCCTCTACCAAATTTCACAAGGATTGGTAAATTTTTGTTCGACTTATGGCATTAAAAGTATCCTAGACAAATTAAATGAAAAAGGGCGGACCACGCCCATTTTGAAAATTTCTTCTATTTTTGTATTTTGTTGCACCATATCATTACTGGAGTTGCATGTTGACTTAATTTACTTATATACTGTAAAGATATTAACTTTTCTTTTAAAATTTGAATTTAAAAAAAGTGGGCGTAGTCGTTCTCCGATTTTGCTAATTTTTATTAAGCAGGCATATAGTAATAAGTGTAACGTTCCTGCCAAATTTCATCATGATATCTTCAACGACTGCCAAATTACAGCTTGCAAAACTTCTAAATTACCTTCTTTTAAAAGTGGGCGGTGCCACGCCCATTGTCCAAAATTTTACTTGTTTTCTATTCTGCGTCATAAGTTCAACCCACCTACCAAGTTTCATCGCTTTATCCGTATCTGGTAAGGAATTATCGCACTTTTTCGATTTTTCGAAATTTTCGATATCGAAAAAGTGGGCGTGGTTATTGTCCGATATCGTTCATTTTAAATAGCGATCTGAGATGAGTGCCCAGGAAACTACATAACAAATTTCATCAAGATACCTCAAAATTTACTCAAGTTATGGTGTTAACGGACAGACGGACGGACGGACGGACATGGCTCAATCGAATTTTTTTTCGATACTGATGATTTTGATATATGGAAGTCTATATCTATCTCGACTCCTTTATGCCTGTACAACCAACCGTTATCCAATCAAAGTTAATATACTCTGTGAGCTCTGCTCAACTGAGTATAAAAAAACAGTTGCAACCGTATAAGGACCACCCGAAAAAAACACATATCCCAACGTATCTACATTTTTATAACTACAGGTATGCGTACATGTGCTGATCCAATCAAGTGGACGTAATAATGGTGATTGCTCAACTTAGTGTAATATGAGCGACAAAAAATTGGTTCAGTAAAAAAATTGATTTCAAAAGAGAATCAATAATTGTGAACGGGTTTTCAAGTGCGTTTGCCAGCCTTTTGGCGGCTTATAATAAATATATTAGAAATTTTATAGTTCTACCTGCACTATTTGAATATTATTTACACATATGTTTATACACATATGGAACACACCTTAAAACGAAAGTTGTGCAATTAACCCATTTGCTACCAATGTATCCGTTTGGTTATAAATTCAAAATTCAATAGAAATATGTGATATACTTAGAATGGCTTTGAAAAAGGAGTGGGCCAGAATTTTTGCATCAATAGCCTCCACTTTCTATATAAGTCGAAAAGTTTCAGTACACATTACCAGATTGGTCCAATGATTCTTTTGTTGTAAAGAAGCCATGCAGTATTAGCAGGAATCAATGGCCTTGATTTGAGCTAAGGCTGTCTGTAAATACTGCAACGAATTTTTGGGAAATTCCTGATTGTTTTACAGCTTCTGTTAACGTTCGAATCTCTGAACTGTGGAATAAATAACTCAAATATTCAGTATAATAAAACGGTATTTATTTATACTACTTTGGGAGTAGTACTTCACATTCATCGCGTACTTCACTAAAATCAAACTGACTGATTATTCCTCAGCTTGCGCTGCTTTTATACTCTCAGTTGCCTCGTTCGCATATTTCTCCTAAAGTGTAGAATTTTCACGAACATGCCTTCTGGAACAGTTGTATCTCATACTTGGTTATTTAGCTATATGCGTATGTATGTGTGAGTAACAACTTCTGCTCTTAGCTGATGGTAACGTGATGTGTGATTGTTTCTTGTTCTTCTTCACTCTTATCCGTTGACTACATATATGTATGTGAAATAATCTCTCTACTTCAAGCTGCTGATTATGTGTATGTGTAGCTGCTTGCTTTGATGTGTTCATGTACATAAGTGTGGCTGCTTGCTTTAATATGTACATATACACAAGTGTGGCTGCTTGCTTTATTGTTTTTTTGCTTTTATTTAGTAGCAGCATAGTGATGTAGAGAACTGCTAATATTCGCAACAATACTACGAATATAGAGGCTCTACCTTTGGCTTATTCCGGGAAATGAGACATAAAGTGCACGTAAATTTATTGGTTGATGAAGGGACTCCTTAATGAGATGGCTACGGAGTGCCATTCGATGTGAAAACTACACAATATTTCCTCCTATTCTTAGCCTCGTTACACCAATGATGAAAAATACGACCCTTGAAATAGCGCAAGGCAACAAAAGCGGGTCGTGGTAGACTAGCATCCAAATAGCAAACATATTTAAGTTGCAAAGATTTCCGCCCCACTGTGCAGAGTAGTTTGGGCATACCCACAGTCAAAACTTTCATGTTTCCATGTCTTCCTAATAGAATGAATTCCAATTCCAATTTCGTCAGACTCAATGATATTGAAGTAATATGCCAGAGAAAGGTTTCTGATTTTACTCTTGATATGGCTTCAAAGGAGGGGTGATAGTACTCCCCATGAGTCCAGGGCTCTTCTACGTCGATATAGATATAAACATGGGGCGTTGCCAAGATTTCCGCCTTACAACTGAATGTTTTGAAATTGCCTATCAAATATCTAATGTTCATAGAGTGTTCTCTAGTTTTTCTATATGGCTGACTTCTAAGGAGAGGCGACAGTACTCCCCAAGTAGCTCTCAAATGTACCGCTTCGTCCACTATTTGAGATTTTGTCTAATCTCCCATTACGCATTTGGTCACCTCCTCCTCATCTTTTTTCAAATGTTTAACAGCAGTAGGGGATAAGCTGTCCATTAACTTATATTTAGGAGGGCACATGGCACTACTTGGCCTATTCTTAAGACACACATAGCGGTTGAACAGATTTGGATCGAATTTGGCACGCAAAAAGCTAATAGCCTTGAGACATCTTTGGCTATAATAATTTAAAAAAGTAATATAGTGATAGATAAAACTCAGGAAGGATCTATTGACTATATTTTGTTATATAAAGGGGCAGAATAGGGCAACTCCCCCTATGCGCCCACGGAGAGTTAATTTTTTGTTACTTTTAATAGTTATAACTTTAAGTACATTGACCCTTAACACTGATATTAAGTCTGTGGGCACATAGGGCGAGGTCTTACAGGTTTGGAGAAGAGAACAGCGGTCCAATGATATTTGTGTCTTATAGATCAAGGTCTAAACATTTAGACGTTATTTCTGGTATAGCTTCGACACTTTTCTGAGATCATTTCGGGCCTAATTTGAGATAACTTCGTGGCCTTATCGGGATAATTTAAGGAGAAACTGCTAACTCGGGGTAGTTTAAACGATAATTTCAGGATTATTTCGGAATTGTTTTCCGGTTAATTTCGTGATTATCACTGTATTATTTAAAGTTTGTTTTCGGAATTATTTTAGTGTTCTTTTGGAATAAAATTGTATCATTTCGGTACTAACTTCTGAAAATTTAGGAATTGTTTTTGGAACCATTTCCGGGCTATAAAGAGAAAATTTCCTAACTTTTTGCATTTTTCCCGGAATTATTTTGCGACCGTTTTGAAGCAGTGCCGGTATTGCTTGCCGGATCATTTTCCAACTATTTATGGATTGTTGTCGAGGGAGTTTGACCATTTTTGAGGCTGTTTTAAATATGAAAATCGGCTCATTTCCTGATGATTTTGGTATAGTTATTGAAATCATTCAAAGAGTACTTCGTGAGATCAGAAGTGTAATATTTGGAAAGCATTCAAAATTGCTTTCAAGTTTATTTTAAAATTATTTAAGGCATCATTTCGGGTTTGATTGGGGGCAATTTAAAAATTATCTTCAAATCTTTCTACATCTTGAACATCTTGAAATTGTTTCTTATCATTTCAAGACTGTTTAGGATTCAGTTCTAGATTATTTCGAAATGGTTTTCCGGACCGGTTTGAGATTATTTTAAAAATTATATTTGAACTATTTTGTGACTATTTTTGGTAAAAATATATTTTCAATAATTTTAACCCTGGGTGTATTTGACTGTGGACCTTCTTTAGGTCCTTTCTGCACAATTAGGATATAGCCCATCGCCAATCTCTCTTTCATAGCCCTCGTGAGATTTTGTAAAAGCTCCTATATCTGCTTCTGTTGAATCGGTTCATCTAAACTCTTAAGGAAAAGATTATTAAGTCTAAATGGGTTGGTCTAACATGCTAATGATCCTCTATCACATGAGTATCTGCTGATGTATCCGGGGAGTGTGGATATCAGAGACAGTGTTCCTTTCCCCCGTTGCTCAGGTAAACTATTTAAGAAAACTTCAAGCACCTAATAGGTTAATTCACAGGAAGTATTATATTGGGTTACGAAATTTAACAAAAATGTGATTTGCTGGGAATTACCCATCCTAAACTGACTTACAACCACAGATCTCAAGCACATATGGCGAAGGGTATACTCAACGTTCATCACTTACTTTTATTATCTTCATTTCGACATGCCACGCATGCGCTAATCCAGGCTTGCTGTTATAACGAACTTGGTAAAACAATGAAACATAAAAAAAGCAAAAAATAAAACCAAATTAAAAAAAGTATTGGAAATTATATTGACAATCTATGAAAATCATTGAATGCACAAAGCTTATAGGCGAGGCGTGTTCGCATTATGTTTTGTCATTTATGATTTTCAATAAGCGTTGAACATCCGTGCATGTCAATGCCACCATCAACCATTATATGCAAAATGGTGCGAGTATTCTAATTGAATTTTTTATGGTTAAACAACTTTCAGGCTTATAAACTCACATCATATTCATAAATACGCATCTACATATGTATGTATATTAGACCGTAGTATGAAAAGACTGTATCGTGTTATCATTTGCACGTTTAAGTCGAAAACAAGGGAAAACGTGTAACTGTTAGCGTTATCACAATTGTAGCCGTAACCGAAACTGTAGTTGTAACCAAAACCATACCCATAACCATATCAAAACCATTAACATAACCATAACCATAAACATAACCCTAACCATAACGACATGACAACCATAAACATAACCATAACCGTAACCATAATCATGACCATAACCATAACTACAATCATAACCATAAATATAATCACAACATAAGCATACCCAAAGTCATTGCTATAACCAAAACTATAGCCATAACCATAACCATAACAATAACCATAACCATAACCATAACTATAAGCATAGCCACAACTGTCGGCAGAACCGAAACCGTATTCGTAGCCATAATAGTAAAAATAACCGTAAACTTATCCGTAATAATAACCGTAAGCCCTAACCGTAACCTGCAACCATAACAATAGCCGTAACCGTATCCGTACCCGTAACCGTAACCATAAGCGTAACCGTAACCAAGACCGTACCCGTAAAAAAATTGTCGCCGTAAGCACATCCGTACCCGTAACCATAAAGTGAATTGACGGCACACTACTTCTTTTTTTATTTCCTCTAGGTCCCCATCTTCCTTCCCATTTATTTGTCTTCTTCTTCTTGTAGCGATAAGGACACTCCACGAAGGTTCTGTAGAGTTGTATCGATGTTGATCGTTCTTTGCCGAATATTGATCCGATACGTTCCGGAAAAGATACTAACCCGTTCATCACGGGAACGATTTGATGTGACCACACTGAACCTTCTACGTCGTCCAACCCGCTCCTTCCGTGAAGAACTTGGCGTCGTCAGAGCCTCATATGCCAAATGAACAAGATTCATTACTGATAGATGAGGTTGATAGTTGAGTTGAATAAGCTACAAATTGCGCTGACAACCCTTCATGGAGGGCTCGAAACAACCCCCCTTGAATCCCTGCTATTGGTCTGCTATTTTTACTCTCAATTTTTAAGCTGCGCAAGAAATTATTTAGTATTCTTGGATATACGAGTCAAGTATATTTTTTTAGTACAGTCAAATACTTACCTATGATATTCCCCTGCATATGAGGCCAATCCAGTTGATCAGCTCAATTGTTTCCCTGAGCACATATAAGGAGAAGAGTCCGCTCTGTCGGTTCTGATTTTGGTGTTGGTAGATGGTTGGCAATTGATTTTGTTGGTAGGTGGTTAACCTATTAGTAAATGGATGATGTGGCTTGGCCACAAGATGATGGGTTTTTTTACCATCGTTTTGACATAACGACTGATTGTTTGATCGACTGATGGCTTATTAGATATGGGCACCCAAAAAAGAGTGACGAGTCATTCATCGATCGGATTAAGCCACCTACGTTTTTGTCCCCACATCAATTGCTAACTATTCTTGAACAACTTAAAATAATAAGATGTATGTGTATGAATGTATTTGTATACGCTAGAGTTACTTTGGCAATAGGAAGCAATAAGAATCAAAAATAATCCGCACTACATTGACACCTAGAATTTGAGGATTGTGTCTCCGTTGTGACAAGCATCATTGGATAGAAAAGAAACAAAGCTAACAGGTTTTAAATCTTTATTATATTATATATAAATAGATTTGCTCTTTCAATCTAAATTTTTCTTCTCCTCCTGAAGTGTTGCTTAACAAAGTGGGCAAGTTAGTGGGAACTGGAAAAAAATTTGTTTCATGTACAACACAAACTATTAACTAGAATGAAGTGATGAGGAACTTGTTTATCTTCAATTTTTCTTAGATACGATAAATGAGGAGCTTCATCAATATTCTTAAGGTTGTTTTTCAGCTTATCGTCTCTGATGCCGAGCTCAAACTGCTCTGTTCAAGTGTTCCCAGGCTACTTCTCAGCTGTGCCTCTATTTCGAGACTGCTAGCTGCCATTCTGACCACTGTGCTGAAAAATCTCAAACGTAGGCTGAGTTTCTCCATATTCAGTACAATTTTGAACAACAAAATGAGCGCTGGATGCCTTTCAGTCAAAATGACGGGGAATATTATAATATTACCAATCAAAATTGTCAAGCAACTCACACGAAAAATTTGGCGCATTTGATAAACTTGAGACCATGAAATATCTCGTCATAACTGAGGGGTGATATTTGGAGTTTGTTTTCTGTATACTCAAGATCATTATATTTTTGATTCTACGCTTCTTGATATTTCGTCAGTTCAGTTGTTGTAACTCATTTGAGCTCCGTTCACTTTTTGTGGAGATTTTGACTACTCCTTAAATGTTGGAAGCTCTTTTGTCAGGTGAGCTTCCCTCCTTATTATTAGCATCATTATGCTGTTAGTAAATAATCACAACAACAAAAATAGCAAGCAGCCACATTTATTGACATGCACACATCAAAGCAAGCAGCCACACTTATCTTATGGACAAGGCAACTGAAAATATTCCATACATATAACCAGCAGCTTCAAGCAGAGAAATTATGTAGCCGGCAGCTAAGAGCAGAAGTTGTTACGCACACATACACACGCATATGGCTAGAAGAAAAGCATAAAATACAGATATACATGTATATAGGTTTGCGCGGTTCCAGGGGGGGGGGGGGGGGGTTTGTATTTTGTATTGACTGTAATGAAATATATAATACTAATCTACATAGTAGTTTCTTATCACACAACGGATTTTTACAAATTTTTAATTTTTCTTGCTTTTTTACGTCATCCCTTGTCCAATTTTGGGATTGGTGGCAACCCGGTTTCTGCGCTGTGCAATCTTCATTATGATTTTTTGATCCCAAACCATTTGAGAAGGACAGAAAATCGTTAAGTTTTGGAACGGAAAATCAACAGAGCACCGTGACAATGCAGCAAAAGCAAAAAAATGTTCGCTAGATGGGGCAAAGATCGGGATAATAAAACAGGCATGCCACATTTAAAATATATAGTTGTGTTTTTAAGTGTCTTTCTGATGGCCTAGGGGCCTGAACCTTTCACCTAAAGTTTAGGATCTAAAATTCTTTGAAATGAGAGAATAGACCGAAAGGGGGAAAGAGACCCAGACAAAGAGAAAGGCCGAGGGAGGAGTGAATAAAATAATGAAGAAAAGGCGGATAGACTGGGAGGTGGAGTAGGACATAAAAACTTCTTAATATTTATTCAGATATACCAAAGTAAGGGCAGAATAACGTCTGCCGGGTCTGCTAGTATATTCTAAAATTAAATATCATTGGTGAAACTGGAAAACCGAACATAAATTTTTTAAATAAAGCAATGTTTTTACAAAAATTAGATATAAGCGATTTTGCACATTCATCGACGATAGTTCATCATACGCCATGGCAAACAACTAAATAATGTCCTACCGCATATGCAAATTAATTTGCTGAGACACTTTTGGCGAAAATCGAAAGTTCAGCTTTCTAATAAACAACAAATAATTCGCAGTTCAATACGTTTAAAAGGACGATTTGGTGGCTTTATCACCTGGTCAATGTATCACCTGTGATGACATCAAAAAATTACTTTCAAGAACCAATGACCAATGGTATCTTTGTTTGGCTATGTTTAGCGGATTACCTTAAAATTTTATACCAAGATTACTAGGGACACCTATGAAAAATCCAAACTATAGCCGTAGTTCAGCTGTCGATATCATCAGAAATGCATTGGAGCCTGGAAGTAGTTTTCGATCATCGATAATGTACTGAGAGACAATAAGGAACAGTAGACCAAGTTTTAAAAGACAAATAGCGTATGCGACCGCAGAAATTTGCTTATTACTCTTAATGTAACTTTGTACAGAGACACCTCTTTTAGGAGACACCTCCCTTGGCCGAACAGTTTGTCAAATTTTACCTAAAATTTTTAGAAAAACTGCTTTCCATTAAGCGGACCCTCTCTTGGCCGCATGCGTACAGCTATTTGCCATAAAATGGAATGAAAAACCTCTACTGAGCGGACACGAACCTCTTATCGGCGGACACTGATACCAGTTTTCATAACAAATTAATCAAAAAGCTCGCTTGAACAGATGTGTACTCCTCGAAAGTAGACAAAGTGAGAGAATGAATATCTATTTATAGGTTTGAGAAACGTCGTCGTGGTTGCCAATTTTGCTTTAGATAAATATACACTCAAGCTTAAGAAGTGCCATAGTCTGTCCCTACTTAGTATCGCTTTTATATTAATGACAAATAGGCTTTCAGATTGCTGAAATTAGGTTAGGTTGAACTGGTCCGTCCTTAAAGAGTTCACATAAAATTAATGAGTCCATTGAGTTATCAGAAGCTTATTCGGCGTCCATATTGAAAAATCCCCTCAAAAATAATGAGATATGTTATAAAATAATTACGTCTTCTTGGAAAACATTAGAAGTTACCTAGGGCGCACCCCACTACCGGCCTCAAGATTAAAAATTTGCTTCAACGTGATGTTCAACATCTTGCAGCCCTTGGTTGTCTCATTTCCCACTTCAATCCGTTTTATTGATATCATCTATGCCCATGTGACCGAGGCCCTATAAATATTAAAAGTTTATCGCTGTTCCAACCTTCCAAATGCTTATTTGCACTCTACGCTTTTAGTTTTTGGGATATGCAAGAATATCACGCCAATTACCGCCAGGTTGTCAATACAAAAGTTTAAGCGACAGCAGTTTATGCTATTTTTTCCAGAATCTCTGGCAGTTGGTACGATCTTGCTATTCCGGGAGCAGTCTACTATAAACCATCCCGGCTCCAATAGTTTGGTTCCATTCTCGTATCGTATATCATACCTTTTTTTGCATTTCGGCGCCCTTTTCCCACCCTTTCAACTCTGTTGACGCTTCAAGATCTTAACCGAAGTAAGTCATTTTCGCCCTCCCTCAACAAGCACCCCAGCTGTCCAATTGGGAGCACCAACGGAGGTCAAGTCTTCCTCTACCTGCCACTTCGAACTCATAGAGATTATCAGTAAAACTTCTTCGATACTCGTCGTCGGCATCACGTACAGGACCAAAAATCCCCAGGAGAACTTTTCTGTCGAGCACGCCAAGAGCCATCTCATATTTTCACGAGACTATCTATCTATGATTCCGAGCCATACATCAGGACAGGTATGATGAAAGGACTTTACTATTCAATTGCTTACTCTGTCCAAAGAAGCACTTATTGGCAGGAGTTATTCTCCGTTTTATTTTTATATTTACATTGTTTTTGTTGTTAATTCTGGCTCCAAAATAGACGAACTCCTTCACAGTCTCAAATTTATATCTGTTAACACTAACAGGCTGCCAAGGCGCAAATGCGCTAATTCTTTCTGGGATGGCAGAAAGTACTTCGCCTTGTCCTCATATACTGCAAGACTCACTTTAACTCTAATGTAAACCATACAGCAAACATATTGTGACGACTACTGACATCACTAAGTGATACTAGCATCCCTAATCCGATACTAAGCAGCCGCTTGTATGCACGTAAACAAATCAATCATCATTTCCACATCTACATAAAAGTCAGCAGAGAGATACTCACCATCATCCGAAGTAGTACTCACATTTACACACGCTTATGGTTACAAACTACAAGTGTACCTGTATATGGCTGGTAACCAGGCATGAAGTTCAAGAAATTACTAGACCTTAGTATAAATATGCGAATGAAGCAAGGGAGAGTATAACAGCAACGCAAGCTGAGTACTCAGTAAACAGTTTGTTTTAAACACGCTATCAGTTGCGAAGTGAAGTTTAATTGTGAAGTATAATTGTACTACTCCCAAAGCAGTCTAATAAAGACTATTTTGCTATACAGAATATTGGAGTGATTTATTCAACAGTTTAGCGATTCGAACGTTAGCAGAAGGTTGCAAATAAGCAGAATTTCCCTTAATGCGTTACAGTATTTATGTATACCATAGTATTTTTATACCCAGCTGTACTTGTACACAGGGTATTATAACTTTATTGGATAACGGTTGGTTGTAGAGGTATAAAGGAATCGAGATAGATAGCATAGACTTCCATATACCAATATCATCAATTTGATTGAGCCATGTCCGTCCATCTGTCCGGTAAAACGATAACTTCAGTAAATATTGAGATATCTTCACCAAATTTGTAAACGAGCTTATCTGGACCCAGAATAGATTGGTATTGAAAATAGGCGAAATCGGATGATAACCACGCCCACTTTTCATATATATAACATTTTGGAAAACACAAAAAACCTGATTATTTAGTAAATAATAAACCTAGAATGTTGATATTTGACGCGTGGACTGATATTGAGACTCTTGATAAAAATCTGAAAAAAAAATTTTTTAAATGGGCGTGGCACCGCCCACTTGTGGTAAAATAATTTTACAAATATTATTAATCATAAATCAAAAATCGTTAATCCTATCGTAACAAAATTTTGGCAGAGAGGTTGCCTTTACTATAAGGAATACTTTGAAGAAAAATTAACGGAATCGATTAAGGACCACGCCCACTTTTATATAAAAGATTTTTAAACGGGTCGTGGACATATAAAATAAGTTATATCTTTGCAAAAAAGAGCTCTATCAATGGTATTTCATTTTCCAAGTGGATTTATAACAATAAATAGGAAAAACTTCAAATTTTAAGAAATTGTTGTGGAACCGCCCCTTTTATGACTAAGCAATTTTCTATGTCTCGGGCGTCATAACTTGAAGAAAAATTAACAGATCATAATAAAATTGGGTACATAGATTTTCCCTATAGCAAGAAATATTAAAAAAAAAATGGACGAGATCGGTTAAAGACCACGGCAAGTTTAAAATGGTCGTAGACTAGAATAATAAGGTATAACTTAGCAAAAATAGTTTTGAATCAATGATATTTCACTTATAAAGTTTTATTGTAAGAGGAAATGGGGAAACATTTTTTAAATGGACAGTGCCATGTTTTATATAGAAAAGTAATTTATCTGAAATGAAATGTACAATTGAAGCTCACGCTGAGTATATAATGTTCGGTTACACCCGAACTTAGACACCTTTACTTGTTTCTACTATATATGTACTTATGTATTTCTTCTTCATCTTCATGATTTTAGTAATCTTCTGATTCGTTGAAATGAAGATCGCTGCTTTACTCATTTTATTTGCTTTTTGCTTTTATGACTCCATAGGTAATGTTGTTTTTGCACTATGTAATACTTTCCGTTTCTTCGTACATATCTACAGCCAATATGATGTCTGCTGGCATGTAGCGAACTCGTGCAATAAACACTTTCTGTTTTTGTTGTCTATACATTTGTAGATATGTATACACCCGTCAAAAAATGTTGTAATTTTTTTTTTCAAATAGGGACTTAGAAACGTGCTAGATTTCCACGCAAATATTGAAACGTTTTTGTCTTGCATGAGGCACACATTTTTTTCAAGTTTAGTTTGGAGACAAATGCGTTTCGGCGTTATGCCATCTTCAGTGTAATTTTTTGTTCCCTCGACATTAATAATTGATGTATATTTGAACAATTTAACGTGATCCCTTGCCAAATTTGGTTTTGGACACATATCACTTCGGAGTTAGCCCATCTTCACTTTAATTTTTCGAGAGAATGTAAAATTGCACTGAAGATGACACACTTCTGAAACCAGTTTATCTCCCTATCCTAAAATCAACAAAAGAAAGTAAATGAATTTTTATATGAGGTTGTCTGCGGCCACCGTGGTGTGATGGTAGCGTGCTCCGCCTACCACACCGTATGCCCTGGGTTCACACCCCGGGCAAAGCAACATCAAAATTTTAGAAATAAGGTTTTTCAATTAGAAGAAAATTTTTCTAAGCGGGGTCGCCACTCTGCAGTGTCTGGCAAGCGCTCCGAGTGTATTTCTGCCATGAAAAGCTCTCAGTGAAAACTCATCTGCCTTGCAGATGCCGTTCGGGGTCGGCATAAAACATGTAGGTCCCGTCCTGCCAATTTTTGGTTTTGGACACATATCACTTCGGAGTTAAGCCATCTTCACTTTAATTTTTCGAGAGAATGTGAAATTTCACTGAAGATGGCACACTTATGAAACCGGTTTATCTCTCTAATGTAAAATCAACAAAAGGAAGTAAATGAGTTAAATATAAGGTTGTCTCGCCGAAAGAGGGACTCATCAAGACGGATTAAGCCGTTTGAACAAAAGTGCACATATCCAGTATTTTTTGAGAAACTGATGCTTCCAGTACACATGACCTTACCAGGCAAGACTTCAGCCTTAATACGCATGATTTATTTCACTATGTTCGAATAAAACATCAAGTCAAAGATTGTCTTCAAAGAGGGTTATACTGCCGAGTAGGGAGCTTATCATATTTCGAAAAATTTTCTTCTTGAAAAAGGCCAATGAGTTAACAAAGGAGCGTGCAGCACTCGATGAATCGACGGTAGGCATTCCAATCCATTTGGGCGAAATCAAAAAGGGAAGTTACATACGATCCACAAGCAGGAAAGACGTGGAAAGAAACTTGGGGCTACAAAATGTCTAAGATCATGCGCAGTCCCTAAGATGTAAGACCCCCAAGATTGCTCACATCTCTAAGAAGAAAATACTTTAAGATCACGATAGGTATACTAACTGGACACTGCCTTCTTCACAGGCTTACAAATTAGCCTTCGTCAATAACAGCAAATGTAGAAAGTGAGAGCTGCATGAAGAAACGGTTGCGTACGTCGTGTGTTCTTGTCCTGCGATCGTCAAGTCAAGGCTCCAGCTATTATGGGCGGCAGAGTTTTCCAGATCTCAAGGCAGCAATTAAACTGGGTCCTAGAAAACTGCTAGTATTTGCCAAGACCACGGAGTTATTCTATAACATAAATCTTGGTAACTACTTGGGGTTTTCCGTTTGGTCGTCAAACAAATTCTTGTAACACTATGAACACATGCAGTCTATTTGAGGTCTTTATTCACCGTCCAGTTCAACCTGACCAAACATTCACCTTGAAAATCTTTAGAAACGCACTTTTGGAGACTTTATTTGAAGAATGTCCTATCAGACATATTTTGATGTAAGATAAGATGTTTGTGAAAGGATACTAAGATAGCGCGTTCTCTAACAGGTTCTGAGCTAAATAATTAATATAGAGCGGTAAACGACTCACACAATAAAGAATTAAAATTGAAACTCCTTATAGTCGTTTATATATATTTGGTTCTGAGCTATTGAAAAATATTCTGATAGCGCTTTGTCGACCTGGTAGCAGAGATATGGTGATATTCCAAACAGCCATCGATATATGCCTTATGTAAAGTACCTGACTTTTTGGTGGCTTGCTATGCAGATATGTATGGATGTTTATTGTGTAATTTATAATAAGACGATTATTTGCCGCCGAGTCTCGAATTGACAACAACACATTTCAATGCCTTAACTTTGACTCTACACCTCTAATACACGCACAAAGGAAGCACCTATGCACACACCATCAAACAAATATTTTGCAAAGCAGGGGCGTAGCCAAGATTTAAGTATGGATGAATTAGTAATCCATATATGTACATATACATTAGTAGGGGTGTAGTGGAGCATCGATTCAAATTTCGATACGTCGATTCAAATTTCGATACGTCGGATGTTCCAATTGACTTAGACTTCCGACTACTTGAAGCCTATATATAACGACAGTGAAGTATCTATAACGAAAGTCGATCAGTTAAAACTTTAACAGAAAACCATAAAAATCCCAAAGTACGTCCCAGCATTGCACACAGTGTCGTTAAGGTTTTCTTCACGCTCTCTTTCAATTTGAGTTTCCAGTGTGTTTCACCTGGCAAACAAAACCATCCCTCCTCTCCACATTGGCAGTCAATCCGACGCCAGATGTTTAGGCATCAAATAAGCATTGGAGATCTAATAGTAGGAATTTACTTCCTTTATTTGGGAATCAGCATTAAGACAAATAACAACATCAGCTTTTAAGTCCAGCAAAGAATCCCTCTTGCTAATAAATGCTACTTTGAGCTAATTATGATATTCAAAAGTAAATTCCTATCTCGGCAAACGAGAATCGTCCTCTATAAGTCACTTGTCGTAGCCGTCTTTTGATATGGTGCAGAGGCATGGACCATGACAACATCAGATGAGGAGGCTCCGGGAATGTTACAGAGAAAAGTTCCTCGAAAAATGTATGAGCCTCTACGCGTCGCTGGGGGAAACTACCGTAAAAGACTTAATATTGAGCTGTATAAACTTTACGCAGACATCAACATAGTCCAGAAAATTAAAATAAAGCGACTACGCTGGCTAGGTCATCCAATGCGAATGAAAGATGGTTCTACGGCTAGAAAAGTATTCTTATTGGAACCCGCCTATGGAAGCAGAAGAAGAGGGCGGCCCCAACTCCGCTGGAAGGCCGAGATGAAAAACGATTTAGAGTCTCTTGGTGTGACCAATTGGCACCTTAACCCAACAAAATGTGAAAAGCGACAGCAGAAGAGGTGATTTCGTGGACTTTTATAGCTTCTATTGCGAACTAATCTTCCTGCAACTCAACGTCCTGCTCATAAATCTTGTTAGTTCAGTTATAAGATATGCTTTTCATGTACTATGTTCCCACAAATTTCGCCACGGGTAGAAGAGGTGGACAATTAGGTTTGAGACGATATGAATTGCGTTGGCAACCCCCAGAAAGGGTTGCGCCACACAACGCCTTTAATCATTATGCCTCTGTCGATTTTGCGAGTTGGTGGGTTATACTGCTACGACTTGCGACTTAATGTTATATAGCATTCGATGCGTCTTTTGTCGAAGAGCGGCATGATTTTTTAAGACGTCCTTCTGGAGTCACATAGGTATCTGTCACATTTGCCTTAGGCAAAATTTGACAAGAGTGGTAAGAATGTGAGGCTTTCACGTAGACTCTCCCGGCAAAACATTACAGAAGACCTCCTCCATAATATAGTTTATGGAAGCAATAAACATAAGCATGGCGGCTCAGTCAGCCGTCTGCTCGCCTTCCACACAGAAGAACCTGGGTTCAAGACTGGAAAAATAAACATCTAAATCTTCAAAAAAGGTTTTCTAAGCAGGGTCGTCTGACAGCAGTAGTTTCTCACATACTTTGACTGTATATCTGCCATGAAAATCTTTTCAGCGAAAATTCATTTGCTTGCAGATCCCGATCCCGTGTGGTGTTGGCATTAAACATGTAGGTCCCGTCCCTCCAAGCAGAGGAAAAAATTCGAAAAGAGCGCGACGCAAATTGAAGGGAAAGTCGGCAAGCTTTATATTAATTTTTTATGTAATACAAACGTTTGTTTAGTCGAGTGTGGGGCAGCGACCCAACTTTTCTACTTTTATATACGCCCATGTAAAAACCAGCACAGCAAGACACAACTAAATGTCGTTGTAGCGTATATTACGTCGCACTGCACTTTATCAGCGAGCACATTAGCCCCAAGTAACACACACACAAGCGCTTTGTTGTTTTATAAATTTACGTTCGCCACGCCAAGTACCGACGGTCGCTCATTGCTACTTCATTGTTTATTTTCTACATTTATATTAGTGTGGCTTTTTTTGTTGTTGTGTGTGTCTCTGCATATTTATAATTATTATTATTATTAGTACTGTTGTAGTTGTTGTTGATTTTATTGCTCTTTACCTCAGACATTCATTTTCCTTTCTTTTCATTCGCTGATTCGACATCTATGAAGCGGGCGGGTCTTCTCTTTATACATAACATCGGTTAAAACACGACGGCCACGACGATGTGTGACGGCCTCAACTCCGCCGACTCAAACGTTTATACTATATGGCAGATGTGTACGTATGTTTGTTTGTTTGTATGAATGTATATACGTATTGCCCACTTGACTTTGGCCAATTATGTACATCTTGTATGCGCGCACTTTACTTGGCTGCTACTCACTGCCTAGCTCGGTCTCGTCGGTGGCGTCATTTTGCCACCGCCCTCACTGAGCTCGCGCAACGAAGCTCAATTCCGCATCATCCATCCACCATGAAGTCTTGTGACGACTTTGCTTAATACTTGCTGAGTATTCAAACACTGCCACTTATGCGCAAGTCGAGGGAGCGAGAGCATCTTGAAGCTTATTTAGTTGGTAGTGTGCGAGCAGGCAAAGGAAAGGAAGGTGACTTACAAGATATTGATTGTTTAACTAAAAGATGGAGTATATTTAATAGCTTGCTTAACACTAAAGCATATAATCAAACTTGTGATGAGCCTATACTTACAAGTAGCTAGGTAATCGGAGATGAAGCTATAAGTTTGGTAGATTCAAGCACATTAAGGTGGTTCAAAAAATATAATAAAAAATACCAAGCTAACAAGCCTATTTATTCATCCTGCCAATACTTCTTTTAGGGGAACTCACTACACACGACGAGCAGCGTACCGAGCGCTAACTAAGCTTCTTGGCATGAACTATGGACTTTCGGTATTTGGGTACTCCAGCATCCTTACCAACTTCGAATTTATCCCGACCACGGATACACTGAATGTGGTGTGCCGACAACTGATTCATTTGTGGACGTGAGCTCCTTGATTTCCTCGAGACAGAAATTAGCAGAGGGACCGAACTGTAGCAATGAGCCAGTTAACAGATTCGGGAATTAGTAGAAGTTGGAAGGGAAGATCGGGATGATCGGTGAAGTTTATTTGAGCAAATTGAAGTGGCTCGTCACTGCCGCGTCTCACAAACGCAGCTTGGCGCGATTATGGATGCGGTGGTTCAGATGTTATCCAGTGCTACTACGGTTAGAGCAGGTAACACTTACTCGAACAAGCAGTGCGACTTAAACTCCTGCGCTCGGCTGTAGTGCGTACTAAGGTGTTTAGGGAGTGCCTAACCTCGCTTGAGTATGCATTTATGTAATTAACTTGAATAATCATGGTTCCTTGAGGTAAAGTCCTACCTCACTCCTATCACTAGTACGTGGTCCATGGTCCAATTGTATACGAATTGGATATATGAAGCTTCAGATAAGCGTGTTACCTCTAGTCTGATTTCCAACAGATGCAGAAGCATACACTCAGCAGGCAGTATCCCCAGGAGTGTAGCCAAGTCTTTTTGACCGGAAGTCAGTGGCCGGCCTGCTGAAATCTTAGGCTTTCATTTTTAGTTGGTGGCGGTTTTCGGACCAGGCGCTTTCGAATGGTAGTCCATGCGGTATATTTCAGTGCAATACAGAGCTGGAGATTTTCACTACTAGAAAAAACTTCAAAATCGACTAGTAATCTATGGCCAGTTAACAATGGACTCTCTATGATAGTAGCCCTTCTGAAACCTAAGATTAACGGGAAGCTGCAAATAAAGCATAAACTCAAACGAGAATGTCGTATTTTCTAGGCAAAGCTCTTCACATTGGTGTACAAGTCCGTGAATCGCCGATCTTAGCCTACGGAGCTCTTATGCTGTGTATAGTAGTCGTAGCCAGCAACATGAGATAAAAACTATCCGATCCTCGTGTCTACTTAGAATGATTGCAATGTGGTGAACTCGTACGGAGACTCCACACTTAAGTTTTCACGAGCGTATCCAAATGACCTGTCACTTTAACGAATGTGCCTTCATCCGAAGTGTTCAGCTATTAATTGGTCATGCATTACATAGTACAGATAGTTCCAGTATTAGGGTTGATAACTAAGTGCCTTTGCAGGGCTCTGCGACCACCAGCGATATCATCGATGCTGGTGAGTCGACATAGTCTTTCTTTGTTCTATGTAACATAGAAGGAAGCGAGATTAACGATGAGCTAGCTCGGCGCGTATTCGTTCTTGAGGTCGATGGTGCGAAAGAGGTTTTTCAATACAGAGTTTTACTTATAACAGGCCTGCCTGGCTTTCTCGGAGGTGCCAAAGGGAGTTAACACTAAGACTCCGGCTTTTCCCCAGAAGATGAGTGATGTGGCAAAGCAGTTACTGACTGTGGCGCTAGTGGATCGTAGCAGTCCTTTCGGACAGATGACTACTGAAAGGTGGAGATCTGTAGGAATGTAACTTATTAGCTTAATATTTAAGATGATGCGGGAACGACCAAGTAAGCCCCTTCCAACCTTTGATTCGGGGGATGGTATAATGGTGTGAAGATGATAGCGTGCGACAACTTCGCGAGCTTGCGGTGGCTGGAGGAAGTGGTGCCAAACATCCAAAGCCAAGGCACGGACGTGCGGTTTGAGATGGTGGATAAAGCACAAATCCCCACGGTACCAAAAGTTAAGGTATGGATACCATGCGTGATGAAGTCGGAGGATAGACTGCAACTTCTGCAGAAACGGAATACGGAGGAAGGTCAGTTCTACATCTTCCAAATAAACAAGCAGGCGGAGAATATATTGCACACGCAGCTTGGAAAATGTCCTTTGGTACAGGCAAAATTTATATGCGACTCAGGAAAAGAAATCCCGAGGATAAAAATCCTAACACGCTGGAAGTGGGCGAAGTCGAAAAGGACCCCAAAAGCCTAAGGAAAAAAGGCAGGTGGGGTAGCCGACGTCACCACGAAGGGGTTAGAAGAGCACCAACAGCCAGATGGGGCTGTGAGTCGCACAGAGGAACACCCGGCACAACAGTTACAAGAGGCTGAAGGGGGCTTCGTATACTCTAAACCAAAAGGGCAAGGGGAGGACGACGACGTTACGACGAAGGTGCTGGAGGGGGACGAACAGCCTAATGGTGCTGCGTGTCCTACAGATAAACCTCCAATACAGTAAAGTGGCGTCGAGCGAACTCCTCCTAACCTTTGAGGAGGGTTCTTTGACGTGGCGCTGATCCAGGAGCCGTGGCTCTCAGCGGGAGGAAAGGTTTCTGGACTTAGCGAGCGCGTATTTGGCATTTACTATACGCAAACGGAAGGATGGGTGCGAGCTGTAGTAATGGTAAGGAAACAGCTGCATTCATATAAATAAATAAATGTAAGGCGCGAACCTCCGAAGAGATCTAAGGCCGAACTTCTCTTCCAATTTGCGTCGTGCTCCTCTTGATTTTCCCTACAAATTGGCCGGACGGGACCTACATGTTTTATGCCGACTCCGAACGGCATCTGCAAGGCACTGAGAGCTTTTCATGGCAGAAATACACCCGGAGCGCTTGCCAAACACTGCCGAGGGGCGACCCGCTTAAAAAAATTTTCTTCTAATTTAAAAACCTTATTTCTAAAATGTTTGATGTTGCTTTGCCCGGGGTGCGAACCCGGGGCATACGGTATGGTAGGTGGAGCACGCTACCATCACACCACGGTGGCCGCCGCTGCTTTCATATATGCTGCCTAATTACACTACTGAGGATCTCGTAGTGGTGGCGAGGAGAGAATCGGGACAGGGATAAGCATACATCTATATTGCGTCCCAGGGCATATGGGAATAGATGGGAATGAAAAAGCGGATGAACTAGCTAAAAAGGGTGCATCCCTTGAAGCTTGCTCCGTAGACGTCCCAATTAGACTGGGCGGAATTAAGCGAAGGCGAGAGGTGCACATGATCGACCAAACAGGAAAGGCGTGGGTTCAAGCGCGGGGCTGTAAATTGTCGAAGATTAAGTGCAGGTCTTACAACTTTAGATTAACAAAGTTGCTTCTATCATTAACAACAGAGGACTGTAGACTCATGATGGGTATTCTGACTGGACACTGCCTTCTGGCGTCACATGCCTTTAAATTAGGCTTAGTCAGTGATAGCAGATGTAGGAAGTGAGGGCTGTAGGAGAAAACGGTCGAGCACGTTCTGTGCTCTTGCCCTGCGTTTACCAGGCTAAGACTCCAGCTATTAGGAGTGATACAGCTGTCAGATCTAGAAGCAGCAAGTGGTTTAAATCCTAGGAAGCCTCTAGTATTTGCCAAGAGCGCGGAGTTATTTTTTAACATAGGTCCTGGTTTGTGATAGGGTTTTTCAGTTTGGTCGTTAAAACAAACTTCTGGTAACACTACGGACTTATTCAGTCTATGTGAGGTCCTCATGGACCGGCCAGTTCAATCTAACCAACCTAACCTAACAGGCCTGCATTAAAATAAATGGAGTTCAAATTGCCAACAAAAGCCCCTATGGACCAAGTGGGCAATTGGGAAGTGAAATTGTGTCTGGGTAAACGAAATCTTACTTACTGAATTGGCGCTTAACCATTTAAACGGTTATGGCCGTCCAACAAAGCGCGCCAGTCGCTTCTTCGCTCTGCTAACTGGTGCCAGTTGGTCACACCAAGGAAGTTTAAACCGCTTTTCACATGGTCCTTCCAGCGGAGTGGCGGCCGCCCTCTTCCTCTGCTTCCAGGTGAGTTACGATAAAATATTTTCTTAGTCGGCGCGTCATCTTTCATTCGCATAACATGGCCTAGCCAGCGTAGCCGCTGCGTTTGATTCGTTGGACAATGTTGATGTCTGCGTAGAGCTCGTATAGCTCATCATTAAATCCTCTTCGGTACTCGCCATCACCTACGCTTAGAGGCACGTAAACCAAATCAATATTTATAAATATCTTTTCAATCCTACGTTGTTATGTGGTACGGAAGCCTGTACCCTGATAACATCTCGTGAATCCCCACGGGAATTAATCTAAGTAAAAGATATTCACAAAATGTATGGACGTACATAGTTCTTTTGGCGATGGAGAGTACCATCGAAGATTTAATGATGATCTCCATGAGCATTAGGCTGACATTAACATAGTTCAGCGCGCTGAAACCCAGAGTCAAAGTTGCAGTTGTAATCTTCTGAGGAAGAAGAAGCGGTGGAGGAACTACTAAATAAAAATGTTGAAAGATCCATGTAGATTTCTCAGAACCTATGGATATTAGGCATCTCTAATTTTTTAACTAATCGAGATGTAAAAATTGGTGCATAATCCCTCTCGGATCTAATTGGAGTCAGTTAGAACCCGACAAAGCAACTATCGTTGAAGCTCTGGTAGGTATTTAAAGTTATATTTGAAGACTGATCTTGGAACTATGTTGAAGCTCTTTTTAGCTTCTCTTACAGATCAATTTCGCAAATATTAAATTTGTAAAGACAATGTTTCGAGCTGAAGACTCCTAGAATATTAGTGAAACAAGCACTTATTAAACCATACATCATTTGTTAACCACGTCGCAGATCTGTATTCAAGCATATTGCGCGTCAGCCACAAGCCCGTCGCGAGTTGCCCATGATACAAGCTCTTCTGGATGAAAGAAATTGTACTCAATCATATAAAAAACTGTGTCACGTGAGGATGCGGCGTCTAACGGTTGCGCATTGAGCTCAAGTAAAAATACATGTGATCGCTACTGATCTTCTTTGATTTTTCCACTAAAAACCCTGCAGAAAAATTGGGAGATTGTATGAAAAATTAAGTTTGTTGCTCAATGGGAACTCTCTCAAAAAAATTTTCGAGCCTCCAATTATCTTTCACCACATTTTAAATTTCAAATTTCTTGCCGACCGGGAATTATTTAAGAGCCAATCCCACGATTCCAAATCTCGTATTCATTTTGTAATTATCTCAACCAGTGGTTCATCTAGCAGAAATTGTTTCTCCTGTTTTTAAAGTATCTCGATCCCATGGCTTCTAGAAGTGTTTTTATCACAAATATTGCAAATTAATAGGGCTCTAAGCTAAGACCAAAGTTTCATGCACGATTTTTTAGATATCAAGAACCCTGCGCCACCTAGCGAAAATGTTTTTCTCTCATGTTGCATTCCCATCGATACTGTTTCTTTACTGCTCTTTTTTGAGAAAGGTGAGACAGTTGAGCCTTTGCTGTTTTCTTGGCGTTTTTCTCACCTTCGATAGAAACAGGTATGAATCTTTGGGTCAGCAGTGTAACCTTTGGCTTTATTGTTATTCCTCCTTGAGTGGGAGCACCTAAGATCGCCTCTCTTCCACTTCGCTAATACGTAATAATCATAATAAGTAAATTAATGTGACGAGCATTATGGGTATGCTCACATCAGCCCTCTATTATCACAATTACTCATATTATATTCTGTTGACAAATCGTGTCCAAGTAAACCCCATTTATGAATTGAAGGCTAACAAACTCTGGCTTTTAATGGAATATGCTGCTATCACGAGCGGCTTTAATAGATTCAGAGTTCTCTCCAACTGCGATAGATGTTTTAGTGGATAATTTACTCTGCCATGTAGTACTAGCCGGAAAGAGATGGGAACTCTCGCCAGGAGTAGTACAATGACTTCATGAGATGGTAGTCAAACCGATTCTGCTCTATGAGATCTTTTCTCAAGAGCTAAATGTAAGCCACAAGTTAAAGTTGGCTGATCACTTGATAACTGCAGCGTTTTCCAAGCGGAAGTTGCTGCGATTAAGGATGCGGTGGATGGAATGATATCCAGTGCTACTACGGTTAGAGCTTTTAAGCGGCTATCAATGCCTTGAGTTCAACTACAGTGCGATCGAGGGTGGTCTGTGAGTGCCTGACCTCGCTTGCGATTGTATCGAACTATTTTATAATTAAGATTATCTGGGTTCTGGGCCATAGTGTTCTCCCGGACAACTGTCGAGCGGATTTCATAGTCCGCATCGGTACAACTGAATGGATGTAGATAACTGTAGGAATTTCGGGATTCCGCTTGCCACCTGTGGTTTGCTCCTCCATAGTTGGGCCTCGATTCAGCTCAGCAAACGTTGGGCGGACACAGCCTCTTGCAGGGTAGCAAGATCTTTCTGGCCGAAAGTGAATGACAGGAGGTCTGCCGAAATAATTGGACATTCATGTCGTCGAAGTGAGCTGCCCCTATCAGGGCAGCTACCACCTAACCTAAATTAACCTAGTACTACCCCTCAAATGTCATGGCCTTTAAGAAACAAGAGTAGGGCGGAAGCACTTGACGGCCTTGGGCTTCCATTTTTTGAGATAGGCAAGTAGCTTAAGCAGTTAGGAGAGGGTATTACTAAATTATAAATCAAGTAGACCAGCCGATATATTTGGTATATTTGATATTCTGCGCAAACGAGAAAAACTGCAATCAGTTCTCCAGGCTCAAGAAAATCTACAGCTTGGACTTTTTTAATTGGACTGTCAATTAAAAATTCAAGCCCTGAGCTAAACCGGTCGGCGACTGCCGCACCCCGTTCGCTGAAGCATTTGTGGGTTCAATACTATTATCTGGGTGCGAGTACAATCCGGCACCACTGCCAACTGTCACACGCATATGTTTGCCCCAGCGATCACATGTGAATCGGAAATCGCAACCAGTAGGTATTTGGGAGTTCTGGCGGCTGTTCTTAGCCTAGCCCTTAACAGATGAGCTGAGAGCACTAAACCATTTAGTCAAGTTGTTATAAATCAGAAGTATCCAAGAAGATCCAAGATGTACTAAGGGGAACATTTCTTTGTGAAACTGAGTAAGGCCACTTCCTCAACTCTTGCCGTGATCTTGCTATGTAGCTGTTGGCTCCAAAGACATGATGGAAAGGATATTATACAGCACTTTAACTGCTACTGAGTTTTTACTTGGACAGTTTCACCCAGATAGTTAGACACCAACGAACATAAGGGCAGCTGACGTGGACGCCAGTAAGTAAGCTACAGTAGTAAGCTACTGAAATCCACAATTTTGAAGGTTTGACATACAAACATTTAGTCTAGCGTTGTTGAATGATATTACCCGCTTACCTGTCAAAGTCGGAGTCTGAGTCGAAGGCTTCATTACATATGGGTCATTATTATCATTACTTCTATGCTTTTTAGCATAAAAACTGTCATCCCTTTAGGCAGTGAGCAATTAAGGTATGCGAAGAAAGTGTTGCCCTTAATTTAAGAAAGCATAAAATCCGAAAATCTAAGAAATGTCAACTTTTCTGCAAATATTCCAAAAGCAACAATTGGCATAAATCTGCTTGTGGCGCTTAACAACGCGTTCCGCAAATGCAAATAATAAATCGCTTATCCAAACCTAACTAACAACCATTTCCATATGAGTTGATATGCCCGCCGCCAAGTGTCACTCGAATGGGCGCGCGTGTCCACATCCTTTTCGAATGGCGGAAAAACTAAAATATATAGTCATTGCTTACATTTCATTTCAGCCCAACAACGGTTATAGTTGTAGGTAGAGTTAGCGCTGGATGCACTGGTATGTGCACTAGATTTTACCGTTCATTGGCATACGAAGCGCTTCTGTTATTTGCTGACGAGCCTAAAGTGAAGGTTATATGCTATATACATATATGTATGTATGTATGTGTGTGTGCATACAAATGACATGCAAGCCATGTTTAACTGTTCAACTGTCACTGTCCAGTTATTTGTGATTTGATCGATTTCGTGCAATGCGACGCTTTGAACGCTTTCCAAATGCTCGCGCGCATTCGTTTACCAAACTTAGAAAACACGACAGAAAGCTTACATTTGTATTTCGTTTCATATGTGTGTAGGTAGTTTTATGTGTGTGTGTGTAAAAGCCGTGACACTTTGCTCTACTTGGCCACACTTGCATGTTCAACCACCATCACCAGCCGTCACTTTGGTTTTTGGCGCGCATAGCCTGTTTTGAACTAAATTGAATTGACGTGGCATAGTCTGAGGATTGATAGGGAATCTGCACGAGAAGATCCTCAGCCAACAAGCTGCATAGCGTATACATACATGCACATGCATGTGCAATGTGACGGCTGATCCGTAAAGGTATCTACTTAGAGTTACAGAGTTGACAGCTAGCTAAGACTGACTGCAGTTCAAACAAGCGCGCAGACTCGCGCGCATAGTTACAAACAAGCAAACATTGCACTCCAATTTTGAAATGTCAAAAGTCCATTTCGGAAAAAGATTCAGCCGCAAAGTAGACCAGTAGCAACCATCGGAGCCTATGAAGTACTTCAATGACTCGTATAAGCTTTTCTGCATCAGGCACTGCCACCGCCTTTGGTAAAAAAAAAAAAAAACAAATTGTACGGTCAGTCATACGCCTCTTTATTTTGCACGAACGGCTGCTGGTCTTAAGTACTTGTAAGGTTTTTCACTTAGCGCAGAATTGAAAGGAGTAGCGTAATTCGATTTTCAGTCTCATACGCCAAGCGGCATTACGCGACTTTCCGCAAACGCGCTGTGTCATCTTGCGAACGCATTAAGTTTACTACAACTTACCAGCAAGAAGTCCGCAAGCAGACTGTGTCTCAGTTTTTGTTCAGAAGTAATCAAAATTTGGTAAACTCTTGCGCATCCACTAAAGACGTGTTCTTAGATTTGATTCTTTATTTTTAACCACCTCACAAGTCAACAGAGAGCGAGAGTGTACGTTTAAGTCACGAAAAAACAAAAAAATAACCAACACGCGGAGCAGTAACCCTCTTGCGCCAACTTCACTTTTGTTTGCAACGAATTTTGCGTCGCGAATCCAAAACTTGTGAGCCGTGCGCTATTGGCCACATCGGCAAACAACCAATGCCGTTATAAGTTAAATGATTCAGGCTCTTCGTAGTAGATGCAAAGCATGGCGCAACGATACAAGGTGGCAGCATGGAACAGCTGATTATAAACTTTTTTTATTTGATTTGATACATCAACTTCCGGCGCAGTACGATTTGGACATTTGTCCATCGAATTTACAAAAACAAAGTACATGGAATTTTAATTTATGTTTGTAGGTATGTCACCATGCTGCCACCTTGTATCATTCCGCTATGATGCAAAGAGTGAACGAACGGTGAGAACGAGTTGGAGAGTACTTATGCGAGCGCGCGATAACAGACTTGTTTGCTTGTGGAACGTATGAGCGAGTTTTGCACGTGAGCGCTATTAACGACTCAATCGAGCAACACTTACCTCTTACCTGTACGGAAGATACTCCACCCAAATTTCAGACAAAGTTGCAGACTAAAGCGACGTTGCAGTTAATGGCAATAACGTTTGCGTCAATTCAGCAGCCGACTGCGGGATTCATTCAATAAATTCCTCTGCCGCTGCTTCTCCAACTCTACTTTGGAAGAGCCGTACTTGGCGTGTGGCGCATTAATGTATGTATTTTGTTACAGTTGTTCGTCTGCTTCCTCTGCGCGTATGTATTCATGTATGTAGGTGTTGTTGTAGAAGAAATTCAACGACTCAGCTGACGTTGCTCTAGCGCAACGATTTCATTCGATTTGTTTTTCCTGCTCTGCAATGGAAAATCGAGTTACCGCACTGGTGGCGCGTTGCTTCTGCTGGCATTTTGTTGTGATCTCGTTGATTTTCTTCATTTTCGTTTCGCTGGTTTGCGGTTTCTAAATGTTTTTGTCGTTGTTATTTTGAGATGACTGCCTTTTCGTCTGTTACATTCATTACCTTTGCTTGTTTGCCCAAACCCATTTGAGGGTAAACTGAAGCGTTAAGATCATTTCGTTTCCAGTATAGCAGCGCGTAGCTAAGAAGACTGATCGTGACGCGCGCGCCGTTTCTTAGTATTTAAAGATATATGTAACGCGCTAATCTATATATGTAGGTTCAGACTATGATTCAAACGGTATTTTTACGACAAACTATACCTCGTAGTCCATTGCGCTTAAGGCTGTGGGGGAATTTGTAAGTGCTATGTGATATATTTTGCTTAAGAGCTGGTATCGATCGATTCAAAATAAAAAAGAAAACAAAGTATTGCACTTTGTGCAAAGGGTTTCTAAAAGAAGAAGAAGCATTATTATTATTTCAAATGCAACCGCAAAATCGAGTATAATTCGAGTCAAATCATCTTTGCGCGCTGATCGCATTTGAACTGAGCAAAATGCGCGCTAGTGTGCTCAACTCGGCTAACTGATCTCCAACTTTGCGTCGTTGTATTGGTATATGGCGCTAACGTCAGCAGTCGACTGAATTGGAGTAAAAATCAATAGAAGTACAAACAGTAGCTGAGACACAGCGCGTTTACCATTCGATTGGTAATTGTGTTGTGTTACATTTCCCTCAATGTGTGGAGGGTTTGAGTGCTATTGCATATTCTTCCTCCTCCTCGTTTTTTTTTTCGTTTGAAAAGCCGTTACTGTCGTTAACTTAAACGCTGTATGTGTGTGTATGTGTGTTTATAACGTTGACTTGTTTATATGAATGCAGAGCAAGTTCGCCATAGTCGTCAGCGCGCTCGCCTGGTTTTCTGATCGCGTTACAATTGCAGCATCTCTGCGCGCGCTTGCTTTTTTCAAATAGTGAAGCTTTGTCGGCGTATGGTCTAAGCTGTTGCCGCTGTCGTTGTTATAGTCTAAGCGCGTTTGCGATGAGTTTGAAGAAAATGTAGGTACGTCGTTTATGGATTTTACGCGCGCGTCATCCAGTCAATAAGACGATCTCATACTTAACGGTTGTGTTTTTAGGTCGGTGTATGTCCGGTGGTCTGCAGGACCAAGATCGTACGAACTCAATGTGTGCGCGTTGTGTGTTGAATGAGTATTGTGCGCCTTATCGAATCTTCATCAACTAAATAGTGTACGATAGTAAGTCGGCGCGTTAAATCCTTCAGGGTTTATTGTGTGGTGCTACTAAGCGTATGAGTAAATTTCTTTATAGGCTCCACTAAAGAACACTTAGTAATATCCGTTTGATCTAGTTTTATCACGCGCTGTGACCTCTTGCAGTCCGCTGTCTGTGCGCGCGTATGATGCGCTATTAAGTTTATGGGACAGCGCGGGTAGTGATTGCACATATATAGATACATATTTACATAGATCAGTGAATAGAAAAAAAGATTGAAAATAAATTCTGCTATTATTAAAAATGATCATGGTTATGCTTTAAGTATCACATGACAACAAAAACAACAACAATAAGTAAATAAATACAATTGCCTATAAAAAGTGTAATGGCAATTTAAAAGAAGATTAATAATGAAAATTGCAACGAGTTAAAAAAATAAAACGTTTAAACAATTAAGGTGCTCGATAAATATTAATGAATAAAAAGCTTTTATGTTAATAAATAATGTAACTAAATAATATTTAATGTTCCGTTTTTAAGTGGAATCATTGCGTATGATTTATAGATATATGCAACAACTATTAATTATTAGTCAGAAGTGATAAAGGTGAAGCAATTGATTGGCAAAACATTCATACCTGCATGCTGTTGTAGTGATTGGAAATTGAAACTATTTATACGGCGTATAATAACTCTAGTGAATGATTATAAAATGTGACTAAATAAAGAAAGCAATCCGGATTTTTTATAAATAAATATATATTAAATTCAATTAAAATAAAATAAATAAAATTAAAAATAATGTTAATCAATTAAAATTAATAGAATATTAATCAAGTAATAGAGCCCAATAATTAGTCAAAGTCAAGCGAAAATACAACGAAATGAGTTTTGCTTTAGTCTGCACCAACTATCCGCAAATGAATTCAGTTTAACTAAATTACACTGAATTAAATAAATAAAAATTTTATTTAATTCGTATGAGTTAAGCTTGACTAAGTTTAACTACACTTCTGTGAATTGAAAAAAAAATTTTAATTAATTGAGCTAAACTAAATTAAACTTAACTTAAAAACTAAAATAAAATGAATTAAGGTAATTTAGCTTAACTAAAAACTAAACTAAACTTAAATAAATTAACATTATATTCAAATGAATCCAGCGTAACAAAACTATTCTATACTTGCCACAATTAAAAACAAAATAAATTCGAATTAAATTAGCTTAACTTAATTAAACTAAACTCAAATGAACTAAATTAATTATCCCATTCCCGGGAAAAAAATGCTTTGAAGAGATTTACAAGGTATAATCGAAACAGCTGTCGCCTTGTCCAACCTGATATCGCGGTTTTTTATTTTTTCCCGAATTATTAAATAAATTAATTTAAGTTATATAAATTAAAATTGTAATTAACTTAAATGAATTAAAGTTTACTTAATTAAACTGAATTCCACAAATTAAAAGTAAAATAAATTTAAATAAAATTAGCTTAACTAAAGTAAACTAAACTTTAACAAATTAAAGTTATTTCAAATGAATGGAAGTTACTTAACTTAAAAAATTTAAAAACAAAATAAACAAAACTGAATTGCACTTAGTTAATAAAAAAAAAGAGAATTCAATAGATTAATGAGTTTAATTATGCCACTATTAAGACAATCGTATATTGGCATAACTAAACTCATTAATCAATTGACTTGAATGAATTGAGCTTAACTAAACTAAACAAAACTTACTTAATCAAATCAGCAATAACAAAATAAATACAATATGTGAATTGAACTAAGCTTAATGAAAAAAAATCTAATAATGATGACTAAATTAAATTTATGTTCAATTGAATGAAACGCATATTTTTTATAAGACTAAATTAAAATAATTTAAATATCGCGTTTTCTAAATGAATTTAACATTATTTTTCACCAATTAAATTTGATTGATTACAATAACAAAATAATTAAAATTGATGAACAGAACTAAAATAAAATGATATTAAATTGAGTTAAGTAAAAATTTGTTATCAAATAAAATTAAAATAATTCTACTTTTGTTATTTTATAATGAGTTTTACATTAGTTTTTTATAATTTACTTACTTAATCAAATTCAACCAAGTCACTTGATTAATGCATTTAATTATGTACGTTTTTCATACGTAAACAATATGCAATAACAAAATAAAGGCAACAGATGAATTGAACTAAAATTAAATGAAACAAAATTTAATTATGATTACTGAATTTTATTTATATTAAATTCAAAGAAGTAGACTTTTTAACGAAGTGAATTAAAAATAATTAACTATTGAAATTTTAAAATATATCTTAGTTTTTAGTTTAGCCTACCTATAAAATAGAAAATGAGTTTTAAATTAGCCTGCACCTATTAAATTAATATGAATTGAGCTTAATTAGACTTAATTAAATTACACTTCATAAACCAAATTCCAGTAAAGTCTCTAGATTACTGAATTTAGTTATCTTAATAGTAAAAAGTCCTCAATAAATGCAAATTAAATCTCCCGTATGAAATTAGTTGAAATGGTAAATTAAAAGAAGTCGAAAAATGATAGGTGAATTTCATTTAAATTGAATTGAATAAAATAAAGTTTTTAATCAAATGAAAAGGCGCTTATTTAAATGTTGTTATTTTTAAACAAAATTTACATTATTGTACACCAATTAAATTTAAATGAATTATGATCTTAATTAAACTAACGATAATAAGAAATAACTTTTATAAATTGAGTAAATCAATGCTATCAAAATATACCTTAAAAAATGTTAAATAGTATTATACTTATTCAAACTACATTGAATAGGATTATATTCAGTTTAACTAAAAAACTAATCAAATTCCTAATTAAGGAACTAATAAAATTAACTAAATTTAATTTAGCTAAATTGTTTAGAATAAACGAAAGGCATTTGAATAACTTCATTTTATTCAGTTCAATTGACTGATTCATCAAATTTTAAATTAACTGAACAATAAAGTTTACAAAACTCAGTTTAACCAAATTATTTAAATTAAAAGAAAATGAATTTAATAATTATTAGACAAATTCATTGACAATAATGTGAGTTGAATAGAAATTATGAAATAAAAAAAAATCAGTAAAATTGGCAAAATATAATCGTTTTTATTACTGAAAGAGTTTCGCATTGGCCTGCAGAAACTTAAATCGAGTAACGCCTAAACTAAATTAAATTTTAACTAACTAATCACAATTCCACCAAATCGGAGTTCAATCAAGTAATCATTATAAATAAGATTACAAATTTGAACGCATGTAATATAAATCACAAAATTTAAATATACGAAATAAAATTCAATTAAACTAACTCAAAATCCATTACTAAGACTAAGTTCAAGTTAATTCAATTGTACACAATAAAACGGAGTGACTTAAAGTTGAAGAAATTGTAAAGCAATTTAGCTTACTCAAATAGAAATGCATTAATTTTAAGTCAATTAAGTTCAGTATATAATTTAAATAATTTAATTTAATGAAAATACAAATTTTAATTTCGACTGAATTTAGTTAAAATAACTAAAACAAATTATCTAGAATAAATGATTAAATGAAATTGTGATCAACCCAATTGAATGAAATAAAATAAATAATTAAATTAAAATCCTTTATTCTAAGACCACGTTTACACATGCCTTAATCTACAATAAATCGTAAATAGTGCTTCCACTTTTTCTTTAGGCAAAATCTCAAAAAGATTCGCTAGGGGGCGCACGGGATGAGAGATTTAGAAAAATCGTACAAGCGTAAAACTTAACAGATAGGTTAAGACACCGAGAAAATGCAAGAAAAGGAGAAATTAAAAATAAAATAAAAAATTTAAAGCACTTCCTTTATATAAATGGACAAAAATCAGCGAAAAATGTCTCCATATATAAAGACATATTCTTGCTAAACTTTGATTTTTAAATTTTGACATAGAAATTGTAAAAATATTTATGAGAAGTAAAAATATAAAGTGGAATTCACATTACTTGGATTGGAAAGTTGGTAGAAATGAGCTATTATTAGTCAATCAATTGCTCTCCACCTTTATATTCTTACTTCTCACAAATATTTTTGCAATTTCTATGTCAAAATTTAAAAATCAAGGTTTAGCAAGGATATGTCTGATCTGAATCCGCTGATTTTTGTCCATTTATATAAAGGAAGTGCATAACATTATTTTATTTTATTTTATTTTTTTTTAATCATAATAGCTCAGATATGATGAATCGAATTAATGCAAGATATGCCCTAGACAAGTCGTACTCTCAGTACATCCACATTTTAATATAATTTTTCTAAATAGTCTAATTTTTATCGTCTGAGAGAAAATAATCTTCAAGTCGTGATCGTCAGTGACGAATACCTTCCCAAAGCTTTTTATACTCAGCTGAGCAGATCTCACAGAGTATATTAATTTTGTTCGCATAACGGTAATCCGTAACGGCATAAACAAATCGAGATAGACTTCTATATATCAAAATGATCTGGGCGAAAAAAGAAATTCATTTAGCCATGTCCGTCCGTCCGTCCGTAAATACAATAACTTGAGTAAAGTTAGATGTATCTTAATGAAATTTGGTACGTAAGTTCCTGGGCACTCATCTCAGATCGCTATTTAAAATGAGCGAAATCGGACTATAACCACGTCCACTCTTTCGATATCGAAAACCCGAAAAGGGCGATAATTCATTACAAAAGACGGATTAAATGATGAAACTTGGTAAATTTTGGACAATGGTAGTGGCACCGCCCACTTTTAAAAGAAGGTATTTTAAGGTTTTGCAATCTGTAATTTGGCAGCTGAGTATGTAATGTTCGGTTACACCCGAACTTAGCCTTCCTTACTTGTTATACAAGCGTATTTGGTACCACAGCCATACAGTCTGCTTAAACTTCGAATAACTTTTGACTGAGTGAATGAGATGTATGATGAATAAAATAATTTAAAAAATAATTTTTTAGTTAAACGGTTTTATTGAAAACAATACTTGCATAAGGCGTAGCATAACCTGATTAAGTAACGTTCAGTTGGTCTTACTTATGACTATCAATAGAAATTTGACGCGTCGAACGCTTTTATTTAATTGTGTGAGTGATCAAAGCCCTAGATTGATGAGGATTGTGATGACTAGTACCTAAGACCTACCTAATTGTTTTCTAGCTTTTAGTTTTATTATTACTTCATGTAAGTATTGTTTTCAATAAAACCGTTTAACTTAAAAATTGTTTTTAATTACTTTATTTTCAAGTTTTTAGTCTTTATTTAATTGCCTATTATTTCTCATTCTATTTAGTTCATTTAGTGGCTCATTATTACAAGGACTCTTTCCTGACAATTTGTTACATTCTAAGTCCCCAATACATAATCCTTCGAAAGACTTTAATCGACTCTCGCTTGCCCCTCCTCCAACTCCAATATATTTTGATTTCACTTCTACAGGACTGTATGTAATATTTGTTCCAAGTATGAGCCAAATCGGACATCATATGTCGCTTTCTATTCATGTATGTATTATGTGTTCCAAATATGGACCAAATCGGACCACAAATACGATTTTTTTGAATATATCGATCCTTGCGCCACCTAGCGGCATTTTTTCATAGGTCGCTTTCTATTCTTGTATGTATTATGTGTTCCAAATATGAGCCAAATCGGACCACAAATACGATTTTTGTGAATATCGCAATCCTTGTGTCACCTAGTGGCGATTTTTTCATAGGTCGCTTTCTATTCTTGTATGTATTATGTTTTCCAAATATGAGCCAAATCGGACGACAAATAAAATTTTTGTGAATATTTAGATCTTTGCGCCACCTAGCGGCGATATTTTTATAGGTCGCTTTCTATTCTTGTATGTATTATGTTTTCCAAATATGAGCCAAATCGGACCACAAATACGATTTTTGTGAATATCTCGATCGGTGCGCCACCTAGCGGCGATTTTTTTTCTTATTATTGCATGTCATCGGGTTCTGAACTATATTCCAAGTTTCAAGCTTGTAGCTTATCGGGAAGTTACTTAAATTTCAATTACAAAATTCGTGCCAGCCAACCAACCAGCCAGCCTATCAACTCAAGCTTAATAAAACCGCTTAATTTAAAAATTGGTTTGCGATCTTTAGTAGGAAGACTTTGCTATTTTTCTATATTGATATCAAACAAATAATTCTAATGAAGCTTAGCATATATAATAAGTGTGTATTTTTTGAGATCTACGACCTCTTTGAAATAGAAAGTTCAAGGACGAGTGTGAACGATTAGGAAAGGTATAAAGTTATAGATAACGATACATAGAGGCTTAGTGTAGGGTTATGGCATATAGTTACGAAGAGGTACAGTGAAAGAAATATGGCTGAAAATAAGCAAAGGTATCCTAGCGATATAAAGATAAAGATAGAAAAAATTTCCATTAATAGATAAAAAATTCCATTTATACCACACGCGCCTATGTTAATTATTTTCATTATCAAATTGTCACATGCAGCTATTAAGGCACAGCAAATAATAAACAATTGAAGGAAATTATTTCAAAAATATGTTCCATTTTTTGTTTGTTTCTTAAGTCAATAGCAATCATCGTCTATTGTACTCATATTTCCCTATTGATTTAATACTATAGCACAACTGCTTATCGATAGAAGGCTTAGTAACGTACTAAATATTAGAGAGGCAATCAGTTGTTTGCGTTTTCTGAAGGTCATTCACTTTTTTAATTAGTCTCTCTTCAGATATAGGAGTATTCCATGGTTGGTATAGGAAAGAGCGTAAACTTTTTTACAGTTTTCGTTTATTCATAAAGGCATTGCCTTTGAAAACTAATTGGGAGGGTAACTAGAAAATCTGCTAAAATTAAGGATTTTTCATATAACTCCCGTGTAACATATGTAGGTTTGGTTAGATTGAACTGGCTGACTTCACATAGGCTAAACGTGTCCGTGGTGTTACCAGAGAGTTTGTTTGACAACCAAACAGCAGAGCGCCAATTTGGTGCCAGGTCTTATGTTATAGAACAACTCCGTCCTCTTGGCAAATACTAGAAGTTTTCTATAACCTAGCTTCACTGCTGTCTCGAAATATGGCAACTCTGCCGCCCCTCATGGCGGGAGCCTTCACCTAGCGAGCTCAGGACATGAACACAGAACGTGCTCAAACTTTTTTCCAGCAGCTCGCACTTCCTACATCTTCCATTATTGACGAGGCCTAACTTATAAGCATGTGACGTCAGAAGGCAGTGTCCAGTTCGTATGGCCATCGTTAAGTCTTCTCTCTTCAGAGGTGTGGCTAATATCTGTGAGTCTAATATCGTAGGCTTTGCACATGATCTCAGTAATTTTGCAGTCCAGCACTTTTGTATACACCTTTCCTGCTTGATGGATCATATGCAACTCCTGTCTCCTTTTGATTTCTCCCAAACAGATTGGGACATCTATTGCTCTTTCAGCGAGTGTTGCACCTTCCTTTCCCAACTCATCGACCTTTTCGTTACCTTCTATCCCTCTATGACCAGAAACTAAGTAAAGATGTATGGTACGGCCTGACCGACCTCTTCCATTAATTTTAAACCATCCGTATACACGTGTATAGTATGTCTTGCCATTTCTGCACCCTAGAAACAATCCTCCAGCTCAATTGTGACCCGCAAAACTTTTTCGAAGCTCAGGCATGGGACCATATATTTTGTTTGCCCGATATTAGATGACGCTATACTATTATGGCCACAAGGTCTGCAAGATATGTAACAAAGAGTTTTTATTTTCTGTTTTCGTCGACATATTCTTATTCCTTTTTCGAAACCCATTATTTTTACTAACAACTAAAGCGTTAAAAATAGTGGAAAACCAAGTAATTCTGACATTTCCTTATCTCTGCTCCCTATAAATCGGCGTCACTTCTCTGCAAGACATAAAAATTCGACTAAACAATGCCTCAAAAGAAAATTTTTTAAAACGGTTTAAAATATTCAATACACTAAACAAGAGGAAAAAGAACAATTAAGTTCAAATAGAATTGCAAATTTATCATAAATAAGTAAATTAACCGACTGTGTTCTTACAGGGTAGTTGCTCAAGAAAAAATGAGACGCAACTATATTTGTTGCGAAACCAGGGTCCCCTGTGCATGATTGCTAAAAATTCTTAAAAAAAAAAAGTTGCAGAAAGCGCACATTTTTTGTATGGAATTTTTCATTTCTTCATTTTTCATTTGGATACCGCGCTTAAACCTCAAAATCTTGAAATGGCTTCGCACGCTGTTTTGAGCCATAGACTGTAGAACAAGAACGCGCTAAAAAACTGACCCTAAATATCGAAAAATATACATACATAATTATATATAGATATTAAATTTTGGTCCCTTTGGACTACCGATAAAACTCACACTCAAACACCGAAATTAAAACTTTCAGAATAGACAAATATAATTTGCAAATATTCATTGTGTTCAAATATTGCGTTGATTTTTGAAAGCCCATAGACGTTGAATTCGAAAAAAAAAATTAATAAAGTGATATAATCCTAAACATATTAACTGAATTCAATTATATTAGCCGTGTTTTTTTTAATGTATATACATCTGCCTTTGCGACTAAAAAAACGCTATCGACAATTGTATAGCAGTAGCGTATGGCGGTGAAGTGGTGAAGACAAGAACTTTTCCGCGTACCAAAGTCGAAAATGGTGAAATAGTGGAAACACGAAATTTTTCGGACTCATTTTATGCACACCTATTTCATAAGTGTGAATAAAGTTGTGCACTTAGCAGTCCATACAAAGTTAAACTGCAGATGTATATGCACGTAAAGAAGAACCCAGCTATTGTATGAAATAAGACAAAATGTTTAATAAATTAAATACATTTTTCAATAACCACTAACGACTTAAGTTAAATTAAAAAATAAAGCCTATCTTAAAAAGAATTTGATATGCACTCCCGACGGCATTTTCGTGTTGTGATTATAAAGTGAAATGTGATAAATTTTTCTACGATAATTTCTGTTGGTTGATAACATCGCTAAAGCAATATTTTATTAAAAAACCATAAACAATTTAAAGCAGCTGTGAACAAAACTTTTCTTCTTCTTCCTCTACTTTACTCTCTTTTAAATTCTTCATATCTTTTTACTGCTTGTATAAAAAATCCTTCTTTAAAGTGAAATATTTCATATATTATTAATGGATATGTATTAACCTGGGTCGATTTGTATGGACGAAAGTTAGCCGATATCGTGCTATCGATTTTTTGATAGGATTTGGGCTCAGGAAAAAAAATTCCATAATAATTTTCGAGCCTGCGAAATTTTGTTTTTGTTTGTTTTTTTTTTTTTTTGATTTCTAAAGTTTTTTTCCTGACCTACTAAAAAAAATTTCGGACAGGGTGTACATGAAAATTTTTTAGTAGGTCATGAAAAAAATCTTAAAAATCAAAAACAAAAAAACACACCAAAAACAAAATTTCGCAGGATCGAAAATTATTTTTTTGGGTATGCGTAGTGGAACTTTTTTCCTGAACCCAAATCCTATCGAAAAATCGATGGCGCGATATCGGTCAATAAATCCACCCAGTCTAATTCCAAGTTAGCCATAACAACTACCAGCTTCGACTTTATTCCTAGTGAACTAGATTACTTGAGCTGGTTACTGTGCCATTTTGCTAGCCCTAACGCCTGCTGCAATTGTGGAGGTGCAGTGGCAGCAATGATATTCAGTGCGCACACGGTTAATAAAAGAACTTTAAGAAATAGTATCGATACTGGTACTCAGTTAAAATACTCGGATCAGAGTGTCGATGCCTGTACCCATACTCAAAGAAATTATAGTCGATCTAAGTTAGTACTTCGGAATTTTTACCAAAAGTGAAGAAAATTTTTCTTTTTCTGAAATCGTATACCTTGAATTTAGTAGAAAGCTTTACTAGGAAGTTTAAGTTTGAATGTTTGAATCGTTGCCAATTCCCATATTAACAAATAGTCGTTTGAAGTGAACAGTGGAGCTTTTACCGCAGCTCGTGTACCAGATTTGCTCAATATATATTTTAGTTTTTGCTCAAATTATGGTGTTAATGCACTGCACTTTGTTTATCTTAAACCTCTAGAACATCGGCAATTGGTAAATATCGGGGAAAATTAGCATGTTAAAGTGTGGAGGTCCACACCAAAACGCAACATTTACATATTTTGAAAAAATTTACCTTTCACTACGTTGACTTGAAACCATCATGTAGAACTATTTCTAACTAGTTTCCAATTAAAGCATAGATTTACACTATTTTTTTGATAAGGTATTGTAACGAATTTAGTGCATTTCCTTTTATTTGGAACCTTCTGCTAACGTTCGTATCTCTAAATTATTGAATAAGTAGCTCCAATATTCAATAATACAAAATGGTCTTTATTAGACTACTTTCACAATAACAATTCTACTTCTCAACAGATAGCGTGCTTAAATCAAACTGATTACTGATTCTCAGCTTTACCTCCTTTTATACTCTGTGATTTCCTCGTTCGCATACTTCTAGGCGTTTCTATAATTTAACTTAGTTACCAGCTATAACTACATATGCACATTATAGATTCTCATATGCGCGTGTATATGTGAGTGATACTTACACAAATGATTGCCTACTTTTGTGAGCATCTCAGATAAGATATATACATGTGTTTGTCCGTTTCTCTCCGCTGCGTGTACGTAATTATTTGTAGACATAATGATTGATTCGTTTATGTAGATACAAGTGACTGCTTGCTTTATTGTTGTTGTGGCTTTATTTACTTAGTATCAGATTAGTGATGTGAGTATCACTTAGTGTCACTAATATTCGTCACAGTATTGGCGGCTCCAAAACGTAGCATTTACATTTTTTTAATAGTTTATAATGGCAAAAGGTTTCCGTGCCTGAGCTTCAAAAGAGATCTTCGAGCTTCAATTGAGCCGGACGGTTGGTGCCAGGGTGTATGCCAAATTAATAGAAGGGATCGGGTGTGCTGTTTATCGTGTCGATCAAGAAATAAGTACATCCTAAAGGCTGCCAGATTACTGCAACGTCTTTCAGGCAGAACTAATAGCCGTGAAGAAAGCAGTAGAAATTCAGGATTGAGCGTGCTTAAGCTGCAGTCATATACATATATGCGGCAATATATATATTGATAGTCAGGCGGCGACTAGCGCAATAATCTCACACAATACTTCATCAAGAAGTGTTCTGCAATGCAAAGAAGCAATGCAAAAACTTCATTCATACCGCACTATACATCTATACCGGGTTCCCGAACATAAAGAGATAGAAGGTAACGAAAAGGCCGATAATTTGGCAAAGGGGCTGCTACACTCGGTGAAACAACGATAGGCGTTCAAATCCGTTGGGGATAAATTAAAAGGAGACAGGAGTTGCATCCATCAAGCAGAAAAGCTCGGGGCTGCAAAATTTCAAAGATCATGTGCAAAGCATTCCGTACGTGACTCACAAAGTTGCTCATATATCTGAAGAGAGAAGACTTAAGGCTAACTGAACAAAGCGTTCTGGCGTCACATGCGTATAAGTTAGGCCTCGTCATTAACAGCAGGCGTAGGAAGTGCGAGCTGCAGGCAGAAACGGTTGAACACGATCTGCGTTCGTGTCCTGCGCTCGCCTCTAATATTTGTTAAGTGGATGGAGTTATTCTACTTATAACATTAGCCCTGCTACCCAATTGGGGCTCTTCCGTTTGGTCGACAAATTCGTGGTAACACTACGCACACATTCAGTCTGTTTGAGGTCTTTATTGACTGGCAATTCAACTTAACCTAAACCCTCTGTATTATGTTTATTAAAGCAAACTTACTCCATATAAAGCACATCAACTTTTGTTTGGTATCAATGTTAAAATAAACTTTCCCGATTTTCTCTAAATGTAAACGCTTCATTTTGGTGTGGAACTCCAAACGTATCGATATTTTACTCAGTACTCTTATCGTTCCATCAATACTCATGTTTCACAATAACTTGCATAAACCCGTCTACTTAAACCAAAAGCGCTGCTGCTGCCTTTACTCGGCTCCTTCTTGTACTTGTTCAATATAAAAATCGGTTTTGTCTTGGGATATAACGACATGCGTAAGGAAAAGGTGCGAATCTGTCTAATATAGGGTGCACTTTCTTTTCGGAATAGTCCTTATTAACTTTTTACTGTCATTACTGTACCAAATAGGGCAAGAACTTTTAGTCCCGTTGGTCATATACAGTTTATTTTCGAGCAGATGTTCCTTGTTTTATTTAATATTACATATGTGACCCGGTCTATGAAAAGGTGGCTTATGACTCAAACACATTCTCCATTGTTTTCTGACTTCGATAGTTTTTGAGACGCTCTTTCACGTGGTGAAAACTAGAAAGTCCTAACTTGCTTAGAAGTGTACTAAAAATGTAGAGAAAGAAGAGCACAAATGAAAGACGATGAAGGCTTTGTTTCCTTCGATGCCACTTTGGTGGCTGGTGAAGCATCCTCAGATTTTTTGATAGAATTTTTTCCATGGCAATGGAGCCAAAAGATCGGTCAAAAACTGGTTTGTGCTTTGCCTTTTGGGCATGACTGTTCATAATGCAAAAGAAAAACTACTAAGAAACTGAAGAAATGCATTGTTTATCTTTAACAGCTGTTTCTCGCAATCAAAATAGAGTCATAAGCCACCTTTTCATATGCCGGGTCACATATACCGGCGTTGAGGTGTAGGGGCGTATGAACAACCTTTTAACATGAAAGAAAATTGATAAAAGCTTGGTGCAACCCCAAATTTTCTAAATTTTCAAACACCATATTTCGTTCCGTTGTTGAAACATCCACCATGAAAACTTTCTCAGAAAAACACATCTGCTTGCAGATGCCGCTCGAGTCGGCATAAAGGAAATAGATTTCGTCCCGCCGATATATAGGAAAAACTAAAAGGAGCACGACGGAAATTGGAAGAGCAGCTCAGCCTAAAATCTCTTCGGAGGTTATCGCGCCTTACACTTACTTACTTATGTTAAAAATTAAAATATGTATGTTTTTGTTTATTACTCAAAACGGCTGCACCAATTTGAATAGGATTTGACGCAAAGATAACAATAGTTTCAAAAGATATATATGGATTTATTTATTTTTTGCCATCTCAAAAGTTACCTTTTTTGTAAGGATGAGTTGAGAGGTTCCGCGAGAAAGTGAGCTTGTTTTGAACAAGCTGTCAAAGAATTTAGATTTGCCACTCGAACTTTCATAGAAATATCAACTAATGAGGACCAGTAAACATTTTAATTAAAATACGAGATCCATGAAGTTGGGGTTTTCATGGCCCTTGAATCTTAGACAAAGCCTTAGATGATAAAAAATTTTAGAATTTTACGTAACTCAAATTTATATAGCCCATGAACGGATTCCATGACGTCAAGCATATTTTGAAACTTTGCAGTACTCTATTTTCTATTAACAAGTTCATTAAATGATTGTAATTCGAACATGTCCCACCCGTGACACTTAAATTGCGTACGACTGTCCCACCCGTGACGATGGAACATCCCAGTTCCATGCCCTCTGTGAATAGTTATTGTTTTTCATTATTTTTTAAAGTTAAAGCTCTGAATCTATATAGCTTAGACCAATTAGCATGTAGCATATAGAGCGCAGTCTAAGCAATTTTCGTAAAGACGGAAGTAGAATTTGTAATACGAACTTAACCCAGCTATTACTTTTTTCGGGTCAACCTCATAAGGGTCGGCCTCTCCGTCGTTGCATGAGTAGAACTCGTACGTTTTGAACGATCATTCTAGCGCATAAAAGGGGAAGAAGACGAAGAGGAATAAGAAGAAGTATTGGAAGAAATAGGAAAGTGTTCCCTAACAAAGCTTGAAATTTACCAACATTTCTTATTTCAGAAAAATTTATAATTTACCACATAAAAAAAGAACTACTACCTTTCAAATAAACTTTCAAGCTATCATATACAAACTGCGCAATCTGAACTCAATTTAAAGCTATTTGAACTGTAATTTCTCACACAACCATAAAGGCGCACAGAGCCTGTAATACACACAAAGCGACCTAACGGAACTAAACTACTTTCAGACTGGAAAAGTTCCGCCATCACCCACAGCAAGTATACTCATCCTGTTCCTGACAACATTTACATTTATTGACTCATCAAGTAGCCAACGGAAGTGATAGCCACCGTTAGACGACATGCATGAAGAATTGTCGCAAATACATGAAGCAACAAGTCAAACAACAATAACAGCAAAAACAATACGCAAACAAAGTGGAAACCAAAAACTATAAGAAATGTAAAAAAAATACAAAATAAACGACAAGCGTTAAAAAAAATAGAAACTAACAGCAATGAAGTGAAACAACAAATTTACAGTTAGAAAATAAAAAGGCAAACTGTTGCAAATAACATTACAAAACTGCACACAGTAATCCAACATCCGTCGGCAAGTCAACGACAGCAAGAGGAAGTTCCAGCAGCGCGCATGCGCACGCGCATTTTCACGCTCACACGCTCTACAACGACACAAAGGATGTGCTGAACCATCAAATACTTAGCAAACAATAAAAGTGTACTTAAAATTACCGTTTGACGGTACATACGAGCAAGTGAATAAATAAAGAAGACGCAGAAGCAGAAGTAAAAAAGATATCAATAACAAAAAGGAAAAACTGTGCTAACATCAATTGTGATTTGTGATTTCTTCCAGTTTGCCTGCGCTGCATTAACTGTTGGCCGGCCAACCAACTGTGCGCTGCACACCCGCTGTCTGCGCAATCGCACTTTGAATTTATCTACCTTGCGACCAGGCAACGGATATCCGTTCCGCTTTGTAATTATATTGGGTGTCCGTTATGTGCGCAATTAATTGGCGAGAGTATACTCTGGTTATGTGAACGCGAAAAAATTCAACAAACGTGTGGCATATGAACCACTTAAATGGTCCGCGCTTCGCAGCATACAACACACATTTACCTACACTTGTGTATGTGCATGTATATGTGACTACATTAACTTTATTTGCTTGCTGAAATCGCGCAATTCCGTTTGCTCATTTGCAATTTAATCGGCACACATCCACATGCACCACTTATGCACCGCATCTTAACAGCATTGTATGTAATAGCTGAGTGCACATTTCCATCCATGAATTAGATGCTGATCAACAACAATAACACGTCAACACATTAAACTTAGCAAAAGCCACCAAGTACTCAGGTGCTGCTCAGCTTTACAGCAACAATAACAACAGCACCTACTATATGATATGTCAAATGCAGCATTGCCGTCGTCATAAGTGAGACTCAAATGGTAAGTGCTAGACAGCCTCAGTCACATGAGCATTTCCTCCTTCTACAAAACATTGTTGCTTTCTTGTTGTAACTGCATTTGTTGGTATGCGCATAGTTGTTAAATGAAATTTTCTTAATATATCGTTTGTACCACAAAGTGCAATAACTTTGGTAAGAATAAATTTTCAACAAACAGTGAATTGATATGTCATCTTCGAATGACATGACACTTAAGACAGTTACAAAATGAGTTGCTTACCAATTAGTATTTGCAGACTGACTTTGGAACAATAGGGAATTATAGTTTGTGCAGAAACATTTTAGGTACATACATTAACACTTGCGTGCAAAAATATTGCAATAAAAATTATAAGCAAAATTTTAGCAGTTTTGAATTTTCGAATTTTCAGAAAACGTTTTCGAAATTTATGAAAGCGTTTTCGAAACTAATTTAGATAGCTTTTGTAATAGAATTCAGCGAAATTCTTTAATTTTCGCATTACTTAAACTTATTTCGAAAACGTTTTCAAAACATTTGAAAATTCAAAATATTTTGAAAAATATGTATATATGAAAATTTCAAAAATTGTATTTAGATTTTTAAGGCAAATTGCAGTTTTGTTTAAACTTAGTTTTAGTTTGACAATGGACAAGTTTGAAAGTTTCAAGTCTCTCAAAATTCGCAATAATTTTTGACAATATGATTTCGCCGTTAATTAAAAAAATAAAAATTGAATTGAAAAATTAATTCAATTATGGAAACTGTCTAGACTTATCTCGAAAATGTTTTCGAAAAATTCAAAAATTTAAAAATTTTTTTAAATTATTTTTGAATTATTTTGACTTATTTCGAAAATGTTTACTAAAAATTAGAAAATTTAGAAAATTGTTTAAATTATTTTTGAAAACTAAAATTTTAAACCATTTTCGAATCTGAAGAAAAAATTTGATAAATTCAATTGCGAAAACTGCCACGACTTCTTTCGAAAATGTTTTCAAAAGGTTAGAAAATTCAAAAAAATGTTTAAATTATTTTTGAAAACTAAAGATTAAAATTATTTTCAAAATATTGGAAATTTAAAAATTCAAAATGTCTTGACAATTTTTATTTAGATTTTTAGGCATCTTTCAGCATCTTACTAAAATTAATATTATTTTGACAAAGTGAAAGTTTGAAAGCTTGATGTCTTTCAAAACTCCTAGTTATTTTTTTATTAGCTTTTCCAGTCATTTTAAAAAAATTTCGATGAATTCTATAACGAAAACTACTTAAACTAATTTCGCTAACGTTTTCGAGACATTCGAAAATTCAAAATGTTTTGAAAAATATATATGAGAATTTCAAAAATTTTATTTATATTTTTTAAGGCAAATCGCAGTTTTGTATTGAACTTAGTTTTAGTTTGACAAAGGAAAAGTTTGAAAGTTTCAATTTGCTCAAAATTCGCAATGATTTTTGACAATATTCTTTTATTATTTTTTTTTTATTCCCGTTAATTAAAAAAAAAACAAAATGGGATGAATTCAATTATGTAGAACTGCCTACACTTATTTCCAAACAACAAATTCAATTGTGAAAACTGTAAAGACTTATTTCGAAAATGTTTTCAAAAAATCCGAAAATTTAAAAAAGTTTTTTAAGTATACAAATTTTAATTATTTTCGAATTTAAAGAAAAAATTAGATAAATTCAATGGTAAAAATTGTCTAGACTTATTTCGAAAATGGTTTCAAAAAATTCGAAAATGCAAAAAAATTTTTAAATTATTTTCGAAATACTAAAACTTCGAATATTCGAAATTCAAAAATGTCCATCGAGATCTTTAGGCAACTTTCAGTATCTTACTATTAGTTTGACAAAGGACAAATTTGAAAGCTTGAATCTTTCAAAACTCCTATTATTAGTTTTTTTCCGTTAACTCAAAAAAATCGAGTTGAATTCTATAATAAAAACTATATAGACTAATTTCGAAAACATTTTCGAAAAATTTATAATTAAAAATGTTTTCGAAACTTCAAACTTTTTATTTAGAATTTTAGGCAACTTTCAGTTTTTTACCAAAATTAAATTCGAGTTTGACAAAAGAGAAGGGTGAAAGCTTCATTTATGTCAAAACTCGTAATGATTTTGACAGTTTAATTAGTTTTTTTCGTTAATTTTAAACATTTTCGATGAGTTCTCTAACGAAGACTTTTAAACTAATTTCCAAAACGTTTTCGAAAGACTCGAAAATTAATCAAGTTTTAAAAATTATTTATGAAAACCAAATAATTTAAGATTTTGGTTGTATGAAACTCTCAGCTGCTTACTAAAATTAATTTTAGTTTGGCAAAAGCCAACTTTAAAAGTTTCAAGTGTCGCAAATTTCGCGATGATTTTTGACAATTTGAGTTTTTTTTTTTTCAAAAACATTTGTATGAATTCTATAACCAAAACTATCTAGCATGATTTCGGGAACGAATTCCATCTCAAATAGTATCGAAAACGTTTTCGAAAAATTCAAAATTTGTAAAATTATTTGCGAAAGCTTAAAAACTTACAGTTAAAGTTTTACGCATCATCCAGCTTTTTACTTAAATTAATTTTACTTTGACAAAAGACAAGTTTAAAAGCTAGAAGTCTGAAAAAATAGTGATGGTTTTTAAAAATTTGATAAATTTTAACCCTGTTAATTTAAGAACAAAATTCGGTTGAGTTCAATAATGGAAACTACATAGACTAATTTCGAAAATTCCAAATTCAAATTATTTTTAAAAATATTTGTGAAAATTTTTATTCAGAGTTTCAAGCGACTTGCAGTTTCTCACTAAAATTTGTTTAAGTCTAACAGAGGACTTTATCCCTCGCATGACTGATTACTGTGACCCAGTGTTTTTTCCGGCTGTCAATTTCACTACCTATAAGTTGATACTCGAGGGAGTAGTGGGGTGGGAGACACATTTGGGGCAGAGGTATGGTGAATTTGTTGTTGAATGAGAAGTTGGCCGGGGTCTTACTCTGTCAGAAGTTTGAAGTTAGCTGACAGTTTAAGCTGTCTGAACAATGCAGCGTTTTTCAAGCGGAAGTCAGTCTGCTATCAAAACGCTGTTTGGTCCTAGCGTAGTCTACGAGCTCTGAACTCGCTCCCGGTAGCAGCAATCTACTTTGCAATACAGATTATTTGGGTACCAGGGCATAGCGATATCCCCGCTTACTTTCACGTAGATTTCTTAGCCTGAGCTGGTATGTACGAATAGGAGATGAAAGCCAGCAGAGACTTTTTACACCGCTCGCCACTTTCAGTTCCCTCCTTGAAAGGTGGGCCTCGGATCAACTAACCACGCACTGAGCTGTCGCCACCCCTTGTAGTGTCTAAAGATCCTTCTTTACAGTTGTTGATTACAAACGCTCACAGCATTGCTAGGGTACACTAAGACGCACATATTTGATGATACTGTTGGGACATTCACATAACTTTCTAAGTGTTCGATCTAAAGCTTTCGGTGGTTGTTTATGAGCCTTGGTGTACTTATCTCACACGGTAAGCTTACATGTCTTTAGAACCTCACTGTTGCCTGGTATTTTGCTAATATTGCAAATCGGTATATCAGATGTTTGCAGAGACAGCCGTAACTTAAATGCGGAGTGGCTGTACGTCCACCACACAGCGATTTCTGAGGAATCTACTGCTACAGTGATATCTCTCTTTGCTCTTACATCAAATTTAAGTGTTAAGTTGAATGAGGACCTTGAGGACTTCACATGGACTGAATGAGTCCCTAGTGTTAACTTTAGGTGTTAAAATAACCTAAGTTTGCACGACAGTCTTAGTTCTGAAAAATAGTGTTTGTAGGGAACGTGCCGTGACTTAGAGTGATATAGCTCCCTACAAATTTTAATTTTTCTACCATTTTTACCTCCAGAAATATATAGTACAGAATATTATATTTGTATGGGAGGTTCCACGCCCACTTCTTCCTCGCCCCACATTTCTTGATAGTATTAGGGATTGTTCTCATATACCTCTTTGCTGAATTTTATTGTTCTAGCATTAGTACTTCCAGAGTTATGCAGTATCAAAGAGCCCATTTGTATGGGAAGTCCCACGTTTCTTTTATACATCGAAATTATTTTTAGCCTTAGACCATCTTTGGAAGGTGTCTAATTGGTGTTTCAAATTTGGTTGTGGTCGGTTGATCTGTTTTAGACGCAACTTGATCTATACCTACATATGTATATATTGTAAAGAATTTTGGAAAATTCCTGATAATTATACACCTTTTCCTAACGTTCGAATCGCTGAATTCTCGAATAAAAAACTTCAATATTCAGTATTGCAAAGTGGTCTTTATTATACTACTTTGGGAATAGTACTTCACAATTACAATTATACTTCACTAATAGCGTCTTTAAATCAAACTGATTGATTAGTCCTCAGCTTGCAATACTTTTATACTCTCTGTTGCCTCGTTCGTATATATCTCCTAAGATCTAGATGTTTCACAAACATGCCTTCTAAAACATTTGATTTCATGCTTGGTTATTCAGCTATATAAATGTATATCTGTAGTTTATGTTGTTCTTCTAGCCGTATGCGTGTGTATGTTTAAGTAACAAACTCTGCTCTTAGCTGCCGGCTACACATATGTATGTATGTGAAATAATCACTCTGCTCTGGGGGAGGGCGGCCCTTACTCCGTTGGAAGGACCAGGTGGAAAACAATTTAAACTCCCTTGGTGTCACCAATCGGCGCCGGTTGCCAGAGAGAAGGAGCGACTGGAGCGCCTTGTTCTATGGCCATAACCGTTTAAACGGTTAAGTATTTCAAGCTGCTGGTTATGTGTATGGAATATTCTTCGTTGCCTTGTATATAAGTGTGGCTGTTTGCTTTAATGCTTGTTGTTGTGATTATTTACTAACAACTTAGTGATGCTAATATTCTCCACAATGTGTACATAGATGCATACACAATTTGAATTTTACATATTGTAACGATTTTAGTGCAATTCCTTTTATTTGCAACCTTCTACTAACGTTCGAATCACTAAACTGTTGAATAAATAACTCCACTATTCAATAATGCAAATTGGCCTTTATTAAAGTACTTCACAATAACACTTCTACTTCTCGACAGATAGCGTGCTTAAATCAACTGATTCGTCGTGCCTCAGCTGCTGCTGCTTTTATACTTTTTGGTTTCCTCGTTGACATATTTCTAGGCGTTTCTATTTCTAGAATTTGCTACCAGCTATAAAACAACTACAGATGCACGTGATAGCTTCTCATATGCGCGTGTATATGTGAGTGATACTTCCACAGATAATTGCCTACTTTTGGGAGCATCTCAGATAATATATATGCACGTGTTTGTGCGTCTCTCTCCGCTGCGTGTACGTACATATATGTAGACATAATGATTGATTCATTTATGTAGATAAAAGTGACTGCCTGCTTTATCGTTGTTGTGGCTTCATTTACTTAGCATCAGACTAGTGATGTGAGTATCACTTAGTGTCACTAATATTCGTCACAATATACATATAGATTTGTCGCACGGCGGATTTTTCAGATTTTATGAATTTTACAAATTTCATCAGATTAAGTATTGTGCAGCTCCATTTATGAAAGGTATTTGGTCTTCGGCTCAGCTGAAGACATTCTCCTACTAATTGGTAACTTTTCTAAAATTTTTCGGAAATAAAAACTGCAATATAATAAATAAATACGACACAAAATATGTAAGCAAGAATGTTTATAACAGTGCTTCGCGAAACTTTGTATGTGAATGGGCAAGGCGAAATAAACTTCAATTGCCAAGTCTGAAGTTCCTTCATATTTATAAACGCAACATCTTGCGTTTCACTGGTGATATTACTGGCATGCATAAGATTGCGTTGAACGCATCTATACGAAAAATTTTATGGTGCCGCGGCCTTTATGCAAAAAATTGTGACACTTTATTACTATTGTGAAACTTTATTACTCAGCTGTCATTTTGCGTTTCCAAAACTCATACTCTTCACATCAATCCCATTTTATGTGACTGCAAACACCAATGGTCCTTAAAAGAGCATCAACTTACAGGTGGTCTAAAGCTTTACCTTACCAATAACTTAACTCAATAGAATTACTGTTAGTCTGTACATGTACACATACATATCTAATTATGAACACATGCATAACTATTATTCATACAAACTCACATTCCTTACGACCCACCCAATTTCAGACACAGCGCTTACTTAAGCACGACTAAGTCCAGTCATAAGCAAGTGTCTTCATAACTGCGCACAATCAAATCATGTAAACTCGTAAAAAAAAATTTTACGATCACTTTGGTGTCGGACTAATAATATTTCTTTACGAATATACGAACATATTAATGTTGACACTTTGCCTGAGATCTTTTAAGTACATATTTGCATACATATTCGGAATAACTAAAAGTATTAGCAATGGGCATGTCCATCGGCAATCATCATTAAAATCATTGCTGTAAATATCTTCACTTATAATTGTGGCATTAAAATCATTATTCATTAAACAATGTACTTGAATTACTTTACTTATGAACTTATGAAGTCAACATTAACAATTTGTTTAGAACATCACATTAATGAGTTTACAAAATTTATTATTCTTGTAAATGGTCTCGAGAATTGTTAATTATGATTTTAAGTTATTGGAGTATGTGACAATCGTAAAGGAGGAACAAGTACAAATAGTTTTGGCATGGAATGTGATTAATTTTACAAGAATGTTTGAAGGTTATTTGTAAAATAGTCATTGATTTTTTTCTTTAATCATTTGGGTGATGTTTGAACTTTGATTCAAGCTGAGGACTTGTTTAACTTAAAATTGTAAAAGCAGTGATTTAATCTGCTGTAATACTCTGGAGTTATTTTTTGCTACTGCCACTGAATGAAACTATGAAACATTCATGCTCTCTCAGTTCGTTTCCAAGAATGGGTCTTCAATATGAGATGGTTACAGAGTTGCCTCAAATACGCCAAACAAACTCCAAGAAATCCTTTCGGTTTCATTATTTTCAAATAAATCAGCTAGTAAGCTAAAAAAAACCTATTAAAATTTATAATAAAGGCAAAGTTTTGTAAAAGTATTGTAACGAATTTAGGGAAATTCCGCTTATTTGAAACCTTCTGCTAACGTTCCAATCGCTAAACTGTTGAATAAATCACTCCAATATTATATATTGTAAAATGGTCTTTATTTAGATTACTTCTGGAGTAGGACTTCACAATTATACTTCACAACCAATAGCGTGTTTGCATCAAAACTGATTACTGATTACTCAGCTTGCACTGCTTTTATACTCTCCTTTGCTTCATTCGCATATTTCTACTAAAGTCTAGACGTTTCGTCTTCTAGAACTGCTGAATCTCCTGCTTGGTAATTGAGCACATATATGCGTGTGTATGTGTGAATAACAACTTCTGTGTGCGAGTTATCTCTTCGTTACCTTTTATATATGTGTGTAAATGATTATTGATGTGTTCATGTATATACGAGTGGCTGCTTCATGTTGTTTTATTGTTGCGTGATTATTTATTTAGTATCAGCTTAGTTATGCTAATATTCGTCAATATATTTTGTGGTAGATAAGTGAAAAAATATGAAATAATATCTTTCGATCACATGGCTTTGCTTTGATGCTCTGGCGCCGCCATAAGATAATGCGAAGACTTGGAAGCCAACTTTTTTACCAATCGAAAGTTGCTACCATACACCGTTTCGTGTGCAGCCCTTCCATGAAAGGTATTGTCACAGCTAAATTTTCGACGGGTGAAAGAGTTATTTTTTTCTTCGGATTTGTAATCCTGACACAAATTCGAGCTTTTTGATATCCCATTTGACAAGTTTGAGTACATTTTTGGTGAAAATCATAAATTAAACCCTTACCATTTAAAATACCCCAAAGTTATTCTGAAATTCCCAAATTTGATTTTGAGGATGATGGCATCTATGGCAAATATTATTAGACTGAACCTTTCAACGCGCTCTCAGAGAGCGAGCAGTTTCATATCAGGTCATCAGTGGTTGTGGTTCCGGCTCTGAACATGAATAGATCAGAGCCGTAGCATAAAAAAGTGATGGCATTTCTTATGATCTGCTATGAGATACGTCGTGTTTTAGAGCGGAGCAAATAGCAAAATTAAAACTATGAACGAAATAGGAACGTAAGTGAACGAGACTAGCTGAGAGTACAAAACCAACGCGGTACAAGCGATAATCGATCAGTTTGATTTAAAGACGCTACCAGTGAAATATGCGAGTATTATAATTATGAAGTAGAGTTGTAAATAAAGACTATTTTGCAATGCTGAATATTGGAGCTATTTATTCGACAGCTCAGAGAATCGTACGTTAACAGAAGGTGCATAATAATTGTAATTTCCCAAAAATCATTACAATATGATGGATATTGAACTTTGATGAAAAATTTTAACTTGCTGGTGATATGCGGTAAATACATTTTCTATTCCTCATTGTTTATGTGCGAGCTTGTTTATAAGTTTATTGCGATAAAAATAAAATGTCTAAATGTCTAAAATTTTGCGAAAATCTCTTAAATTAATCGAACTTGTTCCGCTGGGCTGTTGGACGTTTTTATGCAATGCAACGTTGGCAAAGAGGTTATGGCTTAAGCAGATACAATACGTTACTTACTTGGCGAAAAAGGTTAATTAATATGGCGCAAAGTTGGATGTGTGTATTTTAATGGTAAACGCCATATAAGCAACGTATCGGTCGTCGAGTGCTTAATACTTTGCCAATTTCCTACTTTTTACATACGTCAGCCATTTTTAGTACGCGTGTATGAAAAATTTGTGTTTGAATCTGAGGGATACTATTATTTGACTAGCTATTTTTATTTTGATTGTAGAATCTACAATTTTATTGCAAAAAAAAGGTGTTTGCGTCGCACGTCGACTCCATAGGCACTCCCATGTATGAAAATTCAAAGTTACGTCCAAAAATACGTTCAAACGTATCAAAGTTGCACCTTTTCCACTGTTATGCGTTTTAATGCGTGTAGCAGCCAACTTTAAGTATTTTTTAATAGCAGCTAACGTCCTGTTATTAACAATTTTTGTTCTTTTATCGGCCTATTGAGTTACGATATCGCTTGTTCGAAACGAGTTCAAGGCCTAACAACAATTTTTCGATCATTATTATTGTTATGATAAATTTTTTTTAATCTTTCTATGCTTGTGCTGATTGGGCGAGATCTGTTGATTAATTTCGTATATTTTTTGCTCGGTGTACTCATTCGGAGCCTGATGCGCTCCACCGGCTATTCGATTCAAGAAAAAAAACACAGGATATACAAAGCTATTGAATGAGAAAATGGGCACAATTACCTACGAACTCTGCCATTTTTCAGAGCGCTAGGTCACCTTGTTCAAAAGACAGAATTTAAGAGAGCAATATGAGCGTAACTTTTATTCCAGAAAAGAAAACGCTATTGCAGTTCCAACAACATAGCCTTCATACACTTTCATACAATATTTATATTGTCGCGAATTGTAAGAAATAATTCGAATAAATAAACGCAAATGTTCTGTATATAAAATGTACTTTATTAACAGCGTTACTATCGTAGTAGGTCTTCAAAATTTTATGTATTTGCATACTTCACTTATAGCGTGTTAAAATCAAACTGATTGACAATTACTTGTACTGCGCCGCTTTTAAGTATACTCTCGTTCACCTATTTCTCCCAGGGTCTAGTCTTTCACAAACACCTTTCTCGATTAGTTGCTTATTTATGTACTTCTCGCATCTGCTGCATCTGACATTCGCTCTTGCCTTTTATGTACAAGTGTGAATAATATCATCTTCGCTCTTTTTTACTGTGTATATATGGAATAGAGTTCTCTACGCTCTTAGCTGCTGTGTTCATGTGGGCATAGCTATTTGTTGACTCTTCTACCTACATTACTGCTGCAGCATTCATTTAATACGTGTCGAAATTGCTTATAATCGCCACAATATGTTACTGTTTACAAAATATTTAAATTTTCTAGGCATATCTAGCCACCCCAAGCGGTTACTCAAGTATTACCGCTTCCCAAGGCAGCCAGTTCTATGTACCGGAGCGACTGGGGATTTTCCCCGACCAAGGGCTCTCATTTCAGTGTACCCCCATTTAACTTATTGCGTCCCTCCGACAAATTGTCATCCACCCAGGAGATCCTTACAGCAGGACTGCGCCATATTCTTCTGCTACGGGAAGGTATCGAACCCGGGGCCTCTACCTGATTCCGGTCCAGAGAAATGATTTTGCTGCGTTTTTCGGAAAAGAATCTTTTTAGGACAACCATACTCTTATTATTATGAGGAAATACGGCACCTGAGAACACAGCCATATGAAGCAAAAAAGCACCAGGAGGTCCTCAGTGATATCCACAAACAGACGTCGTACCTCTATGTCAGACATTGCCCCGCGAATCCAGTTTTTAAAGAAAAATACCTAGAACTTGCAGAAGAGGAACGCAATCGTCCTTGGGAAACGCGCGTCACTCTAGCTGAAATTCGATCTGGATACTGTAACAGGTTAAACTCTAACCTATCCAGAAACAACCCCGACTTACAAAATGTATGTCCTGCTTGCAATGTGTCCCGTCATGACACCAACCATCTCTTAAATTGTAATGTGAAACCAACGCCTCTAGTACTCCTCCCACTATGGTCTACCCCTGTTGAAACTGCAACTTCCTTAGACTCCCGTTAGAGGGCATTGATTACAATTTGTGATTGGTCGCATATATATTGGATGGGGCGAAGCACTGCTACAACAACTACAACCCAAGTGTTATAATTTTGTGAAATATTGGTAGCATGACAATTATTTTATTGCCCAATTTATCAGTACTTATTGCCCACAGTGCGCTGCATACAATTTAGTTAACAAAAAAAATTATTATAACTCCTTATAGATGCACAAAAAAGGAGAAGGTTAAATTGCACAAAACAAAATATGCTTAGGTAAATATGTATGTAAATATTTTAATTCTTTTTAATATTCTTTTATTTTTCTATCTATCGATTTGAATTTTGTGCAATTTTAATAAAGCATTTTCTTTGCATTATTATACGAAAATTGCCCTAAATATATTAGAATTACCATTTTTAAGAGGACGCGTATCGTGTGCGCATTTCGAAGAATGTAAGAGCGCGAGGCCACAAATATAGACACACAAGCGCGCATACATATATGCTCGCGCAGATCGTAGTACTTGCGCGCTTATGCATTTGTATTTCACCCACAATTGCAGTGCAAAAGCGCAGCAGCAGTCGCACATTGAAGATGCAATTTAGAGTGAAAGCGCGCGCGTGTGCACTGAACTATAAAGTGAGCACCCTTGGCGACACATATCGCCACAAATCCATAGTCAGTTCAATTAAGACTAACACCAAATATAGAATCAATTTGAATTTGAATTGAACAGGCTTACGTAAAAGAAGCGTTCAAGAGTAAAAAAAAAAACAAAACACAAATTGAAATAAACGAAAAAAGGAACGCGCGCGCATATAAATGATAAGCACAGCGCGGTACCGCCGCGCGGCACAAATGTAAAAGAAGCGGCAGCCTTATGTGCCGTTGCTGCGCCGCATAGAAAGGTAAAACGCCGATAGAAACCGATTCAATGGTGACAGAAAAACGAAATTAACATGAAGATTTTGCAAAATTTTACAAACAAGATGTTATACTGCAGTGTAACAAAAACTTCCATCGAATTGTAGTTAATAAAGAAATAAACAAAAAAATTAAATCTAATTGTATTGGCGTTGCGTGGCGCGTAGCCTCAAATTTATTTTTGTTATTTCACAACTTTCCCAATTTACATTTGCGTACAGTAATAGTAAAAATATTGCTAGTCTGTCGTTGGCGCTTGGTATGGCGGTCGGTCAATGTGGCAGTTGTGTGGAGTCCGATGCCTTAACGCCTTACGGCCGTGCGCCGTTCAAGTGCGATGCGAACGTGCGCGCGTTTTGGTGATTTTTTTATTGCTTGTGAGGCGATTGTATTATTATCGGTTTACCCTTAATATAAGACACGCTAAGGAATGGAAAATATTTAATGAGCGCCCAAAGCGCGTTGAGTACTTTTTAAGCGGCTTGTGGTAGGTACAACAAAAATGGTTTCAATCATAGCAGTTTTTTCGTACTATCAGTCTTAAAATATCGTTATGAGGTCAGCGCCATTCACTGCAACGAGGGAGCAGCGGTCGCTATACTTAGATAAATGCGCCACATTTTCTTACCCTTTCTAAGGCCCTTGTTCGGTATTCCATTTTATATAATGGCTCCAATTACATCCGGCCATCTTGAAGTACACCCAGCCATAACCAGATGGATCGGTTGTATGTTAAATTGTAGCAAGATTACTTCAAAATGGAGGTTGTATGGGGCCACGCAATCAATGAACAGAGTCAGGCTGCAGGGCAGAAGTTGGTCATAAACCAACTGCTCAGGCGAATCGACGAGGGACCTGTCGGAAAGTTTGATCCCACAATTAGCTCTTTGCTGTATTGGGCGCTTCGGGATATACATTAGGGTCGATTTATTAACTGATATCGCGCCATCGATTTTTCGATAGGATTTGGCTCAGGAAAAAAAGTTCCACTACGCATACCCAAAAAAAAAATAATTTTTGAGCCTTCGAAATTTCATTTTTTTACTTTTTTTCGACTTTGATTTTTAAGATTTTTTTCATGACCTACTAAAAAAAAATTCTTTTGATTGTAAAATTTTTTTTTGGGTATGCGTAGTGGAACTTTTTTTTTCTTGAGTCCAAATCCTATCGAAAAATCGATGGGGCGGTATCGGTTAACTTTCGTCCATACAAATCGACCCACCCTAATATACATACCTCGGCATCTAATGTCAATTTGACTGCCAACGAGATGAAGACAGATATAGTCTGCATGGAAAAACCTTGCACAAAATATCTGAGAATCATTCTGTGCAAGCTTAAAGTTATGAACGGGGTGTATGTGGGATCTATCCCTCTCTCTCTCTCTCCCTCAACCTAACCCAACCTGTTTATTTCTCTCGTTCTGCTTGTCTTTATCGGTCTCGTTCTTGTTCGTTGAAAGAGTAACGCGCTATCAAAATTGGAAGTTAAATTTGTTCAGCGCCGCACTACTTGATAGCATGAGAAATTGTGAACGTTCTCTAGCATTTCACGCACCCATTTAAGCATAGCGCTCTAACCTTAATTTTGCTCCATCTATCGCTAACGGTATATGCTACAACCACATCCCCTCACTTTATTGTAATCGTTGTACTTAATCGCCGATAATGCGAATATAAGCTTCCGGTTAATTGCGCATGCTAACATAAATTGTATTCGTGCGCTTGTAGCTTTGTAAGCACAATTATCAATTAAGCTGAGCTTTAGCTGAATTAGCTTTTACAAAAAAAAATGCATAGCATTTTTCTTCTAAATGCAATACATTAAGAAACAATTATCTATTTATCAAATTAAAGCAAATATTTTTGATGCATGTTTAATTGTTTTCAATAAAATTGCCGGTGGCGTGGGTTAAGGGGGTAGTGCAAATCACACTTTCTTTGTATTATTCAACAGATTTAAGCAACGTTAAAGACCGCAAAACTGAGCGCCCAGTAAAATAAGACACATGAGTTTTACGCCAAAATATTTTGATTAAGTGTTATCTTAAATTTAGGAATGAGCTTTGATCGTGACATCACATTATCAAAATACAAGTCAGCGCAATGCTTGATTTTATTATCTCGGCAACAGCTCCTTAGTTAATCCAGTTTGGCGGGAATCTCATGCAACGTAGGCGCTGTATTTTTATTCGATGGTCTATGATGAGGCCTCCGTAAAACTCGCGCAGATTATACATGAAACTTTACTCTTGGATACTGAATATTTGTCATCTTATTGTCTGACACCGAGCAGAAGCTACTCAGGTTGCGATGTGGCAGCCAACAAGTTGCGAGAATTGGTTACACCAAAGGAATTTGAATAATTTTCCACCTGGTCCGTTCAGCGGAGCGAAGCAGCCCTCTTCCTCTGTTTCCATAGGCGGTAAAAATACTTTCTTGCCCGGAGCATCATCGTTCACTCGCATAATATAGCATAACCAGCGCATCCGCTGTCTTTTGTTTCACTGGACTATCTTTATGTCTACGTAAAGCTCGAATAACTCATAATTAAATCTTCTTCGTACACGCTGGTGAAGGTCCGTAAATCGTAGGAAGAAATTTCTCTCGAATAATTCCAGAACCCCCTCATCAGATGTTGCCAGTGTGCTTGCTTCTGCATCATACATCAGGAATGGTAAGATAAGTGACTAGTAGAGCAAGATTTTCGTTTTCCGAGAGGGGAGTTTTCTTTTCAATGGTCCACATAGTCGAAAGTAGCATTTATTGACAAGAGTGATTATTCGCTCTAGCGAAGCGAACTGTGGCCATAAAAAAGATAGTTTTCCATAGAGAAGCTGCTCACGAAACAAGCAGTTGATAAATTCTTCGGTCGACTGCTGTTCACTGAAAGCGATTCGCGGCCTAATGAAATAACCAAACGGAGCACATATCACACTCATTAGATGGTAACATCATAGGATTCTGGCGAGCCCTGAAAGATGAGGAATGTTGTGTCACTTTGGTAAATAAAGGCAATAAACGGTAAGCCGAACCGATGGAACGCTGGCTTGTAGGAATAATGATCAAAACTTCTTTAGAGACAAGCTCTTCGTATGATGGAAACTTTCTAAATGGGGACAGATTTCTGTAGGAATAATAAAGCCGACCTGGTAGTCGACGTTAAGAGTGGGCTTAAGTTAGTTAGATATTTCTCCTATCGCCCGAGCACTTATACTCACTCGTAGATTGGAAGGAAGATTTCGAATCCTATATACCAATCACTGAACATGGTGTATATATCCCGTCTAAGACATGGGAAGAACGGTAATATTATTTCCCAAAAAAACTAATATTTCATATGAAGTCCTATCTAGGGTATAGTTCGAATGGCTAACGCCCAAAGTCGATGAACTGATTGGAGTTTATTATTATTGTTTTAGAACTGGTAAATTTTCGCGAGAGGAAAAAATCTGGCGAAACTCCACGAGAAGAGAATTAAAACACATTTCTCCTTTAATCGACTTCAAAGCACATTCTGATAACGCAAAGTTGCCCAAAGTAAGCATATCTTAATTTAAGTTTCCTGCCGAACTTATACGGTTTTATTAAATATTTTGGAAAAAATTGGAATTACGCGAGATCTCGGGGATGTGATTCACACGCCTGCAGCTGTTGATTTGTTGAAGAACTGCCCCAATCGCGCTAAATACCATCAACACACAGATAAATTGTAGATTGATTCAAGAACCCCACCACCGAACAGTACTCGTAGCGCTTAACTTATCACAAGCTTTTTATACAGTAAATCACAGCTGTTACTGATCCACTTGGAAGGGTTCATAATTCCTCCTGGTCTCAAAAAGTGAACTGCAAATTATCTGTCACAGATTGGTGTTTTGTCCACGCTTTTGTTTAACTTTTATACATATATCAAACCTCGCTTTGCCACCTGAATGAGTTATCATTGTGTCCTATGCCGATGACTTCAAGATAATGGTTTCAGGTCACGGCCCACCCATTAATGAGCTATACAATAAAATAAACCTTATTTCCAGTTTCTTTGCCTCGCGAAACCTTACATTGTCACCGACCAAATCCTCAGCGACCTCATTTCCAACATGGGCATGGCAAATGTCGAGCATATTGGACATCCACGTTGTTGGCATAACGCTACTGACTGTTTTACATCCAAAAATACAGAGTGCGACGTTCGATCAGAATCTTCATTTTGGCGAGCATGTATCCGCAGTTGTACCTTAAGTCCAAAGCCGTAACTAAGTCCTCAAATCTCATGCCGGCAGCACTTGGGGTAAAGATAAAAAAACGCTCATTACCACTAACAAAGCAATTGGCCGGTTGCTTGCATACTACGCATTCCCAATATGGTCACCGAGCCTAAAGGATACACGCTGGAAAAACTACAGGCCTGTCTAAAATATTGCTCACAGTACTGCTACGCGTTGTCGTCGTATGCCCCCAGAACATCATCTACATAGTGAGTACTCCCCATAAGGAAGAGAAATAAAATTCTGAACAAACAGTTTCTTTTGAATACTTAAAAACCTGGGCATCCCAACAGACAGCTGATTGTAGAGGCCACGCCTTCCCGAGACTTAAGAAATCATCTCCGCAAGCATTATGAGGAAATGCAGCACCTGATAACGCAGCCGAAGGTAGAAGACAAGCATAAAGAGGTCCTCAGTGATATCCACATAGAGGAGTCTGACCCTTATGCCAGGAACTGCCCGCTCCACGTTATTACAGTAAAATACCCAGAACGTGCGGTACGAAAAAGTAGCCGTCCCAGGGAGACGCGCGTCACTAGGGTAAACCCCGACTTAGATAATGTATGTCCTGCTTTCAATGTGTCCCCACAAGACGCAAACCATCTTTTTAAGTACAAGGTGGAACCAACGCCTATATCTATGACACGTTTCTATCTTGTTCCCCCCCCCCCCCCCCCCCCCCCTTCCCTGTAGCAAGTCAAGTTTCCTCTGACTTCCGCAACTTTGTTTTTGTTTCTGCCAGGTTCTTTTTGAACAGGTGTGTTTGAATTGTGCTTATTTTAGAAGAACAATACTTAACTAATTAATGCCAGTTGTTGTTCTTAAGCGGGGAGTATGCTTATTGCTCAATGTATGAAAACATTTTCAAAGTAATTTTTAATTTTAACTTATTAAATATTTTGTATTCGAGACTATTTCTAGATAATTTCGGGACCAGATTATTTTGGAAATATTTCCAAAAAATTTCAGGATTGTTTGCGGCATCATTTCCGGCCTATTTCAAGATGATATCGAAATAAATTTCTAAGCTACCTTCTAGTCATTAATGGATTGTTTTACTGCATAATTTCTGGTCTATTTAAGAATAGTTTCTGAACTATTTTGGCATAAATTTGATTTTTTTATATTCTCGGGGCTATTTTAGAACTATCTTGAGATAATTTCACTTAGGCAATATTTTACGATTGTTTACGGACCATCAATACCAGTCAGTCTGTTTCGGGGCTGTGTTCGGGATTTTTTATATCCGACTGTACTTGTGCACAGGGCATTATAACTTTGATTTGATAACGGTTGGTTGTACAGGTATAAAGGAATCGAAATAGGTATAGACTTCCCTATATCAAAATCATCAGTGTCGAAAAAAATTGTGTTTTTTTTTTTTTTTTATCGGCCTATTGATAAATGGTTCAAGGTTTGATTCGAGCTCAAGGCCAGAGCAATAATTTTTTTCTAATGATAATTATTTTTATTTTTTAATTTTTCTAAATTTGAAAAATTGTATTTTGTTTTTAGAATAGTAAGTAGAAAATTTTTCAGACAACCTGCCATAGCTGCGCAGATAGATCAATTTCGAAGGGTGCTAAGCCTTCATCATCAGTACGCTTTAGGCACGCTGCGCTAACCATTTAGCTATACAACGGTGTTTGTTTGACTGATAAATTGCTACTTATATTCCTTCTTACCAACGGTATTTAATCAGCGTTGCGCCATCTGTTGCAAATCGCTGATAATGCTGGATTTGTTTTTGTCAATTACTTTGTTTGACATTCCCAAGTGCTCTGGGTTTTATTAACAATTGTTTTTGTTTTCATCGGCCTATTGATAAATGATTCAGGGTTCGATTCGAGCTCAAGGCCAGAACAATAATTTTTTTTCTAATGATAATTATTGTTATTTTTAAATTTTTTTCTAATTGAAAAATTATATTTTGTTTTTGTAAAAATCCAAGTAAAAATCCTTCGAAATGGATCTATCTGCGCAGCTATGGCAGGTTGTATGAAATATTTTGTATACCTTTCATGAACATGAAATGGTATATTAACTTTGGTCCGATGTTTGTAACGTTGAAAAATATAGAAGATAGACCCACCATTAAGTATACCGAATTGATCAGGGCGACGAACTGAGTTGATATAGCCATGTCCGTCTGTCCGTCCGTCTGTCTGTCGCAAACTAGTCCCTCAAATTTTGAGATATCTCAATGAAATTTGGCACAAGGATGTATTTTTGTATTATATTAGACATTTGTCGGATCCGGTAGGATCGGACCACTATAACATATATCTCCCATACAACCGATCGTTCAGATAAGACGATTTTGGTCTTTCCTGCCGCAATTTAGAAAGTATAAACGTGAAACTCGGTGATATATATTCTAATATATCATAGAAGATTTTCTGTAAAATTCACTTTGAAGGGAGCTATATCTAGTATATATCCCATACAACCGATCGTTCAGATAGACAGATTTTTGGAAATTTCTCCCTTAATTTCCAATATAAAAACGTGAAACTTGGTGATATATATTCTAATATATACCATAGGTGATTTCCTGTAAAATTCATTTCGATCGGAGCTATATATAATATATATCTCACACAACCGATCTTTCAGATAAGGGGGTTTTTGCCATTTTTTATTTTATATTTATCTTAAAAATCGTTTAGGCATGTACATCTGTTCACTATATAATTCTTATATTTTACATCCTATTATTTGGAGATAACGAACGGGATAAGATTATTGTTCAACCCCATTCATGAAAGGTATGAAGTCTTCGGTACAGCCGCAGACAGTCCCGTCCTTACTTGTTTTTATTTTACTTTACTTCATTTTATTTTATTTTATTTAACGTTATTCCATTTCATTCTAAATTTAATTCATTTTAGTTTATTTTATTATACTCAGTTGAGCAGAGCTCACAGAGTATATTAAGTTTGATTGGATAACGGTTGGTTGTACATATATAAAGGAATCGAGATAGATATAGACTTCCATATATCAAAATAATCAGGATCGAAAAAAATTTGATTGAGCCATGTCCGTCCGTCCGTCCGTCCGTCCGTCCGTCCGTTAACACGATAACTTGAGTAAATTTTGAGGTATCTTGATGAAATTTGGTATGTATGTTCCTGAGCACTCATCTCAGATCGCTATTTAAAATGAACGATATCGGACTATAACCACGCCCACTTTTTCGATATCGAAAATTTCGAAAACCCGAAAAAGTGCGATAACTCATTACAAAAGACAGATAAAGCGACGAAACTTGGTAGATGGGTTGACGTTATGACGCAGAATAGAAAATTAGTAAGATTTTGGACAATGGGCGTGGCCCCGCCCACTTTTACAAGAAGGTAATTTAAAAGTTTTGCAAGCTGTAATTTGGCAGTCGTTGAAGATATCATGATGAAATTTGGCAGGAACGTTACTACTATTACTCTATATGTGCTAAATAAAAATTAGCAAAATTGGATTAAGAACACGCCCACTTTTTAAAAAAAAATTTTTTTAAATTCAAATTTTAACAAAAAATTTAATATCTTTACTGTATATAAGTAAATTAAGTCAAAATTCAACTCCAGTAATGATATGATGCAACAAAATACAAAAATAAAAGAAAATTTCAAAATGGGCGTGGCTCCGCCCATTTTCATTTAGTTTGTCTAGAATACTTTTATTGCCATAAGTCGAACAAAAATTTACCAATCCTTCTCAAATTTGGTAGAAGCATAGATTCTATGACGGTAACTGTTCTCTGTGAAAATGGGCGAAATCGGTGGAAGCCACGCCCAGTTTTTATACACAGTCCACCGTCTGTCCTTCCGCTCGGCCATTAACACAATAACTTGAGCAAAATCCGATATATCTTTACTAAACTTAGCCCACGTACTTACCTGAGCTCACTTTTTCTTGGTATAAAAAATGGGCGAAATCTGACCATAACCACGCCCACTTTATCGATATCGAAAATTACGAAAAATGAAAAAAATGCCATAATTCTATACCAAATACGAAAAAAGGGATGAAACATGGTAACTGGATTGGTTTGTTGACGCAAAATATAACTTTGGAAAAATCTTTGTAAAATGGGTGTGACACCTACCATATTAAGTAGAAGAAAATGAAAAAGTTCTACAAGGCGAAATCAACAGCCCTTGGAATCTTGGCAGGAATACTGTTAGTGGTAATGCATATATAAATAAATTAGCAGTACCCGACAGATGATTTTCTGGATCACCTGGTCCACATTTTGGTGGATATCACGAGAACGCCTTCACATATACATCTAAGGGCCACTCGCTTTTAAAACCCTCATTAATACCTTTAATTTGATATCCATATCGTACAAAAACATACCAGAGTCACCCCTGTCCCACCCTAATGGCGATATCTCGAAAAGGCGTCCACATATAGAACTAATGCCCCCTCTCTCTCAAATGCTCAGTAACACCTTTCGTTTGATACCCATATCGTACAAACATTCTAGAGTAACCCCTGGCCCACCCTAATGGCGATATCTCGAAAAGGCGTCCACCTATAGACCTAGTGTCCACTCCCTCTTAAAATGCTCAGTAACACCTTTCGTTTGATACCCATATCGTACAAACATTCTAGAGTCACCCCTGGCCCACCCTAATGGCAATATCTCGAAAAGGCGTCCACCTATAGACCTAATGCCCACTCCCTCTTAAAATGCTCAGTAACAGCTTTCGTTTGATACCCATATCGTACAAACATTCTAGAGTCACACCTGGCCCACCCTAATGGCGATATTTCGAAAAGGCGTCCACCTATAGAACTAAGGATTACTCCCTTTTAAAATACTCATTACCACCTTTCATTTGATACCCATATCGTACAAACACATTCTAGAGTCACCCTGGCCCACCCTAATGGCGATATCTCGAAAAGGCGTCCACCTATAGACCTAATGTCCACTCCCTCTTAAAATGCTCAGTAACACCTTTCGTTTGATACCCATATCGTACAAACATTCTAGAGTCACCCCTGGCCCACCCTAATGGCGATATCTCGAAAAGGCGTCCACCTATAGACCTAATGTACACTCCCTCTTAAAATGCTCAGTAACACCTTTCGTTTGATACCCATATCATACAAACATTCTAGAGTCACCCCTGTCCCACCCTAATGGCGATATCTCGAAAAGGCGTCCACCTATAGACCTAATGCCCACTCCCTCTTAAAATGCTCAGTAACACCTTTCGTTTGATACCCATATCGTACAAACATTCTAGAGTCACACCTGGCCCACCCTAATGGCGATATCTCGAAAAGGCGTCCACCTATAGAACTAAGGATTACTCCCTTTTAAAATACTCATTACCACCTTTCATTTGATACCCATATCGTACAAACTCATTCTAGAGTCACCCTGGCCCACCCTAATGGCGATATCTCGAAAAGGCGTCCACCTATAGACCTAATGCCCACTCCCTCTTAAAATGCTCAGTAACACCTTTCGTTTGATACCCATACCGTACAAACATTCTAGAGTCACCCTTGGTCCAGCTTTATGGCGATATCTCGAAAAGGCGTCCACCTATAGAACTAAGGATTACTCCCTTTTAAAATACTCATTACCACCTTTCATTTGATACCCATATCGTACAAACACATTCTAGAGTCACCCTGGCCCACCCTAATGGCGATATCTCGTAAAGGCGTCCACCTATAGACCTAATGCCCACTCCCTCTTAAAATGCTCAGTAACACCTTTCGTTTGATACCCATATCGTACAAACATTCTAGAGTCACCCTTGGTCCACCTTTATGGCGATATCTCGAAAAGGCGTCCACCTATAGAACTAAGGATTACTCCCTTTTAAAATACTCCTTACCACCTTTCATTTGATACCCATATCGTACAAACACATTCTAGAGTCACCCCTGGCCCACCCTAATGGCGATATCTCGAAAAGGCGTCCACCTATAGACCTAATGCCCACTCCCTCTTAAAATGCTCAGTAACACCTTTCGTTTGATACCCATATCGTACAAACATTCTAGAGTCACCCCTGGCCCACCCTAATGGCGATATCTCGAAAGGGCGTCCACCTATAGACCTAATGCCCACTCCCTCTTAAAATGCTCAGTAACACCTTTCGTTTGATGCACATATCGTACAAACACATTCTAGAGTCACCCCTGGCCCACCCTAATGACGATATCTCGAAAAGGCGTCCACCTATAGGCCTCATGCCCACTCCCTCTTAAAATGCTCAGTAACACCTTTCGTTTGATACCCATACCGTACAAACATTCTAGAGTCACCCGTGGCCCACCCTAATGGCGATATCTCGAAAAGGCGTCCACCTATAGACCTAATGCCCACTCCCTCTTAAAATGCTCAGTAACACCTTTCATTTGATTCCCATATCGTACAAACACATTCTAGAGACACCCCTGGTCCACCTTTATGGCGATATCTCGAAACGGCGTCCACCTATGGAACTAAGGATCACTCCTTTTCAAAATACTCATTAACAGCTTTCATTTGATACCCATATCGTACAAACACATTATAGAATCACCCCTGGTCCACCTTAATGGGGACATCTCGAAAAGGCGTCCACCGATAGACCTAAGGCCCACTCCCTCTTAAAATGCTCAGTAACACCTTTCATTTGATACCCATATCGTACAAACAAATTCTAGAGTCAGCCCTGGTCTACCTTTATGGCGATATCCCTAAATGGCGTTCATCCATAGAACTATGGCCTATTCTCTCTTAAAATACTCTTTAATACCTTTCATTTGATACACATGTTATACAACCACATTCCAGGGTTACCCCAGATTGATTTTCCTTATTTTGTCTCCATAGCTCTCAACTGAGTATGTTATGTTCGGTTACACCCGAACTTAGCCTTCCTTACTTGTTTTATTTTATTTTTTATTTTTCTTTTATTTTCTTTTTTTGTTTTATAATTTATTTAATAATTTGGGAAAATTTTAAATTTAAAATTTATTTTATTTTATTTTATTTTACTTTATTTTATTTTTTGTCTTATAAAAATGTTTGTAAATTGTCGAGCTCGAGGCCATACAATATTAAATAACACACAAAAACTTTTTATTTATATATGTCTTATATTGTCGACCTGGTACATCCAACGATTGCTGAAGATGCCTTCTAATTGAAGTCGAAATATCGATAAATAAAAAAACGGCAATATATAACATAAATAAAAAAAAAAAGTTTGTGTGTTATTTAATGTTGTATGGCCTCGAGCTCGACAATTTACAAACATTTTTACAAACTAAAGACCAAAAAACAACAAAAAAAAAAATAATTTTTTGACTTATTTTATTTTATTTAATTTTTATTTTATTTAGTTTTATTCTATTTTATTCTAGTTCTATTTTATTTTTTGGTTTATTTTATGTTATTTAATTTGTTTGGTTTATTTTATTTTATTTTGTTATATTTTATTTTTTTTTTGGCTTTTATTTTATTTTTATATTTTCTATTTTTTTGTTTACTTTATTTTATTTTATTTTGTTTTATTTTATTTAATATTTTAACTAACAAAGTAGTATAAAAATGTTTGTAACCAACAAAACGAATAAAAACTTTAACTTGAATATTCGCGTTTGTTTTTGTAAACACTTTAAATATCAGCAAAGAAAACTACACATTTACTCATATATGCTTTATATGATTCTCCCGCTGTACTTTCTCCTTCAACTCATTTGTATGAGGCCTGCTGACTTTCTCAACACAACAACAAAACATACGTTGCGTTCGTAGTGTGAGAGTGGCATTTGTAGTGGTGTCATTTTTAATTTGATATTTTAACGCTATATTTAACTTTTAAGATATTTTTTAATGACATGCACTGCTCCTTGAAAAGAGCTATCTACCTATATTTTGTAATTGTAGTTAGCCCGTAAAAGGGCGCTCAATTTTTAACTTGCCTATTTATATATAGATTTTTCTTAGTATCTAAGTACAGTTACTCTATTTGCTCAATTTCGCATTCCTTTCAAGTTCAAAAGCGTAAACACTTCAATAACTTTTTTGATTGCTTATAAAAATATTTATTACATATTTAACTAATTTGAGATGCTTACCTTCACCACACCTTCACATTCGAATTATGCAAATTAACAATCAGCAACACTTTCGCTTAAATTCGCTTGCGGCTACAAAGAGTTAGGTTTGACAAATTCGATAAATTTAACGTTGACAATACAAAGTTGTAACGATTGTCAGATAAAAGTAGTCAAATCATTGCTGCAACAATAGTAACATACAAACATACATAATTACATAATCAGATACAATAGCAAATTCACTATCATCTTGAAGGTCATTTGTGGCAACTCCTTTTTTTTTCACTGCATAAAAAGTATGAATGTGAATGCTGCTGGCGCTTGAAAAATTGTAACAATTTCCACATTATTAAATAATTACAATTGCATTTGGTTGGAATTGTCTGAGGCAACTTTTTACTTGCTTTTTTGTTGTAGGTTTTTGTACCGTCAAATTAAAGTAAATCGTCAGTCATTTCCAAGTCTCATTTGCACCTGCCACGGATGCTGTGCAACTAACAACAAGACATTAACTACATAAAACATATAACCGAAACGAATAAATTTTTTTGTTACAAAAAAAAATAGAATTAAAAAACACTCCTCAATCACACAAAGCACTGTAAATCATAAAAAAACGCTAAAATAGTTTTTATAGCAAAATAACAAAAGAAATTACAACACCGAAAGAAATTAGGCTAGTAAAGTCAACAAATCAGGCTTTTTGTTCTTTTTCTGTAAAATTTAATGCGTTATGGTTAACTCAACCGAGCTTTTTTTCTTTTCAAGAAAACAAATTTGTTTAGTTAAATTTAACAGTTGGTCTCAAGATAACAATATTTTACCATATTCTGTCAAAAGGACAGATTCTCAATCAATCTAAATGATTTTTTTTTTTTTTTTTTGTTAAAACAGCTGATTTCATTGGTTATTTTAACAGCGAACAAATGCCAATATATGCAAATGCATCAGCTAATCTTAGAGAGAAACTTGCGCTCATTGTTCTGTTCTTATAGCTATAGGGTCGAACAAATCTCTGTGATATCAACAAACAAGAGAACGATGTATGTACATACACCGAAAGAAATGCAGCTATTAAAATCAAGTTTGTTGTTCGTTAGTAAAATTGAATGCATTATGATTGATTCAACACTTACTATTCCAAAAACAAAATACAATATTTCAAATTTAGAAAAAATAAAAAATAACAATAATCATCATTAGAGAAAAAGTATTGTTCTGGCCTTGAGCTCGATTCGAACCTTGAATGATTTATCAATAGGCCGATAAAAACAAAAACAATTGTTAATAAAACATGAGCACTTGGGAATGTCAAACAAAGTAATTGACAATAAACAAAAATCCAGCATTATCAGTGATTTGCACCAGATGGCGCAACACTGAATAAATATAGTTGGTAAAAAGGAATAGAAGTAGCAAATTTGCCAGTCAAACAAACCACCGCTGATGAGCTAAATGGTTAGCACAGCATGCCTAAAGCGTACTGATGATGAAGGCTTAGCACCCTTCGAAATGGATCTATCTGCGCAGCTATGGCAGGTTGTCTGAAAAATTTTCTATTTACTATTCCAAAAACAAAATACAATTTTTCAAATTTAGAAAAACTAAAAAATAACAATAATTATCATTAGAGAAAAATTATTGTTCTGGCCTTGAGCTCGATTCGAACCTTGAATGATTCAGCGGAGTTTTTTGTCAACAGGACAAACTTGTATAGTCATTATAACAGAAGAAAAACTGTTGGTCTCAAATAAGATTCCCAATCAATCTAACTGATTTCATTGGTCATTTCAACAGCGTACAACTCTCGATCTTATGCAAATTCAACAGCTAATTTTAAATAGAAACTTACGCTCCCGGCGATTCCTAAAAATAAACCCCAAATTCGCTTACCGCATCGAGGGGGAAGAAGCCGAGAAGGGCAAGAGGCAGCAATCGGCTAAGCGCGACAAGCCTGCTTTTAAACGGCAGCAGGTGAGGGTAAACGCCCTAGTCCCTGAAACAGGAGGCGAAATAGCTGGAATCAAAGAAGCCACACCTCTAAATCTGCAAAGCAGAACGAAGAGGAAAAAAGAGGGATTCAAGGGGTTTGATAGGTATTCAAGGGGTTGATAAGCGCAATACAAATCTTTATATCTTCAAAACTTCCGCAACCCAATTATCATCCTCACCTACGCGAGGGGAATCCTGTTACAATTATGAATGATTTATAAACATATTTAGCAGGTGAGGCTCTGGTGACCCCAAGTTCCTCATGGAACTAGGAGGTGGATGCATGATGCCCTAGAAGGTTTAATGTGGTCATATTAATCGTTCCCGAGATAGTCGTGCTAGTAGTACCTCAATGGTGATTTGTTACCGGAGCGTTCCGGATCGATAGCACTCCCGAAACCTTCGGGGAGTGCCTTTGTCGTTAATACAACAACAACAAGAGGAAAGTCTAAGTAAGTAAAAATCCATGTACCTCAAAAGCTGCAATGTAGAAAGAGGAGGACAATAGTGACATAAAAAGTAAAGACGAAAAGGTATTTAAACTAAATGGAGGTAACGATCAGACTCCAGCTTACTTGGTGATACTAAATGCTGAGACTGCGGTTTTCTCCAAACAAGCAAAGGCGCACAGTTGAAAGTGGTGCATTGGGCACTGATCCCACGATACCAAAGGCCAACGTTTGGATTTCACGTATGATGAAGGCGGTGGATACGCTAAATATGCTGCAGCGCCAGAACCCGAACATACCAATACGGGACTGGAAGGTGCTTCATGTACTACGACCTACGGAGAGGGCCAGAGCTACACCTTCTATTTCACTCATAGTTAAGGAGAATGTCCCGGGGCGCTGGCAGTATTTATAGGCGCCTTAAAGAGACGAGTCCTAACGACAATAAGCCCAATACGCTAAAAGCAGGAGAGGTAGAAAAGGACCTCAAGAACCTGAAAGTAGCTGAGAATGGCGAGAGTATAGGCTCAGAGCTTTGATTCGGAGCCTTTTTTTTTTTTTTTTTGATTTGACTGTTGAATCACTCAATTCAGAATCAACAATTGATGCGAGGTTGACTCAAAGCTTTACGCGATGAGTACAAATTGACAGAAATATCTCTTGAATTGACCCGTAGTTCGGTTGATTTTACCAGCTTTTTTCTTTCAGTGAATAATTGTAAACAAACTGTAATCGTATTAGATGACTTTACTAAGTGCTCAATGAAGAGCAGCCAAACAAAAAATCTCTGACTTTTTTAATTTATTTTATTGTGGTTCGTCACTTTTTGATGATTACAATGACAAATAATCACACAATGACTTAATTTTTAAAATTCGTTGCAAGTCAACTGAAAGCTTAAGAGGATTTCGTATGCATATTCAATACATACAAAGAATAAATGCATTGTAAATTGATTAAGCTCTGACCTTGGTCCATAAAAAAATTTGACGATTCACAAAAAATTTAATCGATTTACTGAATTGTTATTATTTACAATTAACAACGGATGACAATAATGAATATTTTGTGGTGTAGTGGAGCAAAATGTAATAATATGGCATTGAAATAAGTTAATATCTACATATGTACAGAAGCGCATAGGAAAAAAGCAGTGGCAATTTTTTTAACAAATTTCATGAATTAAAATCTTCCCTTTTTCGATATTTTAAAAAAAGTTTTATGAATTTTATAGTTAAAACCATTGTATAGTTTTAATAAAAAGTAAGATATGTTTGTTGGCTTCTCTTTCTAACACAATGCCGTTTGAAAATGACCGAAGTGTCAAAACAGTTTGGGTCGTTGTGGAACGAGCGTTTTACTCTGAGCGAAGTGCCAAAACAACTGGGCTGATCTTACTACACCTTTTCCATTTTTAGTTCAGAAAATTACGATTCAAGTTCAGAAAATTGCATTTCAAGTTCAGAAAATCACAATTCAAATTCAGAAAATTATAAGTAGGGTGTTATTTTTCAAAAGTTATTCCAATTCATACTACGTAATGTAATATGATATGATATGTTATTTGCGGAAGTGTTGATGCTTCGTTGACAATGGTGGCTTGAATATACTGTATCAAGTTTTCTACAAGGCGTGTACATCCCAAGCTAAGAAATCAAATGGAGGATAACTCTTTGCAACAAGTGTAAGAGGACGCTCCACCCAAGAAAGAACTGCAGTCGATACCGCAGTTTCGAAGTGAGGAAGGGGGAAACTTCCACAGAGTTGCGAGAGGCGGGTAGAGGAAGACTTGATCAGTGCACACAGTACATATACGTTACTTACGGGATTGTGTTAGCTCCGTTGATTTCGTTATCACTGCTGTCATAATCAATGCAGATAAATGCCTGTGACCTTTAGAATATAGCTGGATGTCTTTGTAACTGAGGGAAGGAGAGAGAATATATGAAACGGTTTTTTATCGCTATCTCCTTCATGTGAGGAAAATGTATTTAAGTAAGTTAAAAAGTCCAATGCTTCCTTAACAGTATTATTAATAGTAGGCCTTCATATCCTTGTATCAAATTATTAGCGCTAACATTTACCATCTTTCATAATTTTATTTCCATTGCATTAAAAAAAAAAATCCTGACAATCTTTCTGAACTTTAATTGTAATTTTCTGAACTTGAATCGTAATTTTCTGAACTTAAATTGTAATTTTCTGAACTTGAAACGTAGTTTTCTGAACTTGAATTCTAAGTTTCTGAACTTAAATTCGAATTTCCGAACTTGAATTTTAACTTTCTGAATTTGAATTGTGAATGTCTGAATTTAAATTGGAATTTCTGAACTTGAATTGTAAACTTCCAAATTTAAATTGTAATTTTCTGAACTTTAGCTGAAAAAGGTGTAGTAAACCTTTACAATTGTTGAAACTATGCGAACCAACCTTGAAAACGTTTTCCAAAAAATAATCGAAAATTCAAATAATTTCAGAAATATTTCAAATTTTTTATTATGTATATTGATTTGTTGTCTTCAAGACCAAGTTTGTTATTTTTGTAAAATTTATATTTTACAAGTTATATTATATTAAATTATTATACATAGAAAACGAGTAAATTAGAAAAGAACAAAGTTCATAGACCGTCGGCTAACTTGTTCGAGAAGAGATTTCTCGCGAGATTTACCTTCTCGCGAGATTCTCGAATCTCAAAATACTCGAGTTCTCGATTTCTCGGGTCTTGCAATTCTCGCTTGTATTTGAGAAGAAACCATAAGCCCTTATTGTAGCCCAATGAGTTTTAGTCTACAAAAAAATTCTGCACACTTTGTAGGAAGGAAAATCTCTAACACCCTTCGGAAATAAATGTGAATTTAAATTGAACTATAACTTGTACTGTTGCTAACATAAGGTCAACGGCCAAAATGTCAATTGACATTATGACCACTTCAAATGGCTATAAGATTAAGTGGCCACATGACCACTTCAAATGGGCTTAAGGTTAATTGAATTTATGACCTTTCTTAATTTGACCTTATAACCATTTCAAAAAATATACCAAACCCAAAACCAAATACCCAACTACCGACAGCTCATAATCCCAACAGAAAGAGAAACTTCGACAAGACAAAATTCACGCACACAAAAATACCGGCAAGACAATATCCCGACTAGGCAAAATCTCGATAACTGATATTCCCGAAAACACACAATCCAGGCAGCTTTACTATCTTCGCTATAACACATTACGCCTACGCATATTTGGTGTTGGATCGGGTAAGTGTTGTTGTGCAGAGATGTCTAAAATAGTAGAAAAATATCGTAGATATATATCTTTTATGACATAATATGTGATTTCCCAATTTCCATGTTGTTGGTACTTTTTTTTGTGATTTAAGTTCGCGATTTGTTCGAGTCGGGATTATGTATGATCGGGACTTCATCCAGTCGGGATTTGGTGGTGTCGGGGTTATGTATTTCGAGATTTTGTGAGTTCAGATTGTGTTATACACCTCGTTAGACGTTTAGTTAAATATGTTCTCCTTATTTCAAAGGGATCCTCACCAGCCCAGCTTTATATGCAATTTTGCACTTTAATGAAACCAGAATTAGAAAAAGTAGTGCGCAAGCGAAGTTTTGGTATAAAAAAAGCGCGACTTCCTATTTCAAATTTTCTCTAAACTTTTAGTTCAATAAGGTCTTCTTTTCTAAGAAAGGACCTCACTGAGCCAGTTTTCTATCCACTTTTTCACTATAATGGGACTAAGATATAGGAAAGGGAGCGCTATATCTGAAAATTTTAAGTAAAATAAAATCAATTAATCAAATATGTAGCGAAAACTATAAAACGTAACTGTAACTCCACAGTAGTTAACGTTTTAAAGGTGCGACACAAAAAATAATTGACGTTATGGCCACTTAGAAGAAAAAGTTTGTAAAGTTTGAAAGAGTTTGTAAACAATTCGGAAAAGCAAGATGGTTAGAATGTTACTATCGTTGACATTATGACCACTCTAGTTTGGACGTTCATATCTTCAATTGAATTTGAAGTAGTAATATGATTAATTGACGTTATGGCCGTTGACCTTATGTCACCCCGTCAACTTGTACTTTGTAATATAAGAACTAATTCGGCTATAAAACTGAATATTCAGAAAAATTCAGAGAACTCCAAAAAAAGTTGGAAAATTTTCGTAAATTAGCCTTGATTTTTTCGAATACGAGTTTGAGATTCATTCAGTTTTCGTTACAAAATTCATAGAATTTTTTTTTTAAATATCGATAATAAAATAGACGAGTTTAATTGATGAAATATATTAAAAATGACTACTTCTATTTATCTGTTAGCTGTTGGAAATACCGCTTCGATATAACCAGTTGAAGGACTTGCGGGAGGGATTCCACACACATGTAACTCAACATTATTACCCATTGAGCAGGATGTGCGCTAAGTTTGAGAACCACCTCATAAAACCACATTCAAATGAAACCTAAACATGAAACTTTTGTTATAGACCGGTTTTTTATGTTGTATCCCGCAATTCTCTACGGACCCACGATTTGAGCGTTTGCAACTTGAATATACAGTACCTCATATGGGACGGTACCTTAGCCTTGCTGGTTGAAATCTTCGTTAAACTGAAGATGACATCACCGCCAGTGTAAATTCGGAGGCGTTGTTTAGACGAACACAACAGGAGAAGGACGCTTTCGCTAAAGTCGTACTTGGCGAACCCAACACGGGGCAGGGTATGAAAGAATCCTATGTTTAGTGTAGTCTAAGGATGCATCGGAATGCTGGCACGGAATTGAAAGGCTTATATGCGTCCTCCTAATTCCTATCAAAAATGTTCGAGCCTGTTCTGGATTTCGATTCCGACCAATTTATTCGGAATCGAAATGGATTGGTGTTCTGAATATCGCTTCCGACCAGACTTGGTCGATTTGAAAAGTTTTACCTCTGAGCAGTCGGAATCGAAAGTAATTAGCCTATTACCCTGCAAAAATCGCGAGTACTCCATGCATACATGTATGGAGTACTCGCTATGGACCAAGCGAGTGCTCCAAAATTAACCACAATTCATACAAAAAATATGGTCCAATTAACAGTGCGATGTCCTAGGACCGGACCATATACTCCATCTCCATATTACATCAGAGTAATCCATGGAGTACCCACAGTCCAATAAACATCGTGTAGTGATTACAATCGTTAAAAACGAGCAATGATCGGCTTACAATATGTTCGTGTAGAAACATGAGTTGGTCCATTGCTGCATTACAGTGGAGTATAATGGTAAGTACTCCAGTGGACCACATGATCCAAAGATTTTTGCGGGGTAAGCACAGATAATCACATTATTTTTCCCACAAATAAGTTTTGTTAAATTAATCATTTTATTTGGAAGATTTATAACAACTCTTTGTTGGACTATTTGTTTATTTAGTATAACAAGTCTTAATTTGAAAATTCCTATCAAAAATTTTCCAAGCTAAATAAAGCGATTCTGGTCGAAAGGAAACGGACGTGTTCTCAATTTCGATGGATCGATTTTTGCGATTTTTATGCACGTCTTCTGGCCTCTGCATTTCCGAAAACGATTGGTGCTGGCATTTTGTTCAAATTTTTGCACAATTTTAATTTAACTAAAACCAAAATAAATAAAAACAGCTGTTTGGCTTGATTATCGACTCGAAATGGAAACGATTCGAAATTGACTTCGAATCGATTTGTTTCAATCGGAATTGAATCGACTCGGAATCAGCCTCGCTTTACTTTTCACTCATCTGATGTCTGTCATCGATCGTAAGTCTGTTTAGAATCTGATGTCACAAAGCACAGCATCTAAAAGTGTGTACTAGTGTAAGCAAATATATTGGGGGAGATTACCCTGCAAAAATCGCGAGTACTCCATGCATGCATGTATGGAGTACTCGCTATGGACCAACCGAGTGCTCCAAAATTAACCACAATTCATACAAAAAATATGGTCCAATTAACATTGCGATGTCCTAGAACGGGACCATATACTCCAGCTCCGCATTACATCAGAGTAATCCATGGAGTACCCACAGTCCAATAAACATCGTGTAGTGATTACAATCGTTAAAAACGAGCAATAATCGGCTTACAATATGTTTGTGTAGAAATATGAGTTGGTCCATTGCTGCATTACAGTGGAGTACAATGGTAAGTACTCCAGTGGACCACATGATCCAACGATTTTTGCAGGGTAAGAGAAGGAGGAAGTTGCACATGATTGACCAAGCAGAAAAGGTGTGACCGAAGGGCGAATTTGTTAAATGTCGAAGATCATGTATAGTTCTTACAACCTTAGACTAACAAAGTTACTCCTATCATTAAGTAGATAGGACTGTAAACTCATGATGGGTATTCTGACTGAACACTGCTCTTTCGCGTCACATTCCTTTAAATTAAGCTCGGTCAGTGATAGCAGATGTAGAAAGTGCGGATTGGATGAGTAAACGAGCAAGCACGTTTTGTGCCCATAACCTGCGCCTTGCAGGCTAAGACTCCCGCCATTAAGATCTACACCTTGCAGATCTACACATTTTCCAGTTTAAGTTCAGAAAATTGCAACTCAAGTTAAGTAGATTACAATTTAATTCAGAATTTCCAATTTAAATTCAGAAAATTACAATACAAACTCAGATAATTCGAATTTAAATTCAAGTTCAGAAATTTTCAATTCAAGTTCAGAAAATTCCAATTCAATTTCAGAAATTAAAATTTAAATTCAGAAATATACAATTCAAATTCAGAAAGTTACAATTCAAGTTCAGAATTTTCATTTCAAGTTCAGGTAATTAAAATTTAAACTTAGATATTTACAATTCAAGTTCAGAAGTTTACAATTAAAGTTCAGTTTCCAATTCAAGTTCAGAAATTCCAATTTAAATTCAGAAATTTACAATTCAAATTCAGAAAGTTACAATTCAAGTTCAGAATTCCAATTTAAGTTCAGAGAATTTCTTTCATTTTGATGTAATGAAAACAGTTTATGTCAAATAAAGTCAAAGTGGAATTACCTTGTTTTCTTGTATCATGTGACTAATTTCATCAAACTAATTTCTAAAATAAATTCAACAGTGCTGCCAGCTGTTAGAGCGCCAAATAAACAAAAAATGTAGTTAGGTAAAACAATCAATGCTTGACAAATGTTTTGCACGATTAATTAAAATCAATTTGAAAATGAATTACAAAAAAATTATTTTTTTTTGACTAACACATTCAAGAATTAACGTCAGGGCGCTTAGTGATCGGAACCAATGGTAAACACTAATACAAAGCAGAATGACTTGAAGAAATTGCGAAACAGTATAAATTTAGATAAACTTAGAAGGCAAATAAATTGTCAAATAAGATCCAGACGAGAAGAGCAAATAATTTTTTTTTACATTAGGGTGTGCGATCAAAGATTTAACATTTTTTTTTTTTTTTTCAAAAACCGATCCTTGGTTTATTCTGAGTTGGTCTATGTTCCATCCTCCTTAGTTAAAATTGGTAGTTTATGTAATACTTGCTCAGTCTAGAGGTCTCTTGTGTATTCTATATTGCGGAGCTGAAGAACTGCCAATTCCGGACTACTATTTTCTTATAGCTCTTCAGTGCAGCCTTCTCAGGCTAGCGAGCTTTTCTAACGTAACAATCATTTCGTGCTATTGTTCTTAGCTTCCTTAATTTGCCTTTGTGTTGACTGATTAGCTCGTTTTTTGAGAAACTCCACAGCATTGCTTTTGCTTGGTTTAATTGTGTGGAGGTGAGGTAGGCTCCCTTTGAAACCCTGCATACTTCTCTACTACCGTCTTACAGTAATCACCGTGTGTGGGACCACATGATTTTACTCAGTATAAATAGCGCCTGCTGAAAGGTATTCAACCTTGTCTGCCTTCTACTCATATTCTTCTTTTTATTGATCTCTTTAGGAGCTGATGCACTTAGTTAAAGTTGTTGGCGTTATCGGTTGTCCGAGAATTGAATGTTGAACCTTAGACACTTAGCTTGGTACTCCGCTCTTGTTGTTGTTGTATTAACGATCAAGACACTCTCCGAAGGCGGGAGTGTTATCGATGTTCATGGTCCTTTGCCGGATATAGATCCGGTATGTTCCGGTAACAAAGCATCATTAGTACTCCGCTGAACTGGTCTTGTCCTTCGTCCATTTATAGTGGCCTTACCTTAGCCCATTTTTATTGTCTTCTGACTGGAGGCGAGAAGAGTCTCCTCTTCAGACTCTGTTTCGTATATGTGTTCGGAATCATTGTTGTTGTTGTTGTGTTTACACGGTTTCGCCCCATTCAATGGATGCGAGCATCCAGCAATGTTCTTGTACTTCCGGGTACCCCAAGAGTGTGCATTAGAAGCCTCTGGCTCAGCTATTTGACCACCATCTGCATTAGCTATTTGCTTACCACTTACATTCGCATGAAGACTAAGCTGACCTGTTGAGGTTTTTTCAGGACAGAAAAGAGTACCGCACTATATTCGAAATACCAGCGAATCAGGAAATCTTATCGACTTCTTTGGAGGACTTTGTTGTCGAAAGATAACCTGCACATTTTCAGAATCGTAAGGTTCCGAAACTAACGCCTGTTGGTGATATTCAGGCTGCTTTAAGGGCAACAGCGACTAAGCTAACAACATATTAAATTGAATGGAATTGTCGTCGCATCGTTGATGTCTGTAGATTAAATCAATTGCTTCCTTTGAGATAAAATTGACAATGAGTCATATCTTGTGGATAATCGAGACTAAAAAGCTAGTACGATAATAATGCTATTTCAGAAACGTACCGGTACCGTAAAGGTAAAATAAGAATAATCGTAACGGTGCCTCCATGATGGGGATACCAACATCTGTAGCAGCTGTCAGTATGACAAGGAAAAGGAGTTGACTAACCACAGATAAAGCGGCATCGATTTTTGCGGCATTTTTTGGATACCATGGTTAGGTTAGGTTAGGTTAAAGTGGCTGCCCCCCAGGAAAGTGAGGGGCACACTTAGGCCGGATGGCCCATTGTGATACTACTGTGTGGGCTATAGCCCTTCCTCCTTTAGATGTGTACGAATTTTAACCAATTCGTCCTTCTGATGTAACGTAGAATATTTTCGATTTCCACAGAGCCAAGTTCTGCTAAGCAGTCAATGATATACTCATTCAGATATTCCATACGTATACTGGCCAGAGCAGGGCACCTACAGAGGAAGTTCTCGACGCTTTCTATCTCCTCTTCGTCCCTGCAGTTCCGACAAAAATCGTTGGTTGGAATACCCATGCGTTCGCCGTGTATTCCCACCAGGCAGTGGCCCGTTAGTATCCCGATCTGTGAACCTAAGGAGAGACGGTTGAGCTTAATGAGGAACCTAGTTCGGTTCTCATTTATACGAGGCCAGGTTTATTAGCCTTCCTCACTGCTGTGACCTGCGACCCATACTGCAGCTGTCTCGCATCGCAATGCAAGTTCGTTTAGAGTCTGTGTGCATTCTATTGATAATTGCGATGAAGTTTTCTTGCCTTGGAGTGCTTTTAATGCCCCTTGAATGTCAGAGTAAATTACCACTGAAGTGAGATTCTTAGATAGCAGTCAATGCGCGGCCTCCATTATTGCAGGTAATTCCGCCTGGAAGACACTACAGTGGCTTGGCAGCCCTATGCTTAGGGAAAGTGAAAGATCCTCTGAATAGATTTCACTACCCACGTTACCATTGAGCTTGGAGCCATTCGTGAAGATGGTCGTGCACTCTGGGTCTAGGTTAGTGGATTATTTTATACGTGCCTATCTGGGATTCTGAGGGAATTCATAATTTATGAAGCACTTTTTTTAATTCGCCCACAATAAGGTTTCGCATACTTTTTTTAGGAAAAGGATTACTAGAAATTTGTATTGAGATACCGGGAGATAAGAAAAACGAACAAAACAGAAAGAAACTAATGAAAGGATAAAGTGAATAGGAAAGATATGGAGTTAGACGAAGATAGATATAGAGAGCTAGAGGGGTGCGGGGATGGGAAGAAGGAGAGAAAGCTGGAGAAAGCGTTGGAGACGGGCAGAGAATGGAAGGGAAAAGAAGGAGCGAATAAAAGGAAGAGGAAAAAGCAGGGGAGAGCGAGTAAGAGAGAGAAAGAGATAAAAACTTCTTAAACGTCAAGCAGATAAAATTAAGTAAGGGCGGAACAACGTCAAATAAAAAACGTCAGATTTTTGTTTGAAAAGTGCCCTCAACAAAAAGCACCCTAATAAATAGATATACATACATACATACATGTGCATCAAGCTAAAAGAACAAAAAGTACATCTGTACATACAATTTATGTAGTATCTACCATCCCCTCATACTTCACTTGAAGCGCTCATTAGAAGCAAGTACCCCAAAAGTAAACGCTCGTCAAATTGAGCTGAATCTAGTGGACAAAATGAAATGACACAACCACCTTCATCAACACCTTCACAACCAATTCGTTATGCTAAACTCATCCATCCATCTAACCAGCCATCAGTCGTTAGCTCGTTTCCCACACAAATAAATATTTAGTCATGCCGTTGCTGTCATTTAGCACGCTGCTTAACAGATGAACAAACACACACACGCAGCCACATGTAGTACTCAACAAGCTCATAAATATTTACATACATATATATATAACAGATCGTATCTTTAAATATACCTACTCTTCTAATGTCTGTCTTAATATCATACTTAATTAGTAGACTTAAATTGAAGTAGTATACTTAATGATTACCAATTCTTATGTTATAACAACCCAAAGATCTTAAATAACCGCACAAATAGTGAGACAACCAAAACAATTATATCACCGATGCGTATAAGTGATGTTTGCGTTAAACGATTGTTACAGTAGACTCTCGATAATATGAACCGTCTTATAAAAGAACACCCAAAATATGAACTGAATGCTCTAAAATATGAACGTTAAAAAATGTCTTACGAAGTTGAAGAGCTTGTTAGTTTGGGCTTCGTAGGACTATTAGGCCTTGTCCGAGCCACACGAAAACAAACGAGACTTAAAACAAAGTATTGTAACGAATTTCGGGAAAATTCTGCTTATTCCGACCCTTGTGCTAATGTTCGAATCTGTTGAATAAATAACTCCAATATTCAGTAATGCAAAATGGTCTTTATGAGCCTACTTCGAGAGTACTTCACAATAACACTTAAATCAAACTGATTACTGATTCCTCAGTTTGCGCTGTTTTAATACTCTCCGTTGCTTCATTCGCATATTTCTACTAAAGTCTAGAATTTTCGCCTTCTAGAACTGCTGTATCTCCTGCTTGGTAATTGAGCTACATATATGCATGTGTAGGTGTGAGCAACTAACTTGCGCTGATGACAACATGTGTGTGCGTGAGTTATTCTTCGTCACCTTTTATGTACGTGTGTAAATGGATTAAATTCATGTATTCATGTACATGAGAGTGGCAGCTTTTTTATTGTTGTTGTGCCTTTATTTACTAACAGCTTAGTGATGCTAAAATTCGCCACAGTATGTAAGAGACAAGTTCTCCTTATGTTTTTTCGCGATTCCATTATGTAACTTGTGTGTATCGCAGGAGTTCTAATAATGAACTGTATGAGCTTTACCGTGTTATGTACAGCGGTCAGAATAAACTGGTGTGCTGTTTTTACCGTGAGACTAAGACCGCTTAGGTGAGGTTATGTTGAACCGGCCGTTTCGTGACGACTTCGCATATTATCACGAGCTCACTGTTTGTTGGTGTGACGCGGCTGAAGCGAACATAACTTTAATGGCAGATCTTGTTACCAATTCTGTCTTGGTTGTCGTCAAAATATCGTTCACAAATGGTTTGATTGGACGGTTGAAATTCTTGCAAAAATATTTTATATGTTCGATCCTGTTTTGTTATTGAAATTGGTTTCGAAATAGTATTTAGACTAGTGGATGGATGCATTGCGTAACATATGACTGATTTATATATTTTTATATTTTCTAGGAAAAATGTTAAAAATCATTCAATATTAGCCTTTTTTTATACGTACGTCTACGTTTGCGGGTAAAAAAAACGCTTATCCTCACTTAGATAATGTTTTGGAGACCCATCTAAATGCAGTGGTTAAATAAATAACTAGGAACAGCTGTTTTTATGTACAGGTCCCTTTTTCGCTCTTATTTGAAATGCAAATCTATAAATAAAGTTTTGGTTGTAAAGATGGAGATTTGGGCTATTTTGGTTGTAGTGCTTTTGTTTAGCTATATTTTATTAAAATAATTTGTTAAAAATAAACGATTGTGACCACACAAAGATATCTATTTGTACTATGGCACTATTGTGAATATTTGCACTGCATTACCCGCAGTTGCTACTATATGCCAGATGGCAGCGCAAGCTGTAAATTTTAATCGATTGATAGAAGTGCTGATTTCTGTTGATATTTGATAAGAGACTTTTCTATTGGTTGCGCAAAATGCGCACGTAAGAACCCCAATCAGCTGCCAGGACTTATGTTATGGAATAACTCCGTCCTCTTGGCAAATACTACAAGCTTTCTAGGTCCAGCTTGCTTGCTGCATCGGGACCTGGCAGCTCTACCTCCCCTAATAGCTGGAGCTTTGATCTGGTGAACGCAGGACACGAATACAGAACGTGCTCAACCGTTTCTATTAAAACAAAATTTTCAGGATAAAAATTTAGTCTACATCCCTTCCCCATATTTTCAGTAACTTCTCATTGAGCTAGAAACTTGAAACCTAACAATTAGATCACGTTTTAACAAAAATAGAAAATATTTCCGCTAGGTGGCGCACAGGTCAAGATAATTAGAGGTAGAAGCTTATTGATCTATACTTCTACGGAACAGGATTGCTCGGGGTTTGCTATCGGCATCGCAGCAATCCCATTGTAAGCGCAGGTTACTGCGACTTCAACGCACTGCGACCTTTATTTAGATCTATTGTGCTTAATTTTTTAGCCTATTACGATTCGAAACTACTATACCTGACGCCACCATTTCCTTATGTAGTATCACAACTGCCTTTTATGCTGTTCAAGTGAGCTTTCCTTGGCGGGCTGGTTACCAATTAACCTAACCCCACCGAATTCATTGTTATCGAGCTCTGAACTACGTGTGAAGTATGAAGTATGTATCTAATGGGAAGTCTCTCAAAAATGTATGCTTATGTGAACGATTTTCCGCCACCTCTTGTTAAAGTTTGTTTGGATACAAAACGGTTTCGGCGTTGTGCCCTCATCAGTGTCATTTTTCAAAAAATTTATCATAATATTCCAACCGAACTGTACGATTATTCTAAATACCTAAATATTTGCAACATTTTTGCTACAAGTGTTTAAACTGTCATTGAAGTCTGAACGAGGTATTAAATTTCAGGTCTATAGCTCACCGGGAGGTTACTAAAAAGCCCATCTCAAGGTTACAATTCTTGTACATACAAAGTTATGGATTTGCTATCCAAGTTATAAATTTCGCATATCGATTAAAGAGGTTATCAACGAGTCATCGATTTTTATAGATAATTTATCGGTTTGTTATCGAAAGGTTATTGTTTAATTATGGATTATTTATCAAAACTTTGTTCAAAATATGTCGAGAAGTTAACGATTTGACATGGAAAATGTCTCGATAAGTTATTAAAAAGTTATCGATATGTTGTAGAAAAATTATCGATTATCTTTGGAAAATGTATCGATTAGTTATCAAAAAACCATTGATTAGTTATCGATTATTTATCAAAAAATTATCGATTAGCTCGAAAAGTTCTCGTTTATTTATAGAAAAGTTATCGATTTGCCAGCTAAAACGTACCGATATGCTATCTGAATGTTACCAATTTGTTATCGGTGTTTCGCTATTTGTTATCGAATTGTTATAGATTTATTATGAAAATTTTTTTGATTTGTTATCGAAAAGTTATCGATTTCTGACCAGAGTGTTACCAATTCGTTTCCGACGTGTCATCGATTTGTTATTGACGACTTATCATCGAATAAAAAAATGGTTCTAAAACTTTGACCTATGGTGTCTTCTTCACTGGAATGACCCTTTAGCAATAAGCTTTTATTGAACTATTATCAACGTGTTATATACTTTTATAGATAAGTTATCGGTTTGTTATCGCAAGGTAATCGATTAATTACCGATTATTTTTCGAAAAGTATTTCAAAGCCAAAATTTCTCGATAAGTTATTAAAAAGTTATCGCTATGTTGTAGAAAAGTTATCGATTATTTACCATTGATTAGTTCGAAAAGTTATCGTTTATTTATAGAAAAGTTATCGACTTGCCAGCTAAAAGGTATCGATATGTTACCGGAGTATTAAAAGTTTGTTATCGGTGTTTCGCTATTTGTTATCGAATTGTTATCGAGTTATTATGAAAGGGTTCTCGATTAGTTATCGAAAATTTATCGATTATTTTTCAAAAAATTCGAAAGGTTATCGTTTGTTTATAGAAAAGTTATGGATTTGCCAGAAAAAAGGTATCGATATGTTATAGGATTATTACCAATTTGTTGTCGGTGTTACGCTATTTTCTATTGAAAATTTATCGATTTCTGATCGGAGTGTTACCATATCGTTACCGACGTGTCATCGATTTGTTATTGGCGACTTATCATCGGATTAATCTAAGTGCTTCTAAAAAATTCTGGTTACAGCTTAAAAAACACAAACCACGTTTCTAAAATTTTCACACATGTTGTCTTCTTCAATGGAATGACCCTTTAGCAATAAGCTTTTATTGAACTATTAGCACGTTGTAGTATGTGCACATCTTTAATTAAATCAAAAAAGCTAAGCACCACAAAAACCTTTCACAAATTAAACCAATTAATTGATGCTATTTTTTAAATGAATAGTTTTTAATAAGATTTTCAATTTCAGATGTGCACATGTGTATGCCTAAGTGTGCTTAATAAAGTGTTGATTAAAAAGTAGTCGCATCCATGTCAAAATTACCCCATAATCAATAACGAACGAAATAACTACACAACAACAACAACAACAACTGTGTATTGGAAAGGCATTTTTTATTGTTGCCTAGCACTTAACATTCCGTTTGCACACAGTGCATCGTCGAAAAGCGCACACGTATAATGCACATTGGTATGCACATTAGGGTGGGTCCATAACCAAGCGGCTATCAACTACAGTGCGATGGAGGGTGGTCTGGGAGTGCCTGACCTCGCTTTTGATTGCATCGAATTATTTTACAATTAAGATTATGTGTCCCGGGCCATAGTGATATCCCGGGTAACTGTCAAGCGGATGTCTTAGCCCGCATCGGTACAACTGAACCGGATGGAGATGGCTGTAGGGATTTCGGGAGTCCGCCGGCCACATGTGGATTGCTCCTCCATAGCTGGGCCTCGAGTCAGCTCAGCAAACGTTGGGCGAACACCACGTCTTGCAGGGTAGCTGAAATAATTGGGTTCACTAAGGCTCACCTATCAATGGTCATTGGGGTTTTGATAGGGCACTGTCCCATGGGTATCCATGCGGTACGTCTCAATATACTGGAAACTCAATCCTGCTACAGCTGTATGGAGGATAATGAGGTGGAATCACCAAATCACTTTATGCTTCATTACCCAGCTTTTGCCAGAACTAGGCGAAAGTACTTCGGTCGCGACTCACGTGGATCTCCCGAGGATTTATCCAAAGTTGAGATCGGTATCATTCGGAGCTTTATTGTTGCTACCCAACGATTCTCTAAGTAGCTAGATCTAAGTCACCGTTATTTTTGGTGTATGTGGTATCCCAACGGACCTACGTGTTATCCATGTGAGCTATCCTTATCAGGGCAGCTACCACTTAACCTAACCTAACCTAATCTAGGGTGGATCGAGTTATTAACCGATATCGCGCCATCGATTTTTCGATTCGATTTGTGCTCAGGAGAAAAAAGTTCCTCTACGCATACTCATTTCATTTTATTGTACAATTTTCATGTATACACATATATGAAATTTTTTTTAGTAGATCATGAAAAAAACCTTAAAAATCAAAGTCGAAAAAAGTCAAAAAAATGCGTAGTGGAACTTTTATTTTAGTCCGAATCCTATCGAAAAATTGATGGCGCGATATTGGTTAACTTTCGGCCATACAAATCGATCCACCCTAATGCACATTGAAGCTTACAGCAACCAAGCGATGCATGCGGTTCAATGTCCATTACCCTACCCCACTATCATTTACATTGTTTTTTTTTTGTGTTTTTGTTTTTTGCAAATTTTTTACAACAGCATTGAGGTGCTATTAAATGAACACTGCAAATCATTTGCTACGATACGACCTGTTGAGCGTTTGATCACTTGAGCATGTCTAAAATGTACACGCCCCCACACACACACACAACAAATTCATTTCAAAAAATTCAAGCAAATAAACGAAATGAAAACCAAAATAGACTACCAACAACAATGATGCAAAATAAAGGAGAGTACATGAGGTAGCCTTTTGAATCGCCACGTGCGCTAAGCTAATTTTTTCGTTGTGAACTCACAAAAGTTTCATTACGCCAGATTTGTAAAAAGCATTTCAACGCGATTTCAAAATACCGGAATATGCGATTACGGTGAGCAGCAGCAACAGGCGCAGTCAGTTACTTAGACATCATGCACTCTGTGGCAGGTGCGCACGCGCGCGCAGACGTATGCAGGACGTTTATAGCTACTGGCGTTGCCGCGATGTGCTTTGATAGTTTTTGGGAGGAGGAAAGATGCGCGGCTTTGCAACAGTTAGAGGCCGTCGCCGTTTGCTAGATTATTTGACCAAATTTTTCTTTTATTTTTTTCTTTGCGCAATCAGCTGAACTGTGTTGGCCTATAGCATCAGAGTCCCCCCGCCACAACTAGGCTGCGCTATCTATCTGCCTATCCATTATTGTATTATATTTTGTGTATATGCAAGGCGCGCATGTGTGTGTGTGTGTGCAATCTGCTGACAAGAAACTATTCGTTTGTTGCAACTGCAACTTTTTGTGGAATTTATGGTAACAGCAGCAAACACACACACACACACACGCATGCGCGCTTGTCCGCGTTGGTAGCGCAGTAGTAATAGCCAGCACACTTAAAGTGAGTCCGTATATCATGCGGCAATTGCTGCGGCATGAACTCCTTTTTCAACATTTTTAGTTTAATTTATTTTTTGTACCAACTTTGTTTCGATTTTTTATCTCTCTTTCCAAATAACAGCACTTTTTATCTTTATACCTATTTTGCTACCATTTTATTGCTATTGTTGCTTAAATGCGATGGGGATGCATATAAATAAATTGGTATATGTGTGTATGTGAGTATAGTTTGTTTTTGGAAAAGTCAATAAACGGTTGCACAGTGTAAAGGTGCCGTATAAATTGCGCACGAATATAATATCCCTGTTTGGATTTCAGTACACCACTCAGCTCTCTTGGCTGATTTGCTAGAGCGTAAGCTCCATTGTTGTAAACCACCAGTGGAACAACATTTCTTTACGTGTCGCTGCTATGGATACGATAAGTTTGCAATGGGACCGAAAAAACATCTTGTACTATGTTCCAAAGCGTCGAAAAAGAAAGATGCTGCATACACACCGAAATCAGCGGTAGTTAGCAACGCACTGGACAGGGCTGGCATTAACAGTCTTAACTGCCAATTGACGAAATCAATGCTGGGCAATACTGTAACAAACTCTTTTGCACCTTCTGGTAACGTTCGTATCGCTGAACTGTCGATAAATAACTCCAATATTCAGTATTGCAATGTGCTCTTTATTTAGTCTACTTTCAGAGTAGTACAATTATACTTCGATATCACGTACTTCACAAAAGCGTGTTTAAATTAAACTGTTTACTGATTCCTCAGCTCGCTCTGCTTTTACACTCTCGGTTTTCTCGTTCACCCATTTCTCCTAAGATCTAGTAATTTCGGGAACAGTTGTATTTCATGCTTGGTTACTGGATATATAGCTACTAGCCATATGCGTGCATATGTGTCAGTAACTACTTCGGCTGATGACTACATGTGTGTGTGAGATATCTCTTCGTTGCCTTGTTCATAAGTGTCGCTGCTTGCTGTGTTTTGTTGTTGCGATTATTTACTAACAGCATAGTGATGTCAAAATTCGCCGCAATATGTAATACAAGCCAACATAGGTTCAGTTATACCTAACCAAAAGAGGCCTTAACGTATACCCTAGTAAAACGGAGCTCATACTCTTTACTAGCAACAAAGAAATACCACAGTTTTGACTGCTCTCTCTAAATGGGACTGCCCTCTCTTTGTCTACGTGAGTTAAGTGTCAAGTATCTGGGTGAGATAGACAGCAAGCTTATCTGGAAATCGAATATCAAACGAAAGGTCGAAAAGGCTAACATAGCCGTCTCTTCTGTAAAGGACACAGTAGGAAAGGAAAGGAAAGAAAAGAAAAGAAAAGGAAAGGAAAGGAAAGGAAAGGGGAAAAGAGGAAAGGAAATGTAAGGAAAGAAAAGGAGGAGAAATTAAAGGAAAGTATAGGAAAGGAAAGGATATAAAAGGAAAGGAAATAAAATGAAATGAAATGATAGGAAAGGAAGGGAAAGGAAAGGAAAGGAAAAGAAATTAAATGAAATGAGATGATAGGGAAGGAAAGGAAGGGAATGTACAGGAAAGGAAAGGAAAGGAAAGGAAGAATATCGATAGCAAAAATTGTTCGAAGAATTATCGATTTTTGATCGACGAGTTTTAGACTTCTTTTCGATAAGTCATCGACTTCTTATGGAAAAGCTATCTTTTTAATTTCGCACAGTTATCGATATAATATCAAAAAATTACCGATTTTCTATTAAAAAATTATCAAATAATCAATAGTTATCGAAAAGTTTTTGATTTGCTATGGAAAATTTATCGATTTGTTTTCAAAACGTTATCTGCTTACTATCTATTTACTACCTACATTTGTCGATTTATTATCGAAAAGTTCTCAATTAATTATGCAAAATGTATCGATAGATTATCAGAAAATTGTAATTTTTTTTTTAGTTTAGATTTTTATTGATCTTCGCTTTGCTATTAGAAAGTTTTCAATTGGTTATAAAAAATGATCAATTTTCGAGCAGTTGTCGAAAAGTTCTCGATTTTCCTTAAAAAAAAAGTTATCGTTTTGTTATCAAAACATTTTCTACTTACTATATACAGTTGTTGATCTATTATCGAAAAGTTATCATCGAAAATTTATCAATTAATTATCCCAAATTTATCGATAAATTATCAGAAAATTATTTTTTTTTATTTTGGATTTCTTATCGATTTTCGCTCTCCTACCAGAAAGTTATCGATTTGTTATCCAAAAGTTATCGATTTGCTATCGGGGTGTTACCATTTTTTTATTAGTGGAGTTATCGATTTGTTATCAATGACTTATTGGTTCGTTTTGAATTATATTTGGTACAAAATCGATAACACAACTGTAAGCCATCGGCAATAAGCTGTTAATAGACAAATAAGAAGCGGATGGCTCGGCGATAACAGGCCAATGGCAAACCGATAACTTGACGATAATTTTGCATTAGTAATAAGCATATAATAAAACAAAACCTATCGGTATCTGTTTTTTACAATAAGAAGCCGACAAAGCTCTTCTCAAATAGTTCGAAATAATTTGTTTGTGGAAAATTAAGCTCTGTTGTGGTTTAACTTTAACCCCTGGGCGAGCTATAGTTAATCTAGAAACATTAGTTTTCTAGATGTACACGTGTATGTGAGTGTGAGAGCAAGAGTGAACTCACCGTATGTTATGGCAATTAAGTCGGTTATCTTCTATGGAGCTCTGGTCGTATGAACAGGGCTAGTGAGTGAGTATTGTGCCAGGAGTACGGTGTCAACCGGAAATTTTGGCTGCCCGATTACTGCAGCGTCTTTAAGTGGAGGTCTACTTGCTACTAGCATTCTCCTCTGCATTATGCTCCTGTGCTAGTGGGCCCCAAGTGAGCTAAGCAAATACTGGGCTGATAACACCCCTTTCCAGTAGTTGATGGTTTACTTAAATGCATCTATCCCTGGTAATTGAAGTCTTGATAGGCCATTGCTCAATAGCTCCAGCCATGTTGGCTGTATGGAAGACGATGTTGTGGAATCATGCAGTCACTTTCTGTACAGCAAGATGCCGGTAGCGCAGTTGTTACTGCTTATTCAGGAGCACAACCATACTAAATATATTCAGCGCATTTTCGATCATTTCATTACATTGTGCGGCACCAAACATACGAGACCATCAAATGGACAGCAGGAGCAAAAGCAACAACAAAAATGTAGCAAAACAAAACAAACTTGCCTATCGCCTAGAAAAGCGTAGCACACAGCAGGAAGATGGTTAATGGAAGGTGAACGTTTAACGGTGTTGCATGAATGGACGTGGTGGACTTTTTTCGAAAAAGCTATAACACTCACGCTAACGGTAATACTAGTAGGTATGCGAGGTTACAATGGCAAATGGCAGAAGCAGCCTGCTTGCTCTGTAGCAATAAAGATGTGCCGTGCTACGCAGGGATAGCATCTTAATAGCCAAGTGTGCGGCAGGCAAAATATAAAAATATAGCAAAAACAACAACAAGAACAACATTAACTCGTTGAAGTGGCAAGCAGGCAATCAACCAAATATCAACCTGGCAGCAACTTTAATATTGTAAGCAGATATTTAGTAAGCGCTGGTGCATTTGAGTTGATGCGAAGGCCTTGTTTTTATTATTTGTATAACATAGTTTGTTGTTTGTTGTTGTTATCGCTACTACATACACAAAAAGCTAGCCACAGATGCAACCAGCAATTGGAGCACTTTCACTTTGCTTGTTGTCGTCGTCGTTGTCGTCATCGTCATACAGTGGAATTTCATTGATTTTCTAGTTTACTTTTGCTGTGGCACAAAAAAAAATTACACCCAAAAAAAAAATTTAACAACAACAACACACAAAATCTGTGTAATACAAGAAACAAACAAACGGACGCGCATCATTCGTTGTGGTCTTGTTGTTACCACAATTATTGCGGCTGCTGGCGCTGTGGTTTGTGTTGCAACAGCAACAACAACTACAACAAAATGCTGTTAGCAGCATCACTTATGAGTACAAAAAAAAAAAAACAAGCGCAATTGCTAGCCATCATCACCACCAAATGCAATCGCCAACACCGTCACCAAAAACCAACAACACCAATAACGTACAATAGCCAAAGCAAAGCCGCGCGCTACATCTCAATGTCTATGATATTTATAACAGCAATATTAGCAGAGGTGGCCGCGGTAGCAGCGCAGTTGAACAAACATTGTCGTTGTTGTGCTCTATCAACAAGTGCATTTGGCTTGCGAGTGGCTCGAGCATACAGAAGTACAAAAATAAAAAAATGTTTGCTAGACCTTTCTTTCTTTAAGCTGGTGAAACTAAAAATCCTCTGAAAATATTTTCAGGCTCGTAGCAGAGTCTCGCCGGTGAGATTTCTAGGGGTTGGCAAACCCAAATACTTTCAAGCGATTTCCAGCGAAGATTTTAGCATCTCCAACTCAATTTTTGGCAAAGGAGGGTACAGCACTTGATGGACCGACGTTAGGAGTCAATACGTTTGGAAGAAATCAAAGGGAGATAGGAGTTGCACATGATCTATCAAGCAAAGTGCAAAATTTCTAAGATCATGTGCAAATCCCAGGACGTTTGACTCACAAGCTTGCTCATATCTCTGAAGGGAAAAGGCTTAAATTTATAAGTTAGCTTATAAGTTAGGTCTCGTCAGGAACAGGAGATGTAGAAGGTGCGCGCTGCAGGAAGAAACCCTTGAGTACGTTCTATGCTCGTGTTCTGTACTCGCAAGGTCAAAGAACCACCTACATAGAGCGACAGAGTTTACTGATCTCAAGGCAGCAATTAAGCTAGGTCCCAGAAAAATTCTAGTATTTACCAAAAGCACGGAGATCCTGTGTAACATAAGTACTGGTAACCAACTCCGGATTTTTCGTCGTCAAACAAATTCTGGTAATACTGTGGACACATTCGGTCTATGCAAGGTCTTTATTGGCCGGCCAGTTTCATCTAACCTAACCTAACTTATCCAACCGAATCGTCAACTCACTTACCCCTGGCAAATCCAGTTTATCTAGAAGGTGAGGTTTTGGCAATTCTTTGTTGCACATGGAGGGGGGCATGAGCTAGAAGGTTCAATGTTTGCTTACATCAAACCGGTTACGATATGGTTGGGCTAGTGCCTTAATTGTGCTTTTATCCGGAGCGTGCCAGATCAAAGGCAAAGAAGCATCAACATAGATAAAACTCACCAAACCCTTCTTGTAGTCTTCTTATTGCTACAAAAAGAAGAAAGTGGCTAGCAGATTACTGGAATTCATATTGTAACGAATTTAGAGAAATTCCGCTTGTTTGAAACCTTCGGCTAACGTTTGAATCGCTAAAATCTTGAATAAATCACTCCAATAATCTGTATTGTAAAATGGGCTTTATTAGACAACTTTGGGAGTAGTACAACTATACTTCACAGTTATACTTCACTTCGCAACTGATAGCGTGTTTAAATCAAACTGATTACTGACTACTCAATTTGCGCTGCTTTTATACTCTTTGTTGCTTCATTCGCATATTGCTACTAAAGTCTAGAAGTTTCGCCTTCTAGAACTGCCGTATCTCCTGCTTGGTAATTGAGCTACATATATATGCGTATGTATGTGTGAGTAACAACTGTGGCTGATGACTGCATCTGTGTGTGAGTTATATCTTCGTTGCCTTTTATATATGTGTGTAAATGGTGATTGATGTGTTCATGTATATACGAGTGGCTGCTTCATGTTTTTTTATTGTTGAGTGATTATTTATTTAGTATCAGCTTAGTGATGCTAATATTCGTAACAATATATTACCCTGGAACAGGCAATTATACTAAAGTTTCCTCAGATTTTACAGAAGCAATTTTTGAGAAAAAGGGGAGTCCAGAAAGAGCTAACGCGCTTTAACTGAGTTTACAAAAGAATCTACGAGTATCGTGAAAATTCTCTTAAAAATGTGGTCTTTACTTGGAAAAAAAAAACAAATTTTCCTCAGGCATAGATACTTCGCCAGAAATATTATAGCTGCTTGTGCATCAAACTTCACTGAGCCCGAATGTTACGGGCAGAGTTACGGATATATGCAGTCGTTTGCCAAAAATAATCCTTTACGCGCCAGTACTCGCCCTTCTGGCACTAGCCCGCCAACGGCAAGAAGGATTTTCTTACCGCTCGAACATTCGGGTCTGAGAATTTTGAGCAATGGTGAAACGAATGAATGGGATTTACCTGATTAACTTTTCTAGCGGTTTTCTGAAATCTTTTCTTTACTTCGATGAGTTGTTTCAGCCCTAGAGAGCTTTGACTTTGTTTTCCATGAAGGGTTAAATTCCTTCTGTATGATATGGCGGTCGCCGTGATGTGGTGGTAGCGTGCTCCGACATCCACACCGAAGATCCTGGGTTCATGTCCCGGGCAAAGCAACATCACAGTTTTAGAAACAAGTTTTTCCAATTAGAAGAAAATTTTCTAAGCGGGGTCGCCCCTCGGCAGTGTTTGGCAAGCACTCCGATGGTGTTTCTGCTATGAAAACCTCTTAGTGAAAACTCATCCGCCTTGCAGTTGGCGTTCGGAGTCGGCGTAAAACAAGTAGGTCCCGCAAATTGGTAGAAAAAAATTAAGAGGAGCACGACGCAAATTGGAATAGAAGCTCGGCCTAAAATCTCTTCGGAGTTTATCGCGTTTATCGAGTTTATTATAGAGATATCATTCCATTTCTGCCTATCTGAAATTCTTACGATGACCTTACTTAGTCTCTATAAAGAGCGTCGGTGTACCGTAACCTAGTTAACGTAAGTTTTCGGAAATATTTCAGCTTACCTGAAGTTTACTATACAGATCACTCAGGCGGAGGTTGAGCATTACCTCTAGAGCCTTTGTGGATGCTGAAATAGGAACACCATAATCATCCTGGATACTGTGCTGTTACTTTAGAGAGGCGGACTTACGCTCGCAACGTAGGGTCAGTGCATTATTTGCTGCTTCATAACCTTCAATTCACCCGAGCTTCTTTAGGAGCGTTGAGGACATTTCTTGTTCTCTCCTCGTCATGTTTGTTCCATTTCAGCCTACTGTCTAAATTAATGTCGTAAAATCCCTTAGAAAATTTGAACCTTTCTCTATTCAAAAACGGTGATCCAGAAATTTTTATCGTCAGATGGAAAGAAATATTTCATATTTCGCAAGATTCGCTTTGACTGCACTTTCATAGGAGATGTCCTTTTGAGATTTATTCCTGTTGCTGTTAAAGCAAGGTTGTTGTTGTTTTTGTTGTTGTTGTTGTAGCGATAGGGTTACTCCCCAAAGGCTTTGGAGAGCGTTATCGGTGTGATGATCCTTTGCCGGATACAGATCTGGTACGCTCCGGTAACACAGCACCCTTAAGGTACTAGCCCAACCATCGCGGGAACGATTTACATGGCCACATTAAACCTTCAGGCCATCCCTCCCTCCTCCCCTCCCCCAGGTTCCATGAGGAGCTTGGGGTCGCCAGAGCCCCGTCTGTTAGTGAAACGGGATTCGCCGCTCGAAGGTGAGGCTGACAATTGGGTTGGAGGAGCTATATATTGCGCTACACAACCCCTTGAATCGCTTTAAGAAATGTCATATGCATAAGTGATGGCATTTGCCGTAAACTATCATAGTAAAATAACTGACCCACCTCCTTGGGGGTACGCGTATTGCGAAGCCCCTATATTTTATTGGGTTTCCATTATAGGCTGGTCCACGAATTTCACAAGCATCCACCCCAGCCCGAAATGAATGTGTAGTTATTGAATGCAATCCCGTACTCTATTTTTACAGTCGTAAATTGCGGGAGGAGGAAGAGGAACTGAGGTAGCGGAGGGGATGAGGATATGGAACTCAGAGAGAGTCCCTCATTCAGCTGGTATGAATCAGGAGTGAAGTAATTTTAAGTCCTTTTGAAATCTAAAATGAAATGGCGGCTATTACAGCGCTTGTCGGGCTCTGTATGGCTGCAAACTAATGCTGGTGAAAGTGGTCTGCGGACAGTACACCGCATTTTTTAAAAATGGTTATCCATCAGTCTCAACCTATGGAAATATGGTCTGATGGAAACTAATCGAAGTGAACTGGTAGCGATTAGATAGAGCAAAACAGCTGAGTCTCTGAGATATTGTGCACACGGTAACGGATGTTGCTGTTGTTCTTGTAACATTATTTTGCTCTGCTTGTATGTTTGTACTAAGACAGATTGCCTGGTTGGACAGTTGCTATGTTGCCCGTCCGGCGAGGCCGGGTCCAAGTAGCACTCTTGGCGTGATTTTGATGCATGTTCTGACGGAACAATATTCTATAAAGGCGTGCAATTACTGGCGTATGCTGATGACATTGATATCATCGGCTGAAACACCCGCGCCATAAGTTCTACTTGGCCATGTGATACGAATGGAAGATGATGTTCCGACTAGGGAAAAAAATGTATCGCACTCCGCTGGAACGACCGTGTGGAAAACGATTTTAATTCCCTTGGTGTGATCAGTTGGCCCTGCGAAGAAGCGATTGGCGGGCCTTGTTGGACTGCCATAACCGCTTAAACGGTTAAATACTCATTAAGTAAGTAAATAATATCTCATTTCATTATGTGTATTCGCTTTTAAACCGGCAACTAAGGCGAATTCAGTACCAGGTGCTGTTATCCCTACAGCTGATTGCTTCTTCTTGATAATTTTCCATACAACGCCTTGTACAACAATACGTCAGTCAATCGAAATCTATGAAAATTTTCTTTTGAATTGACATTCTTCCGCACGGCGAATTGGTTGAATTCGCTTTGCCACCACCTGGTATGGATTCGCCTTGCCGGCAACCCTACGTTTGCAAATATTTGACATTTCGATAAAATAAAATTTGTACAAAAAATTACTTTGAGCACCATAAAAGTTATATATAAAATAATAATTAAGGCGAATTCAGTACCAGGTGTTGTTATCCCATCAGCTAATTGCTTCTCCTTGATTATTTTCCACACAACGCTTTGTACATTAATATGTCAGTTAATCGAAATCAATTAAAATTTTGTTTTGATTGACATTCTTCTGCATGGCGAATTGCTTGAATTCGCTTTGCCAACACCTGGTATGGATTCGCTTTGGAAATACTGAAGTTTGAAAAAATTTTCAATTCAAAAAGAAAGACAATGCAACTCAAATTGTCTGTCGAGCAAAAACAACTCGTTAGCCGTCTTTTGTCTCTCGTCAGCCCCACTCATTCCTCACGCAACGAGCTCAACAAACAAAAAAATTGCTGTCCAAAAAAAGGGGTTATTAATGGGAATAAAGCGATTTGTTAACAAAAAATAAGAAAAGTAAATAGTCTATACCTAACAAATGCTTATTAATTAACTAAAATGGAAAATTTTGTTATGAAATAATTTTTTGTTTGGTTTGTCAATAATTCTTGTTTTTTGTTAAACTATTTTAGGGACAGCTGTGGCATTTGGCTTGCTTGTGAGCTTGTTTATCATGCTCTAGTCCCGCGACAGGTAGCATCAAAATACTTCAAAATGTTCAAAAGCTTGGCATAACTCAAGGCGAATTCAGTGCCAGGTGTTGTTATCGCAATAGCTGATTGCTACTTCTTGATTATTTCCCATACAACGCCTTGTACAACAATATGTTAGTTAATCGAAATCCATGAACATTTTTTTAAAAACATTCTCCTGCACGGCAAATGGGTGGAATTCGCTTTGCCACCGCCTGGTATAGATTCCCATTGGGTGTTATCCTATCAGCTAACTGCTTCGTCTTGATATTTTCCTAGTAACGCCATGGTTTAGCACAAAGTGAATTTAACGCAATTCGCCCTGCAGAAGAATGTCATGTAAAAAAAAATTAGCATTGATTTCGAAGTATCTCAAAATTCATATTGATTTTTGACGATTTTTTTGTTTCAAAATACATTAAATATATTTTGCGAGTGAGAGTTGGAGTGGGAGTTGGAGTTGGAAAGGAAATGGGAGTGGGAGTAAGAGAGATAGTAAGAGTGAATGTTCGAGGGGTACAAATGAAATATGGACAAGAATTAGAAGAACAAGTGTGGACGAGACTTCATACATTTCATGAATGGAGCTGAGCAATAATCTTATTCCTTTCGTAATATCCAAATAATAGTCGGGTACTTTGTGTGATGATACAAAGTTTCATGGTCATAGCTACATACATATATCTAAACAATCAGATGTGGGGGACATATGCTATGTAAAAGCATATGATGAAACTTGAAGCTTCAATCTGATAAACTAAGGAAGATATGACAAAAATTGTATGGGGGATATATGTTATAGTAGTTCGACCCGACCAGTTCCGGATAATGCATAATCGGACACCAATATACCCGCTCATCAAATTTTATCAAGATATCTCAAAAATTTAAGGAATAGTTGACGTTCAAACAGACAGACAAACAGACGGACATGGCTTAGTCAATTAAACCCAGACGAGAATGGAAAAGAGAGAGAAGAGCGGAAGCTTGGCTCACTTTTGGAATGTAGGCAAACCAATTTCCGGACAGGACACCGCCGGGCAAAGTAGTAAATTAATAAAACAACTTATACAATTTTTAATAATTTTTGCTACCATTTTTGTGCTCACAACTGTACATTCAATATATAAATCACCATAACTTCAAATTTTGGTATGATATACTTCATGGCCAGTCATGCTTTTATAGCATTCGAAATTCTTATTTTAAAGCTACATCAATCCATGAATGAAAATTGCAATCAATTTAAAATTCCAGAGTTAATGTAAAATCGATACTAATACAAGAGTAAGTTTGTATGTTATTAGTTATCTTACCGGTCAATTAAATTGAATTACTTACTTAAGATGTTAACATGTTGTTTTGGATTCTCTTATTTACTTTATTATACTCATTTGAGCAGAGCTCACAGACTATATTAACTTTGATTGGATAACGGTTGGTTGTACAGGTATAAAGGAATCGAGATAGATATATCAGTATCGAAAAAAAATTCGATTGAGCCATGTCCGTCGGTCCGTCCGTCCGTCTGTCCGTTAACACGATAACTTGAGTAAATTTTGAGGTATCTTGATGAAATTTGGAATGTAGGTTCCTGGGCACTCATCTCAGATCGCTATTTAAAATGAACGATATCGGACTATAACCACGCCCACTTTTTCGATATCGAAAATTTCGAAAAATAGAAAAAGTGCGATAATTCATTACCAAATATGGATTAAGCGATGAAACTTGGTAGGTTTGTTGAACTTATGACGCAGAATAGAAAACTAGTAAAATTTTGGACAATGGGCGTGGCACCGCCCACTTTTAAAAGAAGGTAATTTAGAAGTTTTGCAAGCTGTAATTTGGCAGTCGTTGAAGATATCATGATGAAATTTGGCAGGAGCGTTACTCTTATTACTATATGTCTGCTTAGTAAAAATCAGCAAAATCGGAGAACGACCACGCCCACTTTTTAAAAAAATTTTTTTTTTAATTCAAATTTTAAAGGAAAAGTTAATATCTTTACAGTATATAAGTAAATTATGTCAACATTCAACTCCAGTAATGATGTGGTGCAACAAAATACAAAAATAAAAGAAAATTTCAAAATGGGCGTGGCTCCGCCCTTTTTCATTTAATTTGTCTAGGATACTTTTAATGCCATAAGTCGAACAAAAATTTACCAATCCTTGTGAAATTTGGTAGATGCTTAGATTCTAGGACGATAACTGTTTTCTGTGAAAAAAGGCGAAATCGGTTGAAGTCACGCCCAGTTTTTATACACAGTCGACCGTCTGTCCTTCCGCTCGGCCGTTAACACGATAACTTGAGCAAAAATCGATATATCTTTACTAAACCCAGTTCACGCACTTATCTGAACTCACTTTGTGTTGGTGTAAAAAATGGCCGAAATCCGACTATGACCACGCCCACTTTTTCGATATCGAAAATTACGAAAAATGAAAAAAATGCCATAATTATATACCAAATACGAAAAAAGGGATGAAACATGGTAATTGCATTGGTCTATTGACGCAAAATATAACTTTAGAAGAAAACTTGGTTAAATGGGTGTGACACCTACCATATTAAGTAGAAGAAAATGAAAAAGTTTTGCAAGGCGAAATCAAAAGCCCTTGGAATCTTGGAAGGAATACTGTTCGTGGTATTACATATATAAATAAATTAGCGGTACCCGACAGATGATGTTCTGGATCACCCTGGTCCACATTTTGGTCGATATCTCGAAAACGCCTTCACATATACAACTAGGGGCCACTTTCTTTTAAAACCCTCATTGATACCTTTAATTTGATACCCATATCGTACAAACACATACTAGAGTCATCCCTGGTCCACGTTTATGGCGATATTTCGAAAAAGCGACCACCTGTAGAACTAAGGCACACGCCCTTTTAAAATACTCATTAACACCTTTCATTTGATACCCATATCGTATAAACAAATTCTAGAGTCACCCCTGGTCCACTTTTATGGCGATATTTCGAAAAGGCGTCCACCTATAGAACTAAGGTCCACTCCCTTTTAAAATAATCATTAACACCTTTCATTTGATACCCATATAGTACAAACAAATTCCAGAGTCACCCCTGGTCCACGTTAATGGCGATATTTCGAAAAGGCGTCCACACATATAACTAAGGCCCACTCCCTTTTAAAATACCCATTAAAACCTTTCATTTGATACCCATATCGTACAAAAAAATTCTAGAGTCACCCCTGGCCCACCTTTATGGCGATATTTCGAAAAGGCGTCCACCTATAGAACTAAGGCCCACGCCCTTTTAAAATGCTCATTAACACCTTTCATTTGATACCCATATCGTACAAACAAATTCTAGAGTCACCCCTGGTCCACGTTTATGGCGATATTTCGAAAAGGCGTCCACACATATAACTAAGGCCCACTCCTTTGTAAAATACTCATTAACACCTTTCATTTGATACCCATAAAGTACAAACAAATTATAGAGTCGCCCCTGGTCCACCTTTATGGCGATATTTCAAAAAGGCGTCCACCTATAGAACTAAGGCCCACGCCCTTTTAAAATACTCATTAACACCTTTCATTTGATACCCATATCGTATAAACAAATTTTAGAGTCACCCCTGGTCCACTTTTATGGCGATATTTCGAAAAGGCGTCCACCTATAGAACTAAGGTCCACTCCCTTTTAAAATACTCATTAACACCTTTCATTTGATACCCATATAGTACAAACAAATTATAGAGTCGCCCCTGGTCCACCTTTATGGCGATATTTCGAGAAGGCGTCCACCTATAGAACTAAGGCCCACTCCTTTTTAAAATACTCATTAACACCTTTTATTTGATACCCATATAGTACAAACAAATTATAGAGTCGCCCCTGGTCCACCTTTATGGTGATATTTCGAAAAGGCGTCCACCTATAGAACTAAGGCCCACGCCCTTTTAAAATACTCATTAACACCTTTTATTTGATACCCATATTGTACAAACGCATTCTAGAGTCAACCCTGGTCCACTTTTATAACGATATTCCGAAAAGGCGTCCACCTATAGAACTAAGGCCCACTCCCTTTTAAAATACTCATTAACACCTTTCATTTGATACCCATATCGTACAAACAAATTATAGAGTCGCCCCTGGTCCACCTTTATGGCGGTATTTCGAAAAGGCGTCCACCTATATAACTAACGCCCACGCCCTTTTAAAATACTCATTAACACCTTTCATTTGATACCCATATTGTACAAACGCATTCTAGAGTCACCCCTGGTCCACTTTTAAAACGATATTCCGAAAAGGCGTCCACCTATAGAACTAAGGCCCACTCCCTTTTAAAACACTTATTAACACCTTTCGTTTGATACCCATATTGTACAAACGCATTCTAGAGTCAACCCTGGTCCACTTTTATAACGATATTCCGAAAAGGCGTCCACCTATAGAACTAAGGCCCACTCCCTTTTAAAATACTCATTAACACCTTTCATTTGATACCCATATCGTACAAACAAATTATAGAGTCGCCCCTGGTCCACCTTTATGGCGATATTTCGAAAAGGCGTCCACCTATAGAACTAAGGCCCACGCCCTTTTAAAATACTCATTAACACCTTTCATTTGATACCCATATTGTACAAACGCATTCTAGAGTCACCCCTGGTCCACTTTTAAAACGATATTCCGAAAAGGCGTCCACCTATAGAACTAAGGCCCACTCCCTTTTAAAACACTTATTAACACCTTTCGTTTGATACCCATATTGTACAAACGCATTCTAGAGTCAACCCTGGTCCACTTTTATAACGATATTCCGAAAAGGCGTCCACCTATAGAACTAAGGCCCACTCCCTTTTAAAATACTCATTAACAACTTTCATTTGATACCCATATCGTACAAACAAATTATAGAGTCGCCCCTGGTCCACCTTTATGGCGGTATTTCGAAAAGGCGTCCACCTATAGAACTAAGGCCCACGCCCTTTTAAAATACTCATTAACACCTTTCATTTGATACCCATATTGTACAAACGCATTCTAGAGTCACCCCTGGTCCAATTTTAAAACGATATTCCGAAAAGGCGTCCAACTATAGAACTAAGGCCCACTCCCTTTTAAAATACTCATTAACACCTTTCATTTGATACCCATATCGTACAAACAAATTATAGAGTCGCCCCTGGTCCACCTTTATGGCGATATTTCGAAAAGGCGTCCACCTATAGAACTAAGGCCCACTCCCTTTTAAAACACTTATTAACACCTTTCGTTTGATACCCATATTGTACAAACGGATTCTAGAGTCAACCCTGGTCCACTTTTATAACGATATTCCGAAAAGGCGTCCACCTATAGAACTAAGGCCCACTCCTTTTTAAAATACTCATTAGCACCTTTCATTTGATACCCATATAGTACAAACAAATTCTAGAGTCACCCCTGGTCCACGTTTATGGCGATATCTCGAAAAGGCGTCCACCTATAGAACTAAGGCCCACTCCTTTTTAAAATACTCATTAACACCTTTTATTTGATACCCATATAGTACAAACAAATTATAGAGTCGCCCCTGGTCCAACTTTATGGCGATATTTCGAAAAGGCGACCACCTATAGAACTAAGGCCCACGCCCTTTTAAAATGCTTATTAACACCTTTCATTTGATACCCATATCGTTCAAACAAATTCTAGAGTCACCCCTGGTCCACGTTTATGGCGATATTTCGAAAAGGCGTCCACACATATAACTAAGGCCCACTCCTTTGTAAAATACTCATTAACACCTTTCATTTGATACCGATAAAGTACAAACAAATTATAGAGTCGCCCCTGGTCCACCTTTATGGCGATATTTCAAAAAGGCGTCCACCTATAGAACTAAGGCCCACGCCCTTTTAAAATACTCATTAACACCTTTCATTTGATACCCATATAGTACAAACAAATTATAGAGTCGCCCCTGGTCCACCTTTATGGCGATATTTCGAGAAGGCGTCCACCTATAGAACTAAGGCCCACTCCCTTTTAAAATACCCATTAAAACCTTTCATTTGCTACCCATATCGTACAAAAAAATTCTAGAGTCACCCCTGGCCCACCTTTATGGCGATATTTCGAAAAGGCGACCACCTATAGAACTAAGGCCCACGCCCTTTTAAAATGCTCATTAACACCTTTCATTTGATACCCATATAGTACAAACAAATTATAGAGTCGCCCCTGGTCCAACTTTATGGCGATATTTCGAAAAGGCGTCCACCTATAGAACTAAGGCCCACGCCCTTTTAAAATACTCATTAACACCTTTCATTTGATACCCATATTGTACAAACGCATTCTAGAGTCACCCCTGGTCCAATTTTAAAACGATATTCCGAAAAGGCGTCCAACTATAGAACTAAGGCCCACGCCCTTTTAAAATGCTCATTAACACCTTTCATTTGATACCCATATAGTACAAACAAATTATAGAGTCGCCCCTGGTCCACCTTTATGGCGGTATTTCGAAAAGGCGTCCACCTATAGAACTAAGGCCCACGCCCTTTTAAAATACTCATTAACACCTTTCATTTGATACCCATATAGTACAAACAAATTATAGAGTCGCCCCTGGTCCAACTTTATGGCGATATTTCGAAAAGGCGTCCATTTATAGAACTAAGGCCCACGCCCTTTTAAAATGCTCATTAACACCTTTCATTTGATACCCATATAGTACAAACAAATTATAGAGTCGCCCCTGGTCCAACTTTATGGCGATATTTCGAAAAGGCGTCCACCTATAGAACTAAGGCCCACGCCCTTTTAAAATACTCATTAACACCTTTCATTTGATACCCATATTGTACAAACACATTCTAGAGTCAACCCTGGTCCACTTTTATAACGATATTCCGAAAAGGCGTCCACCTATAGAACTAAGGCCCACTCCTTTCTAAAATACTCATTAGCACCTTTCATTTGATACCCATATAGTACAAACAAATTCTAGAGTCACCCCTGGTCCACGTTTATGGCGATATTTCGAAAAGGCGTCCACACATATAACTAAGGCCCACTCCTTTGTAAAATACTCATTAACACTTTTCATTTGATACCGATAAAGTACAAACAAATTATAGAGTCGCCCCTGGTCCACCTTTATGGCGATATTTCAAAAAGGCGTCCACCTATAGAACTAAGGCCCACGCCCTTTTAAAATACTCATTAACACCTTTCATTTGATACCCATATAGTACAAACAAATTATAGAGTCGCCCCTGGTCCACCTTTATGGCGATATTTCGAGAAGGCGTCCACCTATAGAACTAAGGCCCACTCCTTTTTAAAATACTCATTAACACCTTTTATTTGATACCCATATAGTACAAACAAATTATAGAGTCGCCCCTGGTCCAACTTTATGGCGATATTTCGAAAAGGCGTCCACCTATAGAACTAAGGCCCACTCCCCTTTTAAAATACTCATTAACACCTTTCATTTGATACCCATATTGTACAAACGCATTCTAGAGTCACCCCTGGTCCAATTTTAAAACGATATTCCGAAAAGGCGTCCAACTATAGAACTAAGGCCCACTCCCTTTTAAAATACTCATTAACACCTTTCATTTGATACCCATATTTTATAAACGCATTCTAGAGTCACCCCTGGGCCACTTTTATAACGATATTCCGAAAAGGGGTCCACCTATAGAACTAAGGCCCACCCCTTTTAAAATACTCATTAACACCTTTCATTTGATACCCATATCGTACAAACAAATTATAGAGTCGCCCCTGGTCCACCTTTATGGCGATATTTCGAAAAGGCGTCCACCTATAGAACTAAGGCCCACGCCCTTTTAAAATACTCATTAACACCTTTTATTTGATACCCATATTGTACAAACGCATTCTAGAGTCAACCCTGGTCCACTTTTATAACGATATTCCGAAAAGGCGTCCACCTATAGAACTAAGGCCCACTCCCTTTTAAAATACTCATTAACACCTTTCATTTGATACCCATATCGTACAAACAAATTATAGAGTCGCCCCTGGTCCACCTTTATGGCGGTATTTCGAAAAGGCGTCCACCTATATAACTAACGCCCACGCCCTTTTAAAATACTCATTAACACCTTTCATTTGATACCCATATTGTACAAACGCATTCTAGAGTCACCCCTGGTCCACTTTTAAAACGATATTCCGAAAAGGCGTCCACCTATAGAACTAAGGCCCACTCCCTTTTAAAACACTTATTAACACCTTTCGTTTGATACCCATATTGTACAAACGCATTCTAGAGTCAACCCTGGTCCACTTTTATAACGATATTCCGAAAAGGCGTCCACCTATAGAACTAAGGCCCACTCCCTTTTAAAATACTCATTAACACCTTTCATTTGATACCCATATCGTACAAACAAATTATAGAGTCGCCCCTGGTCCACCTTTATGGCGATATTTCGAAAAGGCGTCCACCTATAGAACTAAGGCCCACGCCCTTTTAAAATACTCATTAACACCTTTCATTTGATACCCATATTGTACAAACGCATTCTAGAGTCACCCCTGGTCCACTTTTAAAACGATATTCCGAAAAGGCGTCCACCTATAGAACTAAGGCCCACTCCCTTTTAAAACACTTATTAACACCTTTCGTTTGATACCCATATTGTACAAACGCATTCTAGAGTCAACCCTGGTCCACTTTTATAACGATATTCCGAAAAGGCGTCCACCTATAGAACTAAGGCCCACTCCCTTTTAAAATACTCATTAACAACTTTCATTTGATACCCATATCGTACAAACAAATTATAGAGTCGCCCCTGGTCCACCTTTATGGCGGTATTTCGAAAAGGCGTCCACCTATAGAACTAAGGCCCACGCCCTTTTAAAATACTCATTAACACCTTTCATTTGATACCCATATTGTACAAACGCATTCTAGAGTCACCCCTGGTCCAATTTTAAAACGATATTCCGAAAAGGCGTCCAACTATAGAACTAAGGCCCACTCCCTTTTAAAATACTCATTAACACCTTTCATTTGATACCCATATCGTACAAACAAATTATAGAGTCGCCCCTGGTCCACCTTTATGGCGATATTTCGAAAAGGCGTCCACCTATAGAACTAAGGCCCACTCCCTTTTAAAACACTTATTAACACCTTTCGTTTGATACCCATATTGTACAAACGGATTCTAGAGTCAACCCTGGTCCACTTTTATAACGATATTCCGAAAAGGCGTCCACCTATAGAACTAAGGCCCACTCCTTTTTAAAATACTCATTAGCACCTTTCATTTGATACCCATATAGTACAAACAAATTCTAGAGTCACCCCTGGTCCACGTTTATGGCGATATCTCGAAAAGGCGTCCACCTATAGAACTAAGGCCCACTCCTTTTTAAAATACTCATTAACACCTTTTATTTGATACCCATATAGTACAAACAAATTATAGAGTCGCCCCTGGTCCAACTTTATGGCGATATTTCGAAAAGGCGACCACCTATAGAACTAAGGCCCACGCCCTTTTAAAATGCTTATTAACACCTTTCATTTGATACCCATATCGTTCAAACAAATTCTAGAGTCACCCCTGGTCCACGTTTATGGCGATATTTCGAAAAGGCGTCCACACATATAACTAAGGCCCACTCCTTTGTAAAATACTCATTAACACCTTTCATTTGATACCGATAAAGTACAAACAAATTATAGAGTCGCCCCTGGTCCACCTTTATGGCGATATTTCAAAAAGGCGTCCACCTATAGAACTAAGGCCCACGCCCTTTTAAAATACTCATTAACACCTTTCATTTGATACCCATATAGTACAAACAAATTATAGAGTCGCCCCTGGTCCACCTTTATGGCGATATTTCGAGAAGGCGTCCACCTATAGAACTAAGGCCCACTCCCTTTTAAAATACCCATTAAAACCTTTCATTTGCTACCCATATCGTACAAAAAAATTCTAGAGTCACCCCTGGCCCACCTTTATGGCGATATTTCGAAAAGGCGACCACCTATAGAACTAAGGCCCACGCCCTTTTAAAATGCTCATTAACACCTTTCATTTGATACCCATATAGTACAAACAAATTATAGAGTCGCCCCTGGTCCAACTTTATGGCGATATTTCGAAAAGGCGTCCACCTATAGAACTAAGGCCCACGCCCTTTTAAAATACTCATTAACACCTTTCATTTGATACCCATATTGTACAAACGCATTCTAGAGTCACCCCTGGTCCAATTTTAAAACGATATTCCGAAAAGGCGTCCAACTATAGAACTAAGGCCCACGCCCTTTTAAAATGCTCATTAACACCTTTCATTTGATACCCATATAGTACAAACAAATTATAGAGTCGCCCCTGGTCCACCTTTATGGCGGTATTTCGAAAAGGCGTCCACCTATAGAACTAAGGCCCACGCCCTTTTAAAATACTCATTAACACCTTTCATTTGATACCCATATAGTACAAACAAATTATAGAGTCGCCCCTGGTCCAACTTTATGGCGATATTTCGAAAAGGCGTCCACCTATAGAACTAAGGCCCACGCCCTTTTAAAATGCTCATTAACACCTTTCATTTGATACCCATATAGTACAAACAAATTATAGAGTCGCCCCTGGTCCAACTTTATGGCGATATTTCGAAAAGGCGTCCACCTATAGAACTAAGGCCCACGCCCTTTTAAAATACTCATTAACACCTTTCATTTGATACCCATATTGTACAAACACATTCTAGAGTCAACCCTGGTCCACTTTTATAACGATATTCCGAAAAGGCGTCCACCTATAGAACTAAGGCCCACTCCTTTCTAAAATACTCATTAGCACCTTTCATTTGATACCCATATAGTACAAACAAATTCTAGAGTCACCCCTGGTCCACGTTTATGGCGATATTTCGAAAAGGCGTCCACACATATAACTAAGGCCCACTCCTTTGTAAAATACTCATTAACACTTTTCATTTGATACCGATAAAGTACAAACAAATTATAGAGTCGCCCCTGGTCCACCTTTATGGCGATATTTCAAAAAGGCGTCCACCTATAGAACTAAGGCCCACGCCCTTTTAAAATACTCATTAACACCTTTCATTTGATACCCATATAGTACAAACAAATTATAGAGTCGCCCCTGGTCCACCTTTATGGCGATATTTCGAGAAGGCGTCCACCTATAGAACTAAGGCCCACTCCTTTTTAAAATACTCATTAACACCTTTTATTTGATACCCATATAGTACAAACAAATTATAGAGTCGCCCCTGGTCCAACTTTATGGCGATATTTCGAAAAGGCGTCCACCTATAGAACTAAGGCCCACTCCCCTTTTAAAATACTCATTAACACCTTTCATTTGATACCCATATTGTACAAACGCATTCTAGAGTCACCCCTGGTCCAATTTTAAAACGATATTCCGAAAAGGCGTCCAACTATAGAACTAAGGCCCACTCCCTTTTAAAATACTCATTAACACCTTTCATTTGATACCCATATTTTATAAACGCATTCTAGAGTCACCCCTGGGCCACTTTTATAACGATATTCCGAAAAGGGGTCCACCTATAGAACTAAGGCCCACCCCTTTTAAAATACTCATTAACACCTTTCATTTGATACCCATATCGTACAAACAAATTATAGAGTCGCCCCTGGTCCACCTTTATGGCGATATTTCGAAAAGGCGTCCACCTATAGAACTAAGGCCCACTCCCTTTTAAAACACTTATTAACACCTTTCGTTTGATACCCATATTGTACAAACGCATTCTAGAGTCAACCCTGGTCCACTTTTATAACGATATTCCGAAAAGGCGTCCACCTATAGAACTAAGGCCCACTCCTTTTTAAAATACTCATTAACACCTTTCATTTGATACCCATATAGTACAAACAAATTCTAGAGTCACCCCTGGTCCACGTTTATGGCGATATCTCGAAAAGGCGTCCACCTATAGAACTAAGGCCCACTCCTTTTTAAAATACTCATTAACACCTTTCATTTGATACCCATATAGTACAAACAAATTATAGAGTCGCCCCTGGTCCAACTTTATGGCGATATTTCGAAAAGGCGTCCACCTATAGAACTAAGGCCCACGCCCTTTTAAAATACTCATTAACACCTTTCATTTGATACCCATATTGTACAAACGCATTCTAGAGTCACCCCTGGTCCACTTTTAAAACGATATTCGGAAAAGGCGTCCACCTATAGAACTAAGGCCCACTCCCTTTTAAAACACTTATTAACACCTTTCGTTTGATACCCTTATTGTACAACACATTCTAGAGTCACCCCTGGTCTACTTTTAAAACGATATTCCGAAAAGGCGTCCACCTATAGAACTAAGGCCCACTCCCTTTTAAAACACTTACTAACACCTTTCGTTTGATACCCATATTGTACAAACACATTCTAGAGTCAACCCTGGTCCACTTTTATAACGATATTCCGAAAAGGCGTCCACCTATAGAACTAAGGCCCACTCCCTTTTAAAACACTTACTAACACCTTTCGTTTGATACCCATATTGTACAAACGCATTCTAGAGTCAACCTTGGTCCACTTTTATAACGATATTCCGAAAAGGCGTCCACCTATAGAACTAAGGCCAACTCCCTTTTAAAATACTCATTAACACCTTTCATTTGATACCCATATAGTACAAACAAATTCTAGAGTCACCCCTGGTCCACGTTTATGGCGATATCTCGAAAAGGCGTCCACCTATAGAACTAAGGCCCACTCCCTTTTAAAACACTTATTAACACCTTTCGTTTGATACCCATATTGTACAAACGCATTCTAGAGTCAACCCTGGTCCACTTTTATAACGATATTCCGAAAAGGCGTCCACCTATAGAACTAAGGCCCACTCCCTTTTAAAACACTTACTAACACCTTTCGTTTGATACCCATATTGTACAAACACATTCTAGAGTCACCCCTGGTCTACTTTTAAAACGATATTCCGAAAAGGCGTCCACCTATAGAACTAAGGCCCACTCCCTTTTAAAACACTTACTAACACCTTTCGTTTGATACCCATATTGTACAAACGCATTCTAGAGTCAACCTTGGTCCACTTTTATAACGATATTCCGAAAAGGCGTCCACCTATAGAACTAAGGCCAACTCCCTTTTAAAATACTCATTAACACCTTTCATTTGATACCCATATAGTACAAACAAATTCTAGAGTCACCCTTGGTCCACGTTTATGGCGATATCTCGAAAAGGCATCCACCTATAAAACTAAGGTCCACTCCCTTTTAAAATACCCATTAACACCTTTCATTTGATACCCATATAGTACAAACAAATTCTAGAGTCGCCCCTGGTCCACGTTTATGGCGATATCTCGAAAAGGCGTCCACCTATAGAACTAAGGCCCACTCCCTTTTAAAACACTTACTAACACCTTTCGTTTGATACCCATATAGATAAACAAATTCTAGAGTCACCCCTGGTCCACGTTTATGGCGATATCTCGAAAAGGCGTCCACACATAGAACTAAGGCCCACTCCTTTTTAAAATATTCATTAACACCTTTCATTTGATACCCATATCGTACAAACAAATTATAGAGTCGCCCCTGGTCCACCTTTATGGCGATATTTCGAAAAGGCGTCCACCTATAGAACTAAGGCCCACGCCCTTTTAAAATACTCATTAACACCTTTCATTTGATACCCATATTGTACAAACGCATTCTAGAGTCACCCCTGGTCCACTTTTAAAACGATATTCCGAAAAGGCGTCCACCTATAGAACTAAGGCCCACTCCCTTTTAAAACACTTATTAACACCTTTCGTTTGATACCCATATTGTACAAACGCATTCTAGAGTCAACCCTGGTCCACTTTTATAACGATATTCCGAAAAGGCGTCCACCTATAGAACTAAGGCCAACTCCCTTTTAAAATACTCATTAACACCTTTCATTTGTTACCCATATAGTACAACCAAATTCTAGAGTCACCCCTGGTCCACCTTTATGGCGATATTTCGAAAAGGCGTCCACACATATAACTAAGGCCCACTCCTTTTTAAAATACTCATTAACACCTTTCATTTGATACCCATATTGTACAAACGCATTCTAGAGTCACCCCTGGTCCACTTTTATAACGATATTCCGAAAAGTCGTCCACCTATAGAACTAAGGCCCACTCCCTTTTAAAATACTCATTACCACCTTTCATTTGATACCCATATCGTACAAACAAATTATAGAGTCGCCCCTGGTCCACCTTTATGGCGATATTTCGAAAAGGCGTCCACCTATAGAACTAAGGCCCACTCCCTTTTAAAACACTTATTAACACCTTTCGTTTGATACCCATTTTGTACAAACGCATTCTAGAGTCAACCCTGGTCCACTTTTATAACGATATTCCGAAAAGGCGTCCACCTATAGAACTAAGGCCAACTCCCTTTTAAAATACTCATTAACACCTTTCATTTGATACCCATATCGTACAAACAAATTCTAAAGTCACCCCTGGTAAACGTTTATGGCGATATCTCGAAAAGGCATCCACCTATAGAACTAAGGCCCACTCCCTTTTAAAACACTTATTAACACCTTTCGTTTGATACCCATATTGTACAAACGCATTCTAGAGTCAACCCTGGTCCACTTTTATAACGATATTCCGAAAAGTCGTCCACCTATAGAACTAAGGCCCACTCCCTTTTAAAATACTCATTAACACCTTTCATTTGATACCCGTATTGTACAAACGCATTCTAGAGTCACCCCTGGTCCACTTTTATAACGATATTCGGAAAAGTCGTCCACCTATAGAACTAAGGCCCACTCCCTTTTAAAATACTCATTACCACCTTTCATTTGATACCCATATTGTACAAACGCATTCTAGAGTCAACCCTGGTCCACTTTTATAACGATATTCCGAAAAGTCGTCCACCTATAGAACTAAGGCCCACTCCCTTTTAAAATACTCATTAACACCTTTCGTTTGATACCCATATTGTACAAACGCATTCTAGAGTCAACCCTGGTCCACTTTTATAACGATATTCCGAAAAGTCGTCCACCTATAGAACTAAGGCCCACACCCTTTTAAAATACTCATTAACACCTTTCATTTGATACCCATATTGTACAAACGCATTCTAGAGTCACCCCTGGTCCACTTTTATAACGATATTCCGAAAAGGCGTCCACCTATAGAACTAAGGCCCACTCCCTTTTAAAATACTCATTACCACCTTTCATTTGATACCCATATCGTACAAACAAATTATAGAGTCGCCCCTGGTCCACCTTTATGGCGATATTTCGAAAAGGCGTCCACCTATAGAACTAAGGCCCACTCCCTTTTAAAACACTTATTAACACCTTTCGTTTGATACCCATTTTGTACAAACGCATTCTAGAGTCAACCCTGGTCCACTTTTATAACGATATTCCGAAAAGGCGTCCACCTATAGAACTAAGGCCAACTCCCTTTTAAAATACTCATTAACACCTTTCATTTGATACCCATATCGTACAAACAAATTCTAAAGTCACCCCTGGTAAACGTTTATGGCGATATCTCGAAAAGGCATCCACCTATAGAACTAAGGCCCACTCCCTTTTAAAACACTTATTAACACCTTTCGTTTGATACCCATATTGTACAAACGCATTCTAGAGTCAACCCTGGTCCACTTTTATAACGATATTCCGAAAAGTCGTCCACCTATAGAACTAAGGCCCACTCCCTTTTAAAACACTTATTAACACCTTTCGTTTGATACCCATATTGTACAAACGCATTCTAGAGTCAACCCTGGTCCACTTTTATAACGATATTCCGAAAAGGCGTCCACCTATAGAACTAAGGCCCACTCCCTTTTAAAATACTCATTACCACCTTTCATTTGATACCCATATCGTACAAACAAATTATAGAGTCGCCCCTGGTCCACCTTTATGGCGATATTTCGAAAAGGCGTCCACCTATAGAACTAAGGCCCACTCCCTTTTAAAACACTTATTAACACCTTTCGTTTGATACCCATTTTGTACAAACGCATTCTAGAGTCAACCCTGGTCCACTTTTATAACGATATTCCGAAAAGGCGTCCACCTATAGAACTAAGGCCAACTCCCTTTTAAAATACTCATTAACACCTTTCATTTGATACCCATATCGTACAAACAAATTCTAAAGTCACCCCTGGTAAACGTTTATGGCGATATCTCGAAAAGGCATCCACCTATAGAACTAAGGCCCACTCCCTTTTAAAACACTTATTAACACCTTTCGTTTGATACCCATATTGTACAAACGCATTCTAGAGTCAACCCTGGTCCACTTTTATAACGATATTCCGAAAAGTCGTCCACCTATAGAACTAAGGCCCACTCCCTTTTAAAATACTCATTAACACCTTTCGTTTGATACCCATATTGTACAAACGCATTCTAGAGTCAACCCTGGTCCACTTTTATAACGATATTCCGAAAAGTCGTCCACCTATAGAACTAAGGCCCACTCCCTTTTAAAATACTCATTAACACCTTTCATTTGATACCCATATTGTACAAACGCATTCTAGAGTCACCCCTGGTCCACTTTTATAACGATATTCCGAAAAGGCGTCCACCTATAGAACTAAGGCCCACTCCCTTTTAAAATACTCATTACCACCTTTCATTTGATACCCATATCGTACAAACAAATTATAGAGTCGCCCCTGGTCCACCTTTATGGCGATATTTCGAAAAGGCGTCCACCTATAGAACTAAGGCCCACTCCCTTTTAAAACACTTATTAACACCTTTCGTTTGATACCCATTTTGTACAAACGCATTCTAGAGTCAACCCTGGTCCACTTTTATAACGATATTCCGAAAAGGCGTCCACCTATAGAACTAAGGCCAACTCCCTTTTAAAATACTCATTAACACCTTTCATTTGATACCCATATCGTACAAACAAATTCTAAAGTCACCCCTGGTAAACGTTTATGGCGATATCTCGAAAAGGCATCCACCTATAGAACTAAGGCCCACTCCCTTTTAAAACACTTATTAACACCTTTCGTTTGATACCCATATTGTACAAACGCATTCTAGAGTCAACCCTGGTCCACTTTTATAACGATATTCCGAAAAGGCGTCCACCTATAGAACTAAGGCCCACTCCTTTTTAAAATACTCATTAACACCTTTCATTTGATACCCATATAGTACAAACAAATTCTAGAGTCACCCCTGGTCCACGTTTATGGCGATATCTCGAAAAGGCGTCCACCTATAGAACTAAGGCCCACTCCTTTTTAAAATACTCATTAACACCTTTCATTTGATACCCATATAGTACAAACAAATTATAGAGTCGCCCCTGGTCCAACTTTATGGCGATATTTCGAAAAGGCGTCCACCTATAGAACTAAGGCCCACGCCCTTTTAAAATACTCATTAACACCTTTCATTTGTTACCCATATTGTACAAACGCATTCTAGAGTCACCCCTGGTCCACTTTTAAAACGATATTCGGAAAAGGCGTCCACCTATAGAACTAAGGCCCACTCCCTTTTAAAACACTTATTAACACCTTTCGTTTGATATCCATATTGTACAAACGCATTCTAGAGTCAACCCTGGTCCACTTTTATAACGATATTCCGAAAAGGCGTCCACCTATAGAACTAAGGCCCACTCCCTTTTAAAACACTTATTAACACCTTTCGTTTGATACCCATTTTGTACAAATGCATTCTAGAGTCAACCCTGGTCCACTTTTATAACGATATTCCGAAAAGGCGTCCACCTATAGAACTAAGGCCAACTCCCTTTTAAAATACTCATTAACACCTTTCATTTGATACCCATATCGTACAAACAAATTATAGAGTCGCCCCTGGTCCACCTTTATGGCGATATTTCGAAAAGGCGTCCACCTATAGAACTAAGGCCCACTCCCTTTTAAAACACTTATTAACACCTTTCGTTTGATACCCATTTTGTACAAACGCATTCTAGAGTCAACCCTGGTCCACTTTTATAACGATATTCCGAAAAGGCGTCCACCTATAGAACTAAGGCCAACTCCCTTTTAAAATACTCATTAACACCTTTCATTTGATACCCATATCGTACAAACAAATTCTAAAGTCACCCCTGGTAAACGTTTATGGCGATATCTCGAAAAGGCATCCACCTATAGAACTAAGGCCCACTCCCTTTTAAAACACTTATTAACACCTTTCGTTTGATACCCATATTGTACAAACGCATTCTAGAGTCAACCCTGGTCCACTTTTATAACGATATTCCGAAAAGGCGTCCACCTATAGAACTAAGGCCCACTCCTTTTTAAAATACTCATTAACACCTTTCATTTGATACCCATATAGTACAAACAAATTCTAGAGTCACCCCTGGTCCACGTTTATGGCGATATCTCGAAAAGGCGTCCACCTATAGAACTAAGGCCCACTCCTTTTTAAAATACTCATTAACACCTTTCATTTGATACCCATATAGTACAAACAAATTATAGAGTCGCCCCTGGTCCAACTTTATGGCGATATTTCGAAAAGGCGTCCACCTATAGAACTAAGGCCCACGCCCTTTTAAAATACTCATTAACACCTTTCATTTGTTACCCATATTGTACAAACGCATTCTAGAGTCACCCCTGGTCCACTTTTAAAACGATATTCGGAAAAGGCGTCCACCTATAGAACTAAGGCCCACTCCCTTTTAAAACACTTATTAACACCTTTCGTTTGATATCCATATTGTACAAACGCATTCTAGAGTCAACCCTGGTCCACTTTTATAACGATATTCCGAAAAGGCGTCCACCTATAGAACTAAGGCCCACTCCCTTTTAAAACACTTATTAACACCTTTCGTTTGATACCCATTTTGTACAAATGCATTCTAGAGTCAACCCTGGTCCACTTTTATAACGATATTCCGAAAAGGCGTCCACCTATAGAACTAAGGCCAACTCCCTTTTAAAATACTCATTAACACCTTTCATTTGATACCCATATCGTACAAACAAATTCTAAAGTCACCCCTGGTAAACGTTTATGGCGATATCTCGAAAAGGCATCCACCTATAGAACTAAGGCCCACTCCCTTTTAAAACACTTATTAACACCTTTCGTTTGATACCCATATTGTACAAACGCATTCTAGAGTCAACCCTGGTCCACTTTTATAACGATATTCCGAAAAGTCGTCCACCTATAGAACTAAGGCCCACTCCCTTTTAAAATACTCATTAACACCTTTCATTTGATACCCATATTGTACAAACGCATTCTAGAGTCACCCCTGGTCCACTTTTATAACGATATTCCGAAAAGTCGTCCACCTATAGAACTAAGGCCCACTCCCTTTTAAAATACTCATTACCACCTTTCATTTGATACCCATATTGTACAAACGCATTCTAGAGTCAACCCTGGTCCACTTTTATAACGATATTCCGAAAAGTCGTCCACCTATAGAACTAAGGCCCACTCCCTTTTAAAATACTCATTAACACCTATAGAACTAAGGCCCACTCCCTTTTAAAATACTCATTACCACCTTTCATTTGATACCCATATTGTACAAACGCATTCTAGAGTCAACCCTGGTCCACTTTTATAACGATAATCCGAAAAGTCGTACACCTATAGAACTAAGGCCCACTCCCTTTTAAAATACTCATTAACACCTTTCGTTTGATACCCATATTGTACAAACGCATTCTAGAGTCAACCCTGGTCCACTTTTATGACGATATTCCGAAAAGTCGTCCACCTATAGAACTAAGGCCCACTCCCTTTTAAAATACTCATTAACACCTTTCATTTGATACCCATATTGTACAAACGCATTCTAGAGTCACCCCTGGTCCACTTTTATAACGATATTCCGAAAAGGCGTCCACCTATAGAACTAAGGCCCACTCCCTTTTAAAATACTCATTACCACCTTTCATTTGATACCCATATCGTACAAACAAATTATAGAGTCGCCCCTTGTCCACCTTTATGGCGATATTTCGAAAAGGCGTCCACCTATAGAACTAAGGCCCACTCCCTTTTAAAACACTTATTAACACCTTTCGTTTGATACCCATTTTGTACAAACGCATTCTAGAGTCAACCCTGGTCCACTTTTATAACGATATTCCGAAAAGGCGTCCACCTATAGAACTAAGGCCAACTCCCTTTTAAAATACTCATTAACACCTTTCATTTGATACCCATATCGTACAAACAAATTCTAAAGTCACCCCTGATAAACGTTTATGGCGATATCTCGAAAAGGCATCCACCTATAGAACTAAGGCCCACTCCCTTTTAAAACACTTATTAACACCTTTCGTTTGATACCCATATTGTACAAACGCATTCTAGAGTCACCCCTGGTCCACTTTTATAACGATATTCCGAAAAGGCGTCCACCTATAGAACTAAGGCCAACTCCCTTTTAAAATACTCATTAACACCTTTCATTTGATACCCATATCGTACAAACAAATTCTAAAGTCACCCCTGGTAAACGTTTATGGCGATATCTCGAAAAGGCGTCCACCTATAGAACTAAGGCCCACTCCCTTTTAAAACACTTATTAACACCTTTCGTTTGATACCCATATTGTACAAACGCATTCTAGAGTCAACCCTGGTCCACTTTTATAACGATATTCCGAAAAGTCGTCCACCTATAGAACTAAGGCCCACTCCTTTTTAAAATACTCATTAACACCTTTCATTTGATACCCATATTGTACAAACGCATTCTAGAGTCACCCCTGGTCCACTTTTAAAACGATATTCGGAAAAGGCGTCCACCTATAGAACTAAGGCCCACTCCCTTTTAAAACACTTATTAACACCTTTCGTTTGATACCCATATTGTACAAACGCATTCTAGAGTCAATCCTGGTCCACTTTTATAACGATATTCCGAAAAGGCGTCCACCTATAGAACTAAGGCCCACTCCCTTTTAAAATATTCATTAACACCTTTCATTTGATACCCATATCGTACAAACAAATTATAGAGTCGCCCCTGGTCCACCTTTATAACGATATTCCGAAAAGGCGTCCACCTATAGAACTAAGACCCACGCCCTTTTAAAATACTCATTAACACCTTTCATTTGATGCCCATATTGTACAAACGCATTCTAGAGTCACCCCTGGTCCACTTTTAAAACGATATTCGGAAAAGGCCTCCACCTATATAACTAAGGCCCACCCCTTTTAAAACACTTATTAACACCTTTCGTTTGATACCCATATTGTACAAACGCATTCTAGAGTCACCCCTGGTCCACTTTTAAAACGATATTCGGAAAAGGCGTCCACCTATAGAACTAAGGCCCACTCCCTTTTAAAACACTTATTAACACCTTTCGTTTGATACCCTTATTGCACAAACACATTCTAGAGTCACCCCTGGTCTACTTTTAAAACGATATTCCGAAAAGGCGTCCACCTATAGAACTAAGGCCCACTCCCTTTTAAAACACTTACTAACACCTTTCGTTTGATACCCATATTGTACAAACGCATTCTAGAGTCAACCTTGGTCCACTTTTATAACGATATTCCGAAAAGGCGTCCACCTATAGAACTAAGGCCAACTCCCTTTTAAAATACTCATTAACACCTTTCATTTGATACCCATATAGTACAAACAAATTCTAGAGTCACCCTTGGTCCACGTTTATGGCGATATCTCGAAAAGGCATCCACCTATAAAACTAAGGTCCACTCCCTTTTAAAATACTCATTAACACCTTTCATTTGATACCCATATAGTACAAACAAATTCTAGAGTCGCCCCTGGTCCACGTTTATGGCGATATCTCGAAAAGGCGTCCACCTATAGAACTAAGGCCCACTTCTTTTTAAAATACTCATTAACACCTTTCATTTGATACCCATATAGATAAACAAATTCTAGAGTCACCCCTGGTCCACGTTTATGGCGATATCTCGAAAAGGCGTCCACACATAGAACTAAGGCCCACTCCTTTTTAAAATACTCATTAACACCTTTCATTTGATACCCATATCGTACAAACAAATTATAGAGTCGCCCCTGGTCCACCTTTATGGCGATATTTCGAAAAGGCGTCCACCTATAGAACTAAGGCCCACGCCCTTTTAAAATACTCATTAACACCTTTCATTTGATACCCATATTGTACAAACGCATTCTAGAGTCACCCCTGGTCCACTTTTAAAACGATATTCCGAAAAGGCGTCCACCTATAGAACTAAGGCCCACTCCCTTTTAAAATACTCATTACCACCTTTCATTTGATACCCATATTGTACAAACGCATTCTAGAGTCAACCCTGGTCCACTTTTATAACGATATTCCGAAAAGTCGTCCACCTATAGAACTAAGGCCCACTCCCTTTTAAAATACTCATTAACACCTATAGAACTAAGGCCCACTCCCTTTTAAAATACTCATTACCACCTTTCATTTGATACCCATATTGTACAAACGCATTCTAGAGTCAACCCTGGTCCACTTTTATAACGATAATCCGAAAAGTCGTACACCTATAGAACTAAGGCCCACTCCCTTTTAAAATACTCATTAACACCTTTCGTTTGATACCCATATTGTACAAACGCATTCTAGAGTCAACCCTGGTCCACTTTTATGACGATATTCCGAAAAGTCGTCCACCTATAGAACTAAGGCCCACTCCCTTTTAAAATACTCATTAACACCTTTCATTTGATACCCATATTGTACAAACGCATTCTAGAGTCACCCCTGGTCCACTTTTATAACGATATTCCGAAAAGGCGTCCACCTATAGAACTAAGGCCCACTCCCTTTTAAAATACTCATTACCACCTTTCATTTGATACCCATATCGTACAAACAAATTATAGAGTCGCCCCTTGTCCACCTTTATGGCGATATTTCGAAAAGGCGTCCACCTATAGAACTAAGGCCCACTCCCTTTTAAAACACTTATTAACACCTTTCGTTTGATACCCATTTTGTACAAACGCATTCTAGAGTCAACCCTGGTCCACTTTTATAACGATATTCCGAAAAGGCGTCCACCTATAGAACTAAGGCCAACTCCCTTTTAAAATACTCATTAACACCTTTCATTTGATACCCATATCGTACAAACAAATTCTAAAGTCACCCCTGATAAACGTTTATGGCGATATCTCGAAAAGGCATCCACCTATAGAACTAAGGCCCACTCCCTTTTAAAACACTTATTAACACCTTTCGTTTGATACCCATATTGTACAAACGCATTCTAGAGTCACCCCTGGTCCACTTTTATAACGATATTCCGAAAAGGCGTCCACCTATAGAACTAAGGCCAACTCCCTTTTAAAATACTCATTAACACCTTTCATTTGATACCCATATCGTACAAACAAATTCTAAAGTCACCCCTGGTAAACGTTTATGGCGATATCTCGAAAAGGCGTCCACCTATAGAACTAAGGCCCACTCCCTTTTAAAACACTTATTAACACCTTTCGTTTGATACCCATATTGTACAAACGCATTCTAGAGTCAACCCTGGTCCACTTTTATAACGATATTCCGAAAAGTCGTCCACCTATAGAACTAAGGCCCACTCCTTTTTAAAATACTCATTAACACCTTTCATTTGATACCCATATTGTACAAACGCATTCTAGAGTCACCCCTGGTCCACTTTTAAAACGATATTCGGAAAAGGCGTCCACCTATAGAACTAAGGCCCACTCCCTTTTAAAACACTTATTAACACCTTTCGTTTGATACCCATATTGTACAAACGCATTCTAGAGTCAATCCTGGTCCACTTTTATAACGATATTCCGAAAAGGCGTCCACCTATAGAACTAAGGCCCACTCCCTTTTAAAATATTCATTAACACCTTTCATTTGATACCCATATCGTACAAACAAATTATAGAGTCGCCCCTGGTCCACCTTTATAACGATATTCCGAAAAGGCGTCCACCTATAGAACTAAGACCCACGCCCTTTTAAAATACTCATTAACACCTTTCATTTGATGCCCATATTGTACAAACGCATTCTAGAGTCACCCCTGGTCCACTTTTAAAACGATATTCGGAAAAGGCCTCCACCTATATAACTAAGGCCCACCCCTTTTAAAACACTTATTAACACCTTTCGTTTGATACCCATATTGTACAAACGCATTCTAGAGTCACCCCTGGTCCACTTTTAAAACGATATTCGGAAAAGGCGTCCACCTATAGAACTAAGGCCCACTCCCTTTTAAAACACTTATTAACACCTTTCGTTTGATACCCTTATTGCACAAACACATTCTAGAGTCACCCCTGGTCTACTTTTAAAACGATATTCCGAAAAGGCGTCCACCTATAGAACTAAGGCCCACTCCCTTTTAAAACACTTACTAACACCTTTCGTTTGATACCCATATTGTACAAACGCATTCTAGAGTCAACCTTGGTCCACTTTTATAACGATATTCCGAAAAGGCGTCCACCTATAGAACTAAGGCCAACTCCCTTTTAAAATACTCATTAACACCTTTCATTTGATACCCATATAGTACAAACAAATTCTAGAGTCACCCTTGGTCCACGTTTATGGCGATATCTCGAAAAGGCATCCACCTATAAAACTAAGGTCCACTCCCTTTTAAAATACTCATTAACACCTTTCATTTGATACCCATATAGTACAAACAAATTCTAGAGTCGCCCCTGGTCCACGTTTATGGCGATATCTCGAAAAGGCGTCCACCTATAGAACTAAGGCCCACTTCTTTTTAAAATACTCATTAACACCTTTCATTTGATACCCATATAGATAAACAAATTCTAGAGTCACCCCTGGTCCACGTTTATGGCGATATCTCGAAAAGGCGTCCACACATAGAACTAAGGCCCACTCCTTTTTAAAATACTCATTAACACCTTTCATTTGATACCCATATCGTACAAACAAATTATAGAGTCGCCCCTGGTCCACCTTTATGGCGATATTTCGAAAAGGCGTCCACCTATAGAACTAAGGCCCACGCCCTTTTAAAATACTCATTAACACCTTTCATTTGATACCCATATTGTACAAACGCATTCTAGAGTCACCCCTGGTCCACTTTTAAAACGATATTCCGAAAAGGCGTCCACCTATAGAACTAAGGCCCACTCCCTTTTAAAACACTTATTAACACCTTTCGTTTGATACCCATATTGTACAAACGCATTCTAGAGTCAACCCTGGTCCACTTTTATAACGATATTCCGAAAAGGCGTCCACCTAAAGAACTAAGGCCAACTCCCTTTTAAAATACTCATTAACACCTTTCATTTATTACCCATATAGTACAACCAAATTCTAGAGTCACCCCTGGTCCACCTTTATGGCGATATTTCGAAAAGGCGTCCACACATAGAACTAAGGCCCACTCCTTTTTAAAATACTCATTAACACCTTTCATTTGATACCCATATCGTACAAACAAATTATAGAGTCGCCCCTGGTCCACCTTTATGGCGATATTTCGAAAAGTCGTCCACCTATAGAACTAAGGCCCACGCCCTTTTAAAATACTCATTAACGCCTTTCATTTGATACCCATATTGTACAAACGCATTCTAGAGTCACCCCTGGTCCACTTTTGAAACGATATTCCGAAAAGACGTCCACCTATAGAACTAAGGCCCACTCCCTTTTAAAACACTTATTAACACCGTTCGTTTGATACCCATATAGTACAAACAAATTCTAGAGTCACCCCTGGTCCACGTTTATGGCGATATCTCGAAAAGGCGTCCACACATAGAACTACGGCCCACGCCCTTTTAAAATACTCATTAACACCTTTCATTTAATACCCATATAGTACAAACAAATGCTAGAGTCACCCCTGGTCCACGTTTATGGCGATATCTCGAAAAGGCGTCCACATATAGAACTAAGGCCCACTCCTTTTTAAAATACTCATTAACACCTTTCATTTGATACCCATATCGTACAAACAAATTCTAGAGTCGCCCCTGGCCCACCTTTATGGCGATATTTCGAAAAGGCGTCCACCTATAGAACTAAGGCCCACGCCCTTTTAAAATACTCATTAACACCTTTCATTTGATACCCATATCGTACAAACAAATTCTAAAATCACCCCTGGTGCACTTTTATGGCGATATCTCGAAAAGGCATCCACGTATAGAACTAAGGCCCACGCCCTTTTAAAATACTCATTAACACCTTTCATTTGATACCCATATAGTACAAACAAATTCTAGAGTCACCCCTGGTCCACGTTTATGGCGATATCTCGAAAAGGCGTCCACATATAGAACTAAGGCCCACTCCTTTTTAAAATACTTATTAACACCTTTCATTTGATACCCATATCGTACAAACAAATTCTAGAGTCACCCCCTGGTCCACGTTTATGGCGATATCTCGAAAAGGCATCCACGTATAGAACTAAGGCCCACGCCCTTTTAAAATACTCATTAACACCTTTCATTTGATACCCATATAGTACAAACAAATTCTAGAGTCACCCCTGCTCCACGTTTATGGCGATATCTCGAAAAGGTGTCCACATATAGAACTAAGGCCCACTCCTTTTTAAAATACTCATTAACACCTTTCATTTGATACCCATATCGTACAAACAAATTCTAGAGTCACCCCTGGTCCACTTTTATAACGATGTTCCGAAAAGGCGTCCACCTATAGAACTAAGGCCCACTCCCTTTTAAAACACTTATTAACACCTTTCGTTTGATACCCATATTGTACAAACGCATTCTAGAGTCAACCCTGGTCCACTTTTATAACGATATTCCGAAAAGGCGTCCTCCTATAGAACTAAGGCCCACTCCCTTTTAAAATACTCATTAACACCTTTCATTTGATACCCATATCGTACAAACAAATTCTAGAGTCACCCCTGGTCCACCTTTATGGCGATATTTCGAAAAGGCGTCCACCTATGGAACTAAGGCCCACGCCCTTTTAAAATACTCATTAACACCTTTCATTTGATACCCATATCGTACAAAAAAATTCTAGAGTTACCCCTGGCCCACCTTTATGGCGATATTTCGAAAAGGCGACCACCTATAGAACTAAGGCCCACGCCCTTTTAAAATACTCATTAACACCTTTCATTTGATACCCATATCGTACAAACAAATTCTAGAGTCACCCCTGGTCCACCTTTATGGCGATATTTCGAAAATGCGTCCACCTATAGAACTAAGGCCCACGCCCTTTTAAAATACTCATTAACACCTTTCATTTGATACCCATATCGTACAAACAAATTCTAGAGTCACCCCTGGTCCACGTTTATGGCGATATCTCGAAAAGGCGTCCACATATAGAACTAAGACCCACTCCTTTTTAAAATACTCGTTAACACCTTTCATTTGATACCCATAAAGTACAAACAAATTATAGAGTCGCCCCTGGTCCACCTTTATGGCGATATTTCGAAAAGGCGTCCACCTATAGAACTAAGGCCCACGCCCTTTTAAAATACTCATTAACACCTTTCATTTAATACCCATATAGTACAAACAAATTATAGAGTCGCCCCTGGTCCACCTTTATGGCGATATTTCGAAAAGGCGTCCCCCTATAGAACTAAGGCCCACTCCTTTTTAAAATACTCATTAACACCTTTCATTTGATACCCATATAGTACAAACAAATTATAGAGTCGCCCCTGGTCCACCTTTATGGCGATATTTCGAAAAGGCGTCCACCTATAGAACTAAGGCCCACGCCCTTTTAAAATACTCATTAACACCTTTCATTTAATACCCATATAGTACAAACAAATTATAGAGTCGCCCCTGGTCCACCTTTATGGCGATATTTCGAAAAGGCGTCCCCCTATAGAACTAAGGCCCACTCCTTTTTAAAATACTCATTAACACCTTTCATTTGATACCCATATAGTACAAACAAATTCTAGAGTCACCCCTGGTCCACGTTTATGGCGATATCTCGAAAAGGCGTCCACACATAGAACTAAGGCCCACTCCTTTTTAAAATACTCATTAACACCTTTCATTTGATAGCCATATCGTACAAAAAAATTATAGAGTCGCCCCTGGTCCACCTTTATGGCGATATTTCGAAAAGGCGTCCACCTATAGAACAAAGGCCCACGCCCTTTTAAAATACTCATTAACACCTTTCATTTGATACCCATATTGTACAAACGCATTCTAGAGTCACCCCTGGTCCACTTTTATACCGATATTCCGAAAAGGCGTCCATCTATAGAACTAAGGCCCACTCCCTTTTAAAACACTTATTAACACCTTTCGTTTGATACCCATATTGTACAAACGCATTCTAGAGTCAACCCTGGTCCACTTTTATAACGATATTCCGAAAAGGTGTCCACCTATAGAACTAAGGCCAACTCCCTTTTAAAATACTCATTAACACCTTTCATTTGATACCCATATTGTACAAACGCATTCTAAAGTCACCCCTGGTCCACTTTTAAAACGATATTCCGAAAAGGCGTCCACCTATAGAACTAAGGCCCACTCCCTTTTAAAACACTTATTAACACCCTTCGTTTGATACCCATATTGTACAAACGCATTCTAGAGTCAACCCTGGTCCACTTTTATACCGATATTCCGAAAAGGCGTCCATCTATAGAACTAAGGCCCACTCCCTTTTAAAACACTTATTAACACCTTTCGTTTGATACCCATATTGTACAAACGCATTCTAGAGTCAACCCTGGTCCACTTTTATACCGATATTCCGAAAAGGCGTCCACCTATAGAACTAAGGCCCACGCCCTTTTAAAATACTCATTAACACCTTTCATTTGATACCCATATTGTACAAACGCATTCTAGAGTCACCCCTGGTCCACTTTTAAAACGATATTCCGAAAAGGCGTCCACCTATAGAACTAAGGCCCACTCCCTTTTAAAACACTTATTAACACCTTTCGTTTGATACCCATATTGTACAAACGCATTCTAGAGTCAACCCTGGTCCACTTTTATACCGATATTCCGAAAAGGCGTCCATCTATAGAACTAAGGCCCACTCCCTTTTAAAATACTCATTAACACCTTTCATTTGATACCCATATAGTACAAACAAATTCTAGAGTCACCCCTGGTCCACGTTTATGGCGATATCTCGAAAAGGCGTCCACACATAGAACTAAGGCCCACTCCTTTTTAAAATACTCATTAACACCTTTCATTTGATAGCCATATCGTACAAAAAAATTATAGAGTCGCCCCTGGTCCACCTTTATGGCGATATTTCGAAAAGGCGTCCACCTATAGAACAAAGGCCCACGCCCTTTTAAAATACTCATTAACACCTTTCATTTGATACCCATATTGTACAAACGCATTCTAGAGTCACCCCTGGTCCACTTTTAAAACGATATTCCGAAAAGGCGTCCACCTATAGAACTAAGGCCCACTCCCTTTTAAAACACTTATTAACACCTTTCGTTTGATACCCATATTGTACAAACGCATTCTAGAGACAACCCTGGTCCACTTTTATACCGATATTCCGAAAAGGCGTCCATCTATAGAACTAAGGCCCACTCCCTTTTAAAATACTCATTAACACCTTTCATTTGATACCCATATAGTACAAACAAATTCTAGAGTCACCCCTGGTCCACGTTTATGGCGATATCTCGAAAAGGCGTCCACACATAGAACTAAGGCCCACTCCTTTTTAAAATACTCATTAACACCTTTCATTTGATAGCCATATCGTACAAAAAAATTATAGAGTCGCCCCTGGTCCACCTTTATGGCGATATTTCGAAAAGGCGTCCACCTATAGAACAAAGGCCCACGCCCTTTTAAAATACTCATTAACACCTTTCATTTGATACCCATATCGTACAAACAAATTCTAGAGTCACCCCTGGTCCACCTTTATGGCGATATCTCGAAAAGGCGTCCACCTATTGAACTAAGGCCCCCGCCCTTTTAAAATACTCATTAACACCTTTGATTTGATACCCATATTGTACAAACGCATTCTAAAGTCACCCCTGGTCCACTTTTATAACGATGTTCCGAAAAGGCGTCCACCTATAGAACTAAGGCCCACTCCCTTTTAAAACACTTATTAAAACCTTTCGTTTGATACCCATATTGTACAAACGCATTCTAGAGTCAACCCTGGTCCACTTTTATGGAGATATTCCGAAAAGGCGTCCCCTATAGAACTAAGGCCCACTCCCTTTCAAAATACTCATTAACACCTTTCATTTGATACCCATATCGTACAAACAAATTCTAGAGTCACCCCTGGTCCACCTTTATGGAGATATTTCGAAAAGGCGTCCACCTATAGAACTAAGGCCCACGCCCTTTTAAAATACTCATTAACACCTTTCATTTGATACCCATATCGTACAAACAAATTCTAGAGTCACCCCTGGTTCACCTTTATGGAGATATTCCGAAAAGGCGTCCCCTATAGAACTAAGGCCCACTCCCTTTCAAAATACTCATTAACACCTTTCATTTGATACCCATATCTCACAAACAAATTCTATAGTCACCCCTGGTCCACCTTTATGGAGATATTCTGAAAAGGCGTCCCCTATAGAACTAAGGCCCACTCCCTTTCAAAATATTCATTAACACCTTTCATTTGATACCCATATCGTACAAACAAATTCTAGAGTCACCCCTGGTCCACCTTTATGGAGATATTTCGAAAAGGCGTCCCCTATAGAACTAAGGCCCACTCCCTTTCAAAATACTCATTAACACCTTTCATTTGATACCCATATCGTACAAACAAATTCTAGAGTCGCCCCTGGTCCACCTTTATGGAGATATTTCGAAAAGGCGTCCACCTATAGAACTAAGGCCCACGCCCTTTTAAAATACTCATTAACACCTTTCATTTGATACCCATATCGTACAAACAAATTCTAGAGTCACCCCTGGTCCAACTTTATGGAGATATTCCGAAAAGGCGTCCCCTATAGAACTAAGGCCCACTCCCTTTCAAAATACTCATTAACACCTTTCATTTGATACCCATATCTCACAAACAAATTCTAGAGTCGCCCCTGGTCCACCTTTATGGAGATATTTCGAAAAGGCGTCCACCTATAGAACTAAGGCCCACGCCCTTTTAAAATACTCATTAACACCTTTCATTTGATACCCATATCGTACAAACAAATTCTAGAGTCACCCCTGGTCCACCTTTATGGAGATATTCCGAAAAGGCGTCCCCTATAGAACTAAGGCCCACTCCCTTTCAAAATACTCATTAACACCTTTCATTTGATACCCATATCTCACAAACAAATTCTATAGTCACCCCTGGTCCATCTTTATGGCGATATCTCGAAACGGCGTCCATCTATAGAACTTAGGCCCACGCCTTTTTAAAATACTTATTAATACCTTTCATTTGATACCCATATCGTACAAAATAAATTCTAGAGTCACCCCTGGTCCACCTTTATGGCGATATCTCGAAAAGGCGTCCACCTATAGAACTTAGGCCCACTCCCTTTTAAAATTATCATTAACACATTTCATTTGATACCCATATCGTACAAACAAATTCTAGAGTCGGGCCTGGTCCACCTTTATGGCGATATCCCTAAATGGCGTCCATCTATAGAACTATGGCCCACTTCCTCTTAAAATACTCTTTAATACCTTCCATTTGATACACATGTAATACAAACACATTCCAGGGTTACCCTAGGTTCTTTTTACAACATGGTGATTTTCCCTTACTTTGTCTCCACAGCTCTCAACTGAGTATGTAATGTTCGGTTACACCCGAACTTAGCTTTCCTTACTTGTTATGATCTATGAATCCAGCATATCGATTGCCAGCTTGACAATATACATCAGTGATGATAATCATGGTACATTTTTACTTTTTTTGGTACATTTCGCTTCCCGAAAGTACGTTGGTATTACATTGACATATTTGGTACATTTTTGTAAAATACAGCACTACACTTCAAGTCATTTACAAAGCAGCTCTGAATGTACAAAGAAAGTTTAAAATTTTCGAAGAAAATATATAGTTAAGTTGTTTTGTTGCCGAGCACAATTTGCCATTTGCAATTATGGATCATTTAAATATGCTTATGAAAAATAGCATAACGGATTCTAAAATTGTGAAAAAATTTTGAATCAATAGAATTAAAGCACAGAAAATAATAACTCTAATAACAGGGCCAGAAAATTATAAATCCATAATTGCATTTTGTCAGAAGAATTATTACTCTCTAATAATAGATGAAATGACTGATATATGTATATCAAAAAATTTGGAAGTATCGATTCGAATTTTTGATAAAAAGTGCATTGATAGATTTTTAGATTCGATACCTTTGACCGATAGTAGCACGGAGGGTATTTTTAATGCCATTATTAAATCTTTTAAAGACCATTCAATACCACTTGAAAAAATGATTGGTTTCACTGCCGATAATTGCTCTGTTATGATGGGAGAAGCAAAAAGCGGAGTGCAAGCAAGGCTGAAAGTTGTTCCAAATCTGTATGTTAATGGATATGTTTGTCAAATTTTAAATTTAGCCGCTTGTGATGTATTTCCCAACAAAATTGATAAATTTTTAAAATACGTAAACTATCATTTCTGTAACAGCCCCCTTAGGAGGGCAGACTTTCAGAGTTTTAAAGAACAGTTCGGTACAGAAATGCGTGTTATACTAAAGTAGGCCCCCACAAGGTGGTTTTCTGGACAAGCAGTCATAGATAGAATTCTTGAGCAATGTGATGCCCTCAAGTATTATTTAAATTTTTTCGTATTTGAAAATAAAAGCAGTAATCAATATATTAATCTTATATCTGAAATATTTCAAAGTCCTTTTTATAAAGTATATTTTACATTTCTTTCTTATATTTTAAATGAAATAATTAATGTGAATATAGAAATACAGTCTGATGATATTCGCGTACATTTACTTATTACCAAATTAAAAATTGTAAAGAAAAATCTTATTTAGAATCCAGTCCTATTTGGATGTTAAATATTGATTCAGACGAAAACCACTTAACCCCAGATGAAGTTTACTGTGGTTTTAATGTGGATATTATTCTATCAAACAACATTTTCGAAAAATATGACGTACACATATTTTAGAGCTGTGCGAAACAATTTTATATATAATTTTGTAGTACGGCGCCTAAACGTTGCCGATTAAGGAATTTAGCAGTTCCCGAAATGGATCTATACAACGAGCTTTGGCAGTTGTCTAAATTTTTTCTTTCTTCTATTCTAATTTAAAATTTTTTCAATTAAGAAAAAATATATTATAACAATAATAATGATAAAATAATTATTGTTAGGCCTTGAGCTCGATATTAACTCGCGATAAAGTAAATTTAAATGATAAAACTTTGTTATGTGCTGCAAAGCTTTCACCAGAAAGTATTTTAAGTGGTGAAATAAATAGTATTGTGTCTTTAGTTGTGGACTTGTTTCCGAAATCTGAATTTGATAAAATAGAGAAAATTAATTCTGAATTTAGACAGAGAATGAGAGCCTTAAAAAATTCAAGAATTTAAATATATGTAGCTTTTGGGAAGAATTAAGATCAGTTAACAAGAAATTAAATGCGCAAATGTTTTCCAATATTTATAGAACAGTTAAAGGCATATTGTCGATTTCAGATTCATCCACAAACGTAGAAAAGATATTACTATACAAAATTTTATTAACACTAAGTGTAGAAATAGACCTCAAATAAAGACAGTTTCGAATTTAATAAAAGGTAAAGACTTGATGAAATCAGCTAAAAGTAGTTGTCATAATATAGATACGAAAAAAGCTTTTTGTCAACTGAGGCATTTAAAGAACACAAAGAAGAACTGTTAATGTAGTGATTGAAGCATGAGTTATTAGTATACATGTAGGCGACAATTTGTCAACTTTTATACCTGAATCTAAATCTTTTGTACCTAAAATGTTTTTATGAAGTGTTTTTGCATTAAATGCCACTATTATTTTTTTAAATATTAATCCTTACTAATTCCTTACTGGTACTCAATAAAGAAATATTTTTTTTTTATGTACATAATCGTACGCTTCAATCGATAAACTTCTTTTATTATTTTTACTGGAAAAGTATTTCCCTGTTTTACTACCTTTAATTTGTGTTAGAAAGTTTCCTGACTACAAATAGTTTTTGGATAAAGAAGCAGAATATAACTCTACTTTGGTTCAAATTCGCATCCGAAGTCTTTTGGTACATTTTTGGATGATTTGGTACATTTTCTTACCTCGTTTGGTACTAAATGAAAAACTCCATTTATCATCCCTGATATAGATATGTATATCTGAGGGCATATACGCATATACATCCAATGTATTCTAGAACCCGCTTTTGTCTACTCAGCTTTCAAGCTGACATGGATATTATGGCGTTTTCTATTCTAAAAATAATGTTACCCCTTTACCTTTTCTCGGTTTTCTCAGAAGTATCCATGCTTATTTCACGAAGTATTGGCATCTGAATACATAATAGTTTAACAAAACTTAAAAAAAAAAAACACTTTTATAGCAACCCGAACTAAAAAATAAAAAATAATTTTCAATTAAAAAGAGTTTATATAACAGTAGTAGAAGGTCAAACAATCGTTTATAGTTAATAACCCCAAAAGAAAATTATAATAAAATTTGAGTTATTAACAGAATAATTTAATTCACAGTAAAATGGGTGGGGTGCATTTGACTACATTTCATATCCTTCCTCTCAGATAGTTGCCAATAGAATGATTGTAACATTCAATATCAAGCACCCCACGCTTTTTACTGTGAATTAAATTATTCTGTTAATAACTCAAATTTTATTATAATTTTATTTTGAGGTGATTAACTATAAATGATTGTTTGTTTTTTTAGTTTTTTTAAACTATTATTTATTTTTAATTTTTTAGTTCAAGTAATTTTAAAAGTTTTTGTCGAGAGTGATGAAACCTCGAAACGCCAGCGGTCCATGGATGAATCCAACCCCACGGCACCGAAAAGAGCCAAGAGGCAGGGAGGCTGGACGCGGTCTTTCGCTGAAATTACCAAGCGTCGGCAGATCATTGGCATTATAGACGAGAGCAGCGAAGATGGCAGGATCCCCAAACTACAGTGGAAGTGGGTCGAGGACGCGCTCGCTACGGTGGCCGTTAAGGTTAAGAAAGACAACCCTGGTCCACCGTCATCTTACACCGATGCAGGGTGGTTCCAGGGCAATGTCAAGCTAATTGCCTGTGACGACGCCAGGTCGATAAACCTCTATAGGGCCGCCGTCACGCTGATAGGGGTGGTATATCCGGGGGCGCGCCTCAAGGTAGTGGAGGCGCGTGATATCCCCTCACGACCAAGGGCTAGAGCCTGTGTTCCAGTGACGCCAACGGACCCAGCTGACATCCTGGAGCTGCTCCAGGAGCTGCTCCAGGAGTACAACCCGCCACAAGTTTGGAAGTCAACCCTGATAAAACCGAGCTTGGCCTCTTCACGAGGAGGTACAAAGTACCAAATCTTACACCGCCAAGAATTGGGGGTACGTTTTTAGCGTTTAGCGATCAAGTCAAGTGTTTGGGAGTCATTCTGGATAGGAAGCTATTATGGAGTGACCATATGGTGGAGTGATCCAAGAAGGCAGCAGCAGAGCTGTTCACCTGCAAGAGGGAATTGGCACCTCTTGGGGATTCTCCCCTAAGGTGACCTACTGGATTTACACAGCCATTGTGCGCCCGATTCTCGTTTATGGTGCCTTGGTCTGGTGGCCTGCACTAGCTAAAATTACCTATCTTAAAATGCTTCAAAAGGTGCAACGGAGTTCGGAGCTCTGCATTACCGGGGCTCTCGGCTAAACTCCAGATTCCGTTACATACATACATGGATACATAGATACATAGATAGATACAGGCCAAGCTAATAAAAGCATGTTAAAAAGGGCTCCAGTATGCTCCTTCGTAGATGTGCCATGCGTCCACTTCTCTCATTAATAAAGAAATGCGTTTTTCGCATTATGTGCATGGTTTCAAATCTATGGTTATTTGGGGTGGTCATAAGTTCAATTGATCTTATGTCCGTTAACCTTATGTCACCCCACCATCACATTATTGCATTGTCACCGAGCCTTTATACGTGTGCAAAGTTTTAATCAAACTTGTGGCCTTTCAAAGTGGTAATAAGGCCAATTGACCTTATGGCCGTTGACCTTATGTCACCACACCATCACCTTAACGCATTGTCATCGAGCCTTGATACGTGTGCAAAGCTTCAATCAAACTTATGGCCATTGAAAATAGTAATAAGGCCAATTGACCTTATGGCCGTTGATCTTATGTCACCGCACCATCACATTAATGCATTGTCATCGAGCCTTGATACGTGTGCAAAGTTTCAATCAAACTTATGGCCTTCCAAAGTGGTAATAACGCCAATTGACCTTATGGACGTTGACCTTATGTCACCACACCATCACATTAATGCATTGCCATCGAGCCTTGATACGTTTGTAAAGTTTCAATCAAACTTTTGGGCATTCAAAGTGGTAATAAGGCCAATTGACCTTATTTGTGGCCGTTGACCTTATGTCACCGCACCATCACATTAATGCATTGTCATCGAGCCTTGATACGTGTGCAAAGTTTCAATCAAACTTATGGCCTTTCAAAGTGGTAATAACGCCAATTGACCTTATGGCCGTTGACCTTATGTCACCACAACATCACATTAATGCATTGTCATCGAGTCTTGATACGTGTGCAAAGTTTCAATCAAACTTATGGCCATTCAAAGTGGTAATAAGGCCAATTGACTTTATGGCCGTTGATCTTATGTCACCGCACCATCACATTAATGCATTGTCATTGAGCCTTGATATGTGTGCAAAGTTTCAATCAAACTTATGGCCATTCAAAGTGGTAATAAGGCCAATTGACCTTATGGCCGTTGACCTTATGTCACCACACCACCACATTAATGTATTGTCATCGGTCCCTGATACGTATGCAAAGTTTCAAATTAATCAGACTTCTAGAAACCGGTGAAAATTAAGCTCAAAAATTCCGTTACATACAGGCCAAGCTAATAAAAGCGTGTTAAAAATAAGAAGAGCTGAGCGCATAGTAACACCACTGTAATGCTTTTTCCAGGAGAAAACGACATTAATTTGGCCAGCAAGAGTTCAATTTTTCAATGGTGTTGAACTTTTTTCATCGCAGGTTGCTTAAGTGGCTTAAACTGTGAGGATTTTTCTTTCTTTTGTTTCATTAACCATTTAATGCGCTTGCAGTTCTCAACTAGTTAGTGAAATATTCTAAAGACATAGTTTAAAATTTGTATCCCAAAAGCGGGTTGTTTCAAGTGGCTCAACACGCAGCCAATACCTCAGAGCACAAGTGCTCGCTCCCATTGAATTGATATTAGGTGTAGAACCCTCTGCATGCTTTTGTTGTAGCGATAAGGACATTTCCCGAAGGTTTTTGGGGAGTGTTATCGATGGCACTTTGCCGGATGCAGATCCCGTACGTTCCGGTAACACGCACCATTAAGGTACTAGCCCGACCGGGAACGATTTAGTATGGCCACATGAAACCTTCTAGTACATACCGCACTCCCTCTTTCTAGTTAAGAAAACAGGATTTGCAAGGGATATGTGAGGTTGACAATTGTGTTGCGCTACATAACTCCTTGAATCTATTTGGTATTTTAGTCGACTCCGACGACAGGCATCCCTGCCGCGGGTATATTCTAAGCCCGCTAACCCGCTGGGTGAAGCACGCTCTGCTCTTCAACAAGAACTACTAAATAAAATTAGAAAATAAAATGGCATTGCATAACAACTAATAAAATTATAAAAAACTATTCGCTCTCCAAATCTGCAAAGCCTAGATACAGGTGGTAGCGGAGAAGGAATGCATCCATCCCAGCACCATCCATGGGTGGAACTAAAATACAATTCTAAATGGAGGCAAAATACCTAGGGGTCACACTGGATAGAACCCTCATGTGGAATGCTCATTTGGATGCTATCCTAAACAAAGCACCAAGAGCTTTCTTCGCCTGTACTCGACTCTGCGGCAAAACATGAGGGATATCTCCCAAAACAGTATGCTGGATATTTAATACTGTTGTAAGGCCAATAGTCACTTATGCTTCCCTAATTTGGTGGCATAGCGGGTGCAATTAGAACGTCCCCTGTTGATGCACTTAGTACTTTAGTGGGAATAACCCCCATCCGTATTCTGATAGAGTAAGAGGCAACACTAGGTGCACTAAGACTTCAAAATATGTCGGAGTTGAAGCCAGGAAACATGATAGGGCATATCAAGGTAATAAGAAAATGCATAGGAAATCCCACATTACAACTGCTAAGCTCAAAATCTCACGTAACTTTGAAGTGTCCATTGAGGACAGGATCCACTGGGAAATAGGGATTCCTTATAATGACCCTGACTCAGAGGCCTGGTTCACGGATGGGTCGAAATTCGATGACGGAAGAACGGGAGCTGGCATCTATGGGCTGAACTTCAAGAAATCGATACCAATGGGAGGCTACCCCACCATATTGCAGGCAGAAATCCAAATAGAAGTCTGTAGTAGCGAATGTCTGCGGAGAGGCTCATCCTCGAAGAGCATCTACATTATGTCGGACAACCAGGCGGCCCTGTGTGCATTGCAACAGTTACGTCTAAGCTAGTGGATGAACTGCATTGAAATCTTTAATGACCTGCGAGCCAAAAACAAGGTTTTGTTATGATGGGTTCCCGGACATCAGGGACATGAAGGTAATGAACATGCAGATTACCTAGTAAAGCAAGGTGCTATAGCTGCATTCTATGGTCCAGAGCCCTTTTGTGGACTCACAAAAGCACACACCAGGGAAACCATAAGTAACTGGGAAACAAAACAATTCAGACGTCACTGGATTGACTGCCCAGGGCAAAGACAGGCCAAACTGTTTTATACTTCCGGCAACGAAAGTATCAGACATACTTATTAATTTATGCAGGGAGGACCTAAGAACTCTCACTGGTTACTATACGGGACACTGTGGTCAACGATATCACCTAAGTAAGTAAAATCTATGCTATACTCAAAATTGTCGTTTCTGTGAGCTGGTGGGTGAAACGCTGGTTTCTCTGCGAATGCGTCACTCTGGCAAGGCAGAGACTCTCCCATCTAGGTGGTGTGACTCTGAATCCGTATGTGATATGGAGTAAAAAGCGGGAAGAGGTACTTAGATACATCAAAAGACCCCACATACAAAATGAAAGGTCATGCACAATAGATCTGCACAAATTTTAATGTTTTTTTCAACTACTACCCGCGAATCCGTCCACACCAAGTCCATAAAAAATAAAACTTCGTTAAATTAAAACTTTTTATTTTACTTATAGGCGTTGCTGCCCTCTTTTCTATCATAGATCCACTTACAAAATATGCATGGCATTGGTTGAATGGGATATAAGTACAAGTAGATATAGGAAAAGTTAAGACATTTTTATGCCAATTCAGCATAGTGACAAATGTCAATTATAGCAAATATAAAAAATACAGTGGGGTGGACTGTTAAATAAAGTGATTAAATTATAAATGGTTGTTTAATTTAATTATAGTATATAAAAAGATTCCGCTAAAATTCCAAAACGGTTTATGTAGCTGGCTGAAGCAAAACTTCGATTTCACTGTGTGCGAGGCCTAAGAGGAAGGACTTAACACTTTCTGTAAATTGCCGAAGATTCCGTAAAGTACATATTTCGGTGGGAAGTATATTAAAGAGTTTTCGTGAAACAATTGTGAAAAACTTTCTTGAATGTGTGGTTCTGGTCGAAGGTACAACGACTCTAGTTTGTGAGTTTGTCCTCAGGTTATATGTTTCCAACCTCATACTTTGCAGGTAGCCACATCTAATAAAAAAAATTTTTAAAACTTTGAAATAATACAGGTCCTTGACTGGGAGAATCCCTAGACTTCTAAAAAGTTCTCTCGATGGATGCAGCCGGTTAACATTAGATATTTTTCGAACAGCATACTTTTGCAATACTAGTAAGGGCTGTGTTTTGTTAAGGGTGGCGCCACCCCAACAGCTGATTCCGTATTTTAATTTAGAATGAAATACCGCATAATAAACTATTTTGAGAAGATTGTTGGAACCGGAAGTTCTTAGATGATAAAGACAACGCAAAGAGAATTGAAGATATTTTTTCAGACGGGATATATGCTTACCCCAGCTCATATTCGTATCAACCGTTACACCCAGATACTGAAATTCATCAACATAGTCTGTCGTGAAGCAGTCCTTACTACAGGCCACAAGCGAGGCAAAGGAACCGGATTGAAAATCTTGGAACATATTGTCATGTAAAGCAAATCGCTCGCAAATCGCAGAATGAAAAACAATACTTACATCCGGTGGTTTTTTTATATTTAGACTAAAACTCATGAGTTTGGTCTTATTGCTAGCGACGAGCTTATGTTTTGCAAACCAAGTTCTCAGTAGATGTACATCATGGTTTATACTACTTATCAAATCAAGGGTGTTAGGAGAACTATAGGCCATCGCAAGATCATCTGCGAATGCAGTGACTTTCCCCAAGAAGGGCATATCAAAAATTGAATTAACATAAATTAAAAATAAGATGGGACCGAGCACGGAGCCTTGCGGAACCCCTCTCGTGATTGGATTAGTCTTCCCCAGCTTTCCGCAAACTCTGACGCATTGTACCCTTTCAGAAAGGTATGATTGAAACCACTTATGTACCAATCCTCGAAAACCGGCATCATATAATTTATTTATTAAAATATCATGATCTACCGCGTCAAAAGCTTTGGTTATGTCTACGAAAAGACCAGCGCAATTTTTTTTATTGTCCAACTCTTGATAAATAAAAGAGCAGAATTCTAGGAGAGCATCTTCAGTAGAGCGGTTTGCTCTAAAACCAAACTGCCTTGGACTAAAAAAGCTTCTGCTTTCTAGAAACTGCATAATTCGGTTTTTAAGAGCTTTTTCAAAGACCTTAGATATAGAGGATATAAGTTAAATAGGCCTATAGTTATTTTTATCTTCCCTGTTACCCTTTTTAAACACGGGTATAATAATTGCACATTTCAAGGCATCGGGGAAAATTCCTGTAAAAACACTAGTATTAAATAGATGCTTTAGTACGTCCAGCAAATTAAGGGCTATGTTTTTAAAAAGTTTATTTGAAATACCGTCGTATCCACTAGAGCCAGAGTTGCTTAGACTTTTTATTATTGCAAGGAGCTCAGTGCCTGTGAAGGGTTCAAACATAAAACTGCACCTAGAAATAGATGCGTCACCTCTGGACATGATGCAGTTGCAGGAAGAAGTATTACATTGACCAACAGACACAAAAAAATCATTCAAAATATCAGCAACAACAGAGGGGTCGTCAATCATATTGCCACAATTATTCAGAGCAATAACCCGTTCACTACCAGAGCTATTTCGGTTGATAATGCTATTTACAACTTCCCATTCTTTTTTAGTGTTCCCATGGCAGCTCAATAGTCTACTCCGGAAATAAGTATCTCGGTGTGATTTTATGTCTTTATTTAATTTTTTGCACAACTTTTTGTAACGAGATCGAAGCGCAAGATTTCTTGGATGCTTTCTACACTTAACACCTAACTTATTTTTCAATTTAATACTTTTTAAAAGGGCAGAATGCATCCAGGGTTTAAGCTTGGTTTTGGATTTACGTCGATCACAAGTGAAACTAGAGAATTCTATGTGACCATGCAATATATTTATAAACAGAGAGTATGCTTTTGAAATATCTTTCTCAGCGTAGACAACAACCCAATCCTCATAAAGCAGCTTTTCATTAAGCATAAAATAGTTTATCATATTCGTTTTTGTATTGCTCGTTAAATCTTTCTTTTTCATATGGAACTCAAGTTTGACACCAGTCATACTGTGATCTGTAATACCTAGTTCCAAATTAATACCAGTGCGCGCACACAAGCTGCTAAGACGGCAAAAAATATGATCCAGACAAGTGCCAGAACAGTTCCTTGTCGGCTCATTTAAGTACGATGTAAAACCGTGACTGGCCAATAGTGCTAGGTAGCTTTCAGATACCGCTTTCAACTGCATTATATCTATGTTCAAATCACCTAATATAACTACATCCCTCTCTTTTAAACCATTTAAAAATCTGAGAACTCTTCCAGAAAGGCCTGACTAGTTTCAGAAAGTAACCTATATACACATATTAAGGCTAAAGTTTTTTCACCATTTTTTAGCAAAACTTTCAAAATAACAGCACTTTGCACGTTGTATTTAGCAATAGTACAATCAAACGTGTTTCGCACAAAAGCTCCAACACCTCCAGCAGAATATTCGTCATTATTATTTGCAAAAAAGTTATAATTAGGAATATCATAAAAGCTATTCTCATGAGAATATATCCATATCTGCGACACAACTATTATGTCTGGGTAGACTGGAAACGTTTCTGCATTACACTGTAGAGAATCGAAGTTTTGCCGCAGACTACGTATATTTTGATGCAATATATAAATACAATTTTCAATATAAGAAAGCTGGTTAACATTATTTAAAGGGCTGTTATTGATAGGGTTGTCGATGTAGAGATCATTGAAATCCATTATAAGTTAAAAAAAAATTAAAACAATATAATAAAAACGATAAAAATATAAAGTTAGTCCGGAATACCAGACAGATCATCAAATGATCGTACAACAACAACTGCATCATTATCAGCTTTTCTCAACATAAACTTAGAATTACTAAACCACGCATATTTATATTTTTTTTTCCTTTTTAATTTTATTAACAGCATTATACAGAGCTCTGTTAGAGGGTGTGAGGCTGTTATTAATGTGTATCTTGTGCTTACTGCTGGCGCCCGTAAAAATCTCGGTTGTTAGTTTCTTTTTCGCCACATTTTTTGCACTCATTACTTTTTTCTTAAACTCAAGCGAAAAGAATCGCAAACAAAGAATTTTGCGCGGTGAAGAGGAAGAGTTATTGTATTGCTCGATGTAACTTCTCTCAATTTGACCAGGAGACACAGAAACACCCAAAGCGTTTACAATTATTTTTCCAATGCACTCGTCTATTTTGTCGGTGGCTATGTTAGGAATCCCAACAATTTCAACGTCACTCTCCAGTCGCTTCTGCTCACTCCAATTCACTTGACGTTCCAGCTTTGCGACTTTTTCTTTCAGCGCGATATTCCCCCCCTTCAGTCTATTGATTGTCTCCAAAAAATCAATGGCCAACGACCGCGAAAACAATCCTGAAATAATCCCGAAGTAATTCCGAAAATGTCCACAGTTGTCCTAAAATAATTCTACAAAGAACTCTAAATAGTCCCGAAGCGGTGCCGAAATCTCCTGAAACGGTACAGAACTATTTCCGAAATCAGTCATGAAGTAGTGTCAAAATTATGCCGAATACACTCCCGAAATGGTTCTGAAATGCTACCAAATATAATCTGGGTTTAATCTTGAAATGATAACGTAAGCGATAACGAAACGATCCCTTAACTGCACGGCCAGTAAAACCTAGGCTGAATAGACATCGACTTGTAACAAGTTATAATAATTTTTCCGAACGAATACTACCGAAATAGTTCCAATATGATGCTGAATCGCGAATCCCGAAATAGTGCCGAAATTATATCGAACATGAATAATCCGGAGATATTCCCAAAATGATCACATCAATCCTGAAATGATCCAAAGCAATTTCCAAAATGATGCTGAAATAGTTCCTCAAGGACCTCGAAAACGATTCTGAAATAATCCCGAAGTAACTCCGGCAATTTCCGGAAGTAGTACTAAAAACAATCTCAAAACATTTCCGAAGCGCTGCCAAAATGCTACAGAATTTATTCCGAAAACAATCATGAAGTAGTTCCAAATTGATGCCGAGCACACTTTCGAAATAATTACGAAAAGTTCCAAAATGATCGCAAATATAAACTGGAAGTACTCTTGAGATGATAACGTAAACGATAACGAACTGATCCCGAAAGGATTCCCGAAATTGTCCAAAAATTATTCTGAGCGTGTCACAATTTAAATAACGAAAACAATAACGAAATGATCAGAAAATCATTCTCGTAACAGTCGCAAAATCCCAAAATCTCTGAGCGTGTCACAAACTGTTCCCGAAATTACATTGACAACAATCATGAAATAGTCCCAAAATTAAACAGAAAAATCATTTCGAAGATAGTTCCAATATAAAACTGAAATTCCTCCGAGATAGCTTCGAAGCTGTCCTGAAACGATCTATAAAGCAACTCCAAAAAAGTTTCGAAATTTTGTGGAAATTTGTCCAAAGTGGTTCAGAAATTAATTTGAAAACAACAAAGTTATGATCCCCAACACACTCCCGAAACAGATCTTAAAAGGTTTCGATATGTTCCCAAAACTAATAAAAGCAATCCGAAGATAAATAAAAAAAATAAATGTAAGGCGCGATAACCTCCGAAGAGATCTAAGGCCGAGCTTCTCTTCCAATTTGCGTCGTGCTCCTCTTGATTTTTCCCTACAAATTGGCCGGACGGGACCTACATGTTTTATGCCGACTCCGAACGGCATCTGCAAGGCAGATGAGTTTTCACTGAGAGCTTTTCATGGCAGAAATACACCCGGAGCGCTTGCCAGACACTGCCGAGGGGCGACCCCGCTTAGAAAAAATTTCTTCTAATTGAAAAATCTTATTTCTAAAATTTTGATATTGCTTTGCCCGGGAGTTGAACCCAGGGCATACGGTGTGATTGGCGGAGCACGCTACCATCACACCACGGTGGCCGCCAACCGAAGGTAGTCCCAAAATAAATCCAAAATTATACCGAGATAGCTTCAAATTTCTCCTGAAACGATCTCGAAAACAACTCTGAAATATTTCCGAAATAATATTTCCGAAATAATACCGAGAATTTCCTTATGTATTCCATAATAATCTCCAAAAAAGTCTCGAAATTTGGACAAAGTGGTTCAGAAATTATGTTGAAAACAACCAGAAAATGATTCCGAACACCCTCCCGAAACGGATCTGAAAAGGTTTCGAAATGTTGCCAAAAATAATAAAAGCAATCCGAAGATAGTCCCAAAATAAAGCCAAAATTATTCCAAGAGGAAGCATATCTGAAGCTGTCCCGAAACCATCTCAAAAACCATTCTGAAATAATCCATACATACACAAACCTACACGCATGCAAAAAACTAGAGTGAATGTGCGCTGTGATGGTGACAATTTCAAGATGTGGTCTACGAAAGCAAAAGTAAAATTATTGCATAGCCATAAAGAAAAGTGAAGCAATAAAGAAGAAAAATAAATCATTGCGAAAAAAGGAAAATACAGAAAAATTGTCGTTGTCATGTTAAAATCATTTTTAATTCATTTAAAGCGACTAATGCAACAACAACAAGAAACTGCTGCAACAAACGAGAAAAATCACAACAACACCAAAAACTACTTCAGTTGCAACTGAGATGTGCGCTAGTGCAGCTTCCAAGCGCTGCAACATCACTAAGAACAACAGCAACAACAATAAAAACAACAAAGCAACAGCATAATCAACCGCAACAATGAAAAACGAGAGTAAACCCGAAGAAAAACATTCCATGCACTGAAATGGAAAATTAAACCTTGTTACATCAGAGCTGGTGCAGCTAACCAAACCACCAATCGACTGGCAGACCAAACGATCCAGCAGCAAGCTAACTAATGTCGACAGTGACAATTTTCGCCATGCAGCAGATGTGTGCAGTCATTGAGAAGTTGCAATTTCTTATATGGCGTTATGTGTGTGTGTGTTTGCAAGAGCTTGATTTTGTGTAGGTGTATGTGTTAAGTCAATGATAACAAATGTCCGCGCGGGCGCCAAAAGCTTTGGCTAATAGCATTTATGGACAGGATTGAAACAATTTATGTACATATGTTGATGTGCGAGTGCGGCGCAATATGCGTTGGTGCCGCTTGGCAGTCAGTTCGCAGCCGTTAGCGCTGACTTCCTAAAATAGAAGCGGCATGCGGCAGTGTAACTTAAATAATGTGGAGTAACTTTGACAGTAAGGAAAACGTATTGTAACGAATTTAGGGAAATTCTGCTTATTTGAAACCTTCTGCTAACGTTCGAATCGCTAAACTTTTGAATAAATCACTCCAATATTTAGTATTGCAAACTAGTCTTTATTAGCCCACTTTGAGAGTACTTCACAATTAAACTTCACAAACAATAGCGTGCTTAAATCAAAACTGAATACTGATTGTTCAGCTTGCGCTGCTTTTATACTCTCCGATGGTTCGTTCGCATATTTCTCCAAAGGTCTAGGCGTTTGACCTTCTAGAACTCTTATATCTCCTGCTTGGTAATTAGTTATATGAGTACATGCATATTTGTAGTTTATAGCCATATGCATGTGTATGTATGAGCAACTACTTCGGCTGATGATTACATGCGTTTGTGAGTTATCTATTCGATGCCGTCTATGTATGTGTATAAATGATGATTGATGTATTCATATACACGAGTGTAGCTTGCCTTAATGTTACATGTATATAAGAGTGGCGGCTTCATATTTTTGTTGGTGCGTGATTATTTACTAACAGCCTAGTGATGTCAAAATTCACCACAGTATGCTCAAGAGCACTGGCCAACAGAGAAACTCGTGAAAGTTTTCTGAAAAGGCGATGAACTTAATACCACAATAGAAGAATAGGGTGCAATTGCTAGAATTGGAACAGAGAAGAGCTCACGTCCACATATTTTGGGTTTCCGGTCACATGGGAGTAGATAGTAATGAAAAAGCTTAAAGCATATTTGGTAGATGTTCCAAATGAGTTTGTGTGAGATGAAAACGAAGTAAGAAAAAACATGATCAACAAATAAGGAAAGGCGTGGTACTAAGTCTTGAGATATTCGACTAGCAAAATGCGTCTTATTAGTTAAATGAGGCAAATCCGGCCTCATGATAACTGTTCTAATAGGGAAAACCGCCTTTTGGCACATAAGTTAGATCTGATCAGTGACACACTAATTGTAAGAAGTGCGGACTGCATGCGGAAACGGTTGAGTATATATTGTATTCGTATAGAGCGCTCACCAAATTAAGACTACAGGTAGAAGTAATGGAACGAATTTCCGATGTAGAACGGAGCTGGCCTTATATTTCTAGCAGCAAACATATCTGGCGCAAATATATGTTCTCGTACTTGTTTCGCCGTTCTTCTTGTACATATACTACAAAAATTGTTACTTTTGTATTCAAAGTTCTGTTGCCCTTATGTATTTCTCATCTAGAAGCAACATGTAGGAGGTCCTAAACAACTTCTGGCATCACTATGGTGATATTCAGTCGGCGTAAAGTCAATACGGTCAGTCAAACGTAACCTTACTTCGACACGTTTTGACATCAACCAGCAACACCCGCAAGCTTTTCTTAAGGATTGCGGTATCGGCTTTCTTCTGGATTGGGGCAGGGCACATTCAAATTTTAATTTTTATTTTATATTTTGCATACGAGTTGATGTATGCATGATCTTCGTCTCCGATGTAAAATAGCTCAGGATATCATCATTATCACTTCGTCATAGTAGGGTGGCTTGCATTGAGTTAATTTCTTTCGTCTGGGATTACGATATCGGGTTCGTCACCTACATCGCTATGTAGAAGTGAAATGAATTGAGCCATGTAGGGATATGTTAAATGCAACTCCTGTTGTTGTAGTTGCTGTGCCCGCAAAAGCTAGGTTAGGTTGAACTGGATGGATGGTCACATAGACTGAACGAGTCTGTAGTGTTACCAGAAGCGCTTGGCTGTCTATATAAAAGTTGACTCGTCTGCAGTTAAGCTATTTTCTTCCAGTGTTTCTACTGCTTTGATTACGGCTACTCATTTCGCCTGAAAAACACTGAAGTGATCTGGCAGTTTGTAATTCTGCTTATTTCGTATACCGGAGACGTTATTCCTTCCATTACTTTTGAACCAGCGGTGTACGCGTGTATCGCTTCGTTCACCATTTGGGCACCCTTACTCCAAATATCCACCTTTATTGTGGCTCTAAGATCCTTTTCGAAGCGCAGATACGGAATAAAATAGCTTGTTCATCCTGTAATTGATGACGTTATACTACTATGGCCGTATGGTCGGCGCTCAAGCTGCCCCGAGACACCGATCCTGGTTGCAGTTGTTAACGCTATGTTTTTTGCTACCAGGTCTAGAGGTGGAGTATGCAGAATAATATACAGTGCAGTCGCCGGCGTTGTTTTTAGGCCTCCCGTAAGATTAAGCATTGATAGCTTGAATATCACCTCTAAATTTTAGAGGTAGGTTTCATTTTGTGCGGCTGTCCACCAAGCAAGGACTCCTTAGTATAGGAAAGGCTTTGCAATCGCTTCAAATAAACAATGAGAGAGAGAGAGAGCGATAAACCTCACATACACCCCAGCATTCTTTTACATGCATAAGGTGCCTTCTAAGTCTTCTTCACTCTCTCCTCCACGTTTAGCTTCCACGACAATTGACTGTCTAGTATGATTACTAGATATTTTGTGCAAGGTTTCTCCTGCAACTTGGGCCTGGTCCAATTTGGGACCTTTTACTTTTTAGAACACAATACCAGATCCGTCTTCTCTGCGTTGGTGGTCAAACCGATATTAGATGCCCAGGTATGTATATCCCGAAGCGCCCGATTCATAAGCTCTTAATAGTGCCTTACGATATGGACTTGTATAACGACTTAACCTTATGGGGCACAGACTGAACTCTCGGCCTTCCTAACGCAGATCGAACTTGAGCCAGACAGAACCTAATTAAAATTTCAACGCAATATGCCCTCTCTTTTTGAACCTGCCTTAGGTAAGTCAGCAACAACATAGCTTTTACAAAAATAGCAACAGAAATAATATTTTTGTGGTCTGCTGATCTCTAATTTGTTCATTAAAATTGTGGACCTACAACTACCACTCCGAGCGGTATCTGCTAAGAGAGAAGAATTCACGAAGTTTTACAACCGCCAAGAGGCGACTTCATTTTATACAAAATTGCGAAAGTATTTTGATTTTGCTTGTCCCATTTGCCACACCTGCGACGAAGCATACGACTACCACAGCAAAGCAGCCAAAAGAACTTAAGTGATACTAGCAAACTTAATTCGATACTAAGCAGCCACTTGTATGTACGTAAACAAATCAATAATCATTTACATATCTACATACAAGGTAGCAAAGAGATACTCACCATCACCATCAGCTATGCGAGAGAATATAAACTACAAATATACATGTACATATATGGCTGGTAACCAAGCATGAAGTTCGCGAAGTTACTAGACCTTAGGAGAAATGGGTGGACGAAGCAACAGAGAGTATAAAAGCAGCGAAAGCTGAATAGTCAGTATTCAGTTTGATTTAAACACGCTATTGGTTGTGAAGTATAAGTGTTATTGTGAAGTACCTCAAAGTAGTCCAATAAAGACCATTTTGCATTATTGAATATTGGAGTTATTTATTCAACAGTTTAGTGATTCGAACGTTAGCAGAAGGTTGCAAATAAGCGGAATTTCACTAAATTCGTTACAATATCAGTATTTGTTATAGTTATCGTGTTAACGGATGGCCAGATGGACGGACGGACGGACAGACATGGCTTAATCAATTTTTTTTTCGATACTGATGATTTTGATGTATGGAAGTCTATATCTATCTCTATTGCTTTATACCTGTACAACCCACCGTTGTCCACTCAAAGTTATAGTAGTTCAAGTACAGCTGGGTAGAAAACGAGTATAAAATCGATAGAGTCAGCTGCTTGTGGCCAAAGAAGTAAGATGCGAATTTGTTCATTCAGTTGCAGGAAACTTGAGCTCATATGCTGCCACCGGTATCGTCACCATTACCGTTGCTGTCATAGTTTCGTAGATGCACTTTCCAGTGGATAAGTGTTGTAACGGTTTGGACGTCACTTGATCGACGATTTACTATTTTGCTCCTATTTCCAAACGCTTCATATGTGAGTGTGCGTGCAACATTTTCCCTTTTCACTATTTGCTTTGCTGCTATGAATATAAAAAGTGAGAGTGATATCGGAAATTGTTTCAATTTTCATCACAAACGATCAGCAGGCAGTCAACAAGCATGCAACAACAACAACGAGCCAAGCGGTCAGGCAACCACCAATAGCCGCTTCATCGCATTACATTGCAGTAGGCATACTTTCGTTGTTGTTGTTGTTGTTTTTATTGTTATCTATGCTGTCGAAAAGTGTAACAGCAGCAATTTTTTCTGCATTGCGCATAAAGTCGCCAGCCAGTGCGAATGCTTTCCCAAGCGAGGCTTAGAGCTGCTGTGAGCCGATAGCCAAAAGATAAACAAGCATACATTCATATGAGCTTATATAAAAAGTTAGGTGTTTATCTAAGTATGTATGTACGTGTGTCTTCTGCTTGATACAGGGGCGTCGCCAGGCTTTAATCATAGACGGAACAGGAGATTTTATGGACGAAATACCGTTTTGAATAAACTTTAGGTATAAGTATCGGGTGGTTCTCGTTTATCCTTCCTACAAACACAGTAAGCAAAATTTACCTTGACCAAACTATTCCAAAAAAATCTTATTTAAAAGGTGATGTAGACTGAAGGAAACATAGAAATATAGTAAAGAGTAAAAAATGTGAGTGAGCTGGGAGAGGAGCTGGGGAAGGAACTGTATAAACCTGTTAAAATTTTCAAAGTTCGAGCTGGAAAGCATTGTTCACCCCGAAGGTCTCGGGGAACGTTATCGCTGTTGTTGGTTCTTTGCCGGATATTAATCGATACGTTCCGGTAACAAGCACCATTAAGGTATAAGCCCCACCATCTCGGGAACGATTTAATATGACCACATTGAACCTTCTAGGCCATTCCACCCCTACTCTCTATTTTCATGAGCAATTTAGGATCGCCAGAGCCTCGCCTGCTAAAAACCCGGATTCGCCAGTTAGGTGAGGTTTATTATTGGGCTAGAGTAGCTATATATTGCAACCACTTGATAGGGTTGCGCTAAACAAGCCTTTTACAACGTGTTCCGGATCTTCTAGTGTCATATTAAATTATAGTTATTCGCAAAACTTATGCCGTGTTTTTCTTTCAACCCTTGGCATCGCTACATTAAACCACGAATTCCTACAAGAATATCGAATGTACTATGCAAGATGAGAGGCCGCAAAGTCGCATGCGATGGGTTCATATCACCATTTATATATTAAACTTCCAATAGAATCACGCTCTACAAGTCGACCTTTATACCTGTCCTAATGTATGCCTCGGAATCGTGGATGGGGGCGAGAGAATATCAATTGACTCATTACAAAACACAAAAGACTCTTGGAGTATTCGAAAGAATACAGAAAAGTTCTCTGTAGGATTTATTGCCATGTACATGATGCTGACGGCGAGTATCGAAGATGGTATAATAATAAACTGGATGAGCTTTTTGCAGATATAAGAAGTGCAGCGAATAAAAGCCCAACAATTTTGCTGGCTATGTCTTGTTAAGAAATTGAATGAAGACGCTCCGGTCAAGAAAGTATTTCAATCGACACCGCCATTGGGAAGAAGAGGAAAGGCGAGACGGGTTATCCCCCTTTCGATTGGCATTATCTCGAAAGGGGGGTAGTTGGTATGATTTGCTATGAAACGGCCAAAAGCGCTCAAGGCTTTAGTGTCCATTTTCTTACTAAGGAATGAATTTCGCTTTTAAAACGGCATCCTAATCAGCTTCCGCCGCCGTGGTGTGATGGTAGTGTGTTCCGCCTACCACACCGGAGATCCTGGGTTTACCCCCCAGAAAAAGCAACATCAAAAACTTTAGAAACAAGTTTTTTCAATTAGAAGAAAATTTTTCTAAGCGGGGTCGCCCCTCGGCAGTGTTTGGCAAGCACTCCGAGTGTATTTCTGCCATGAAAAGCTCTCAGTGAAAACTCACCTGCCTTGCAGATGCCGTTCGGAGTCGGCATAAAACAAGTAGGTCCCATCCCGCCAATTTGTAGGAAAAAATAGGAGCACGATGCAAATTGGAAGAGAAGCTCGGCCTTAGATCTCTTCGGGGGTTATCGCGCCTTACATTAATTAATGAATTAATCAGCTTTTTAGTTTTGCCTAAGTGGAATAAATTATACTTCTCTATTGATAAGGACTTCCACGAATACCTTAAATAAGGACACGATAAATATATTTCACATGTTTACCGCTTATATGCCTTCTGGGAGTGGTGGACAAGTGAATTTATTTACATAGCGCTTTAGTTTAAATATGGCCCGACTCTTTTTAAGGCTTTTGATAGGAGTGAGCAAATAAAGGAATTACTTACTTATTTAATTGGCGCCTAATCGTTTAAACGCTTATGGCCGTCCAACAAGGTGCACCAGTCGCTTCTTCGCTGGGTTAACTAGCGCCATCTAATAGGTCACATCAAAACAAGCTAAATCATTTTCCACGAGGTCGTTCCAGCGGAGAGTGGGATGCCCCTTTCTCTGCTTACTTTCTTAGCCTCAGCATCATCTTTCATTCCCATAACATAGCCTAGCCAGCGTAGACGCTGCGTTTCAGCTCACTGGACTATTCGCTGATGTTTGTGGAAAGCTCGTACTGCGCGTAGCGCATAATTTTCGTTTTCCAAGAGAGAACTTTACTTTTCAATTGCCTTCCGCTTGAATTCAAAGCTGATGTTGTTGTTTGTGTTAATATTGGTTTCCAAATAATTGAAGTGTTTTGCTATTTCGAAATTTTGGCTACCAATAGTGGCATGATTGCCAAAGCACAATTGCACCGACTCTTTGCTTGATGACAGCAGGTACTTCGTTATGTCCTTATTCATCATTAAACTCATCTTTTTTTCCTTCTTTTTCCAGTTTGGAGTAAGCAGAACTTAAATCGCCCGTGCTCAGGCTGAAGATATCATCGTCGTCAACATTCGCCAGAAATTGCACGCTCTTATACAATATTGTTCCACAGCGGTTAAGTCCTGTAACTTGTATAATTTTCTACATGTCAAATTAAAAACTAAAGGCACGATAGGGGGTCACCCTGTCTGAAGCCTCATTTAGCTTCTACCGATACGGAGAGGTCCTTCCCAATTATAACTGAGCTGCTGCTGTTGCTCTTCATGATTTTGCATAGCTGTATAAGTTATGCGGGGAAACCAAACCCAGACATAGCGGCACAAAGGCAGCTCTTTTTCGTGGATGTGTGTAAATTTTTTTGCGGCTTTTTTTCAAGTTCGATGGTAAATTTACCAGGTCTGAAGCCGCACTGATAAGGTCCAATCAGACGATTTATGGTAGGCTTCAATCTTTCGCACAATATGCTTGACCGGACCTTATATGCGATATAAGGAAGACTGATTCCCCGGCAGTTGGTGCGTTTTGCAGGGTCCGCCTTCTGGGCATTAAAATCGTCAGGCTTGCACTCGTCAGACCATATTTTACAAGGAAGCTGTTACATCGGTCTTACCAACTAATCGGCGCCGTAGTTGAATAACTCCACTGGCAATCCATCAGCACCTGCAGACTTGTTGTTTTTAATCAGGATATTTCTGTTCGGTATTCCTCATAATCTGGGTATTGCTCTTCTGACTTCGTCATAATCGAGTGGATGTATATTAATTTCATCGTCATTGATTGGGAGATCGGGCTCATCATCTCTGTGCCATACATCTCTGTCTCCATTTAGGAGAGCAGAAAAGTGTTCCCTTCTTAATAATCTAAGTACACTCTAGACATTGGCTACATGGTTAAAGTTTTCGTTCTTAAAGGATTTTTCCACGGACCTAAACAAAACTCTAGCTCCTCCCAGCATGTTCTATAAGAGGGCATCTCAGCTGAAGCAATTTTCGTCACTGGTTATGACTGAACAGTGAAAGAGGAGCGCCATTATGATTATATTGATGACGGCGGATATTGGTATGCCTGTGATTTAGTCACTGCCACTGAAAAATAACAGCTTCAAGGAAGTCGGCGTTCAGACTTATTACTTACTACTTACTTACAGCATCTGCATCTCTTTGGTAATGCCGCTTACCAATAATGGCCAGCACAAACCACAGCGACAGCTTCACAATAATCTGACCGTATATGTGTCTCTTTCGCAAGACGCTTACCAATAATCGCCACCACAAATCCAAGAATGAAGGGAAGTGTAATTTTTTAGAGCGATACATGGTATAGTCCAGAGTAAATTGGATCATTTGGTTAATCATCGTGTATTATGATATTGTAACAAATTTTGGGAATTTCTGATTGCTATGCACCTTCTGTTAACGTTCGAATCGCTGAATTGTCGAATAAATAAGTCCAATAATCAGTATGGCAAAATGTTATCCATTAAGAGTACTTTGGGAGTAGTACAATTACAATACTCGCGTACTTCGCTAAATCGTGTTTAAATCAAACCTATTACTGATTCCTCAGTTCGCGCTGCTTTTATACTCTCGGTTACCTCGTTAGCCCATTTCTCCTTAGGTCTAGACTTTTCACGTACATGCCTTCTAGAAAAATTGTATCTCATGCTTGGTTAATTAGCTATATACATGTTACAGATATACATTATATTTATGCTTTTCTTCTAGTCATATGCGTGTGTATGTGTGAGTAACAACTTAGCTGCCGGCTACATACATCTATGTGAAATAACCTCTCTGCTTCAAGCTGCAGGATATTTGCATGGAATATTCTTCGTTGTCTTGTCCATAAGTGTGGCTGCTTGCTTTAATGTGTACATGTACATAAGTGTGGCTGCTTGCTGTTTTTATTGTTGTGATTATTTACTAACAGCATAGTGATGCTAATATTTGCCACAATATTAAAGTGACATATCAACCCTCCTTGACTCCTGCCTGCTTACGCCAGTGTTTTCAATATTTATGTGTGTATTTATATTTGGTCCAACTAGGCAGGCGATCGCCCGTTCAGTACCTCTGGAAAATATTATTAATACTTGTATACCAACACATATATTCACAAAGGATTGTGCTCTATAATTTCTTCTTCTTAGTTAGTTGCACTGTATTTAACTTGATAGGCTGGTTTGGATTTGCAACAATTTTTTATGCCATCGTTTTTATTTTTGTTATGTATTTATACACTTGTTACTTTAATTTGTTTTATTATAGTTTTATTCCTTGATATATTGTTGTTGTTGCTATTACTATTTCATTGTTTATTTCTTTAGCTTTGACGTTGTTATTTGTTATGGCTTGTTTTTCCAATGACTTTTTTGCTTTGCACGTTTCCGATCTTTGATACGAAAACACATAAAGAAAATAAATGCACGCACGTCAATTTCATTAGCACAAAGTCACTACATTTGAACCTTAGACTGATGCACTACTGACGGATGTGAATCAAGTTGTTTAAGAAATGAGGTATGCAATTTATTGCATTGAAATTGGAGTAAAATGCTTAGGAATGGCTAGAGAAATGCCAGTTTGTACACTTAAAACCAAAAATATATGCCAAGTGAATAAATTTAAAATCAATACAAAACACTGTCGAATGAACGTAATAAATTTATTTCATCAAAAGTGTTGAAGATATCATTCAGACGTGTTTCTATTTTCGATTGAGATTACGATTTTGCAACAGGAAAACAAAAATAAAATATCGTAACGTCTTCGCATGCTGGGAAGTTTTGAATACGTATTTGAAGCACAATATAAATGTTGCTTCTCCAACCCAATTGTCAACCTCACCTACCCGTGGCGAACCCTGTTTCATTAACAGCCGAGGCTCTGGCGACAACGAACTCCTGCTGGACCTAGGGGGAGGGAGGGCGGTATGGTCTAGAAGGCTGCATGTGGTCATACCAAATCGTTCCCGAGATGATCGGGCTAGTACTTTTATGGTGCTTGTTACCGGAATGTACCGGATCTGCATCCGCCAAAGGACCATCAACATCGATAACACTCCCCAAGGCCTTCGATAACACTCCCCAAAACATTAAACGCACCAAATCAACAAACCCACAAAGAAGGTCAAACAACTAGAATTACTGACTTTCACCTGCCTCAGTCAGCCACACACATCGATCAGTAAAAACCACACTCGGTTCTGAATGAACACACAGCACATACACATCAATTTTGAGAATAGCTGCTCATGTACGTACGAATTATAAATACAAGCCAAACGACAACAACAGATCAGAACGAAAATCGACACTGATGATGGCACAACGCCGAAACCGGTTTGTCTCTAAACCACATTTGCCAGGGGTGACGGAAAATCGTTCCAATATACATCAATAATTATCAGGTTATTAAAGAACTCCTAAAGTGACTTAATGTCAATGAAGTCAAAGTACTTGGATATGTGGCTGGCGTAACAGGCTGGACATTTTTAGTTGTATGGGGACGAACATTGGAAAAATCAAGCTAACTAAACCTCTCTTCGCGAGAAATAAAGGTTTAAAGTTAAGTACTCAAAATAATTGTACGGCGGTGATGTCGGTCTTTGCTTTGAAAGGACATCAACCAACTGAAATAGGCAGGCATCGGTACCTTCTCATAAAATAGTTCGGACTTTGCGAGTACATGCCTTCAAATCATAGTGGTCATCAGAAAAAGGAGCTTTCATCAAAGGGTTGTTGCGTGGTTTTATTGGAGAGCATTTCTACGTGGCAGGTGCAAGCCTAACGCATAACCCAGGAACGGAATTTGGATTTTAGTGGGATATATTTGAAGCCCCCATAACCCGCAGCGCAAATATCCCGGCTAAAAAATCACAAGGCGCCAGGTAATGACGGAATACCCGGCGAGCCATCCAAGCATGTAGAAATAGTTGAATGAAGAATTGTTAAAGAGCAAAATATGGTGGAATGAACGCATGGCTCCATATTGGAGCTTAAGTGTGCTCTGCCCAATCCACAAGAAAGGCGATTCCGGAAACAACGCCATGTTCCGCGTAATCAGCTTGCTTAATATCGCGTATACTGGTCTATCTTACATACTGTACGAAGGAGAGAAGCTCATAGTCAAAAAACTGGTTGGACCTTATCAATGCAACTTCAAACTTGGTAAAGAACTGCTTGTATGCTGCTTGAGACAATGCGACTTCGTTTCATGCGATTCATTTAAAATAGTACTGGAAAGACAATTCTAATATCGTAAAGGCCTAAAATTACTGGCGTATGCTGATGATATTGATTTCATTGGCCTAAACAAACGCGCTGTGAGTTCTGCCTTCACGGGATTAGGTAAATGAGGAAAACACGAAGAACTTACTGGCATCCAAGAAAGAATCAGCGCATTTGCGCCTTGAAAGCGGCGTCACTGTTGACGGATATAAATTCGATACTGTAAAGGATTTCATCTACTTGGGAGCCTGCATTAACAACAAAAACAATATTAGCTTAAAAATTAAACGGAGAATAACTTTTGCCGACAAGTGTTACTGTGGACCGGCTTCGATTGGTTAGGTCCTGTTATGCGAATGGGCGAAGACGCTCCGGCCAAGAAAGTATTTCAGTCGACACCGCAATTTGGAAGCAGAGGAAGGGGATACCTCCAGTGAGTTGGGAGAAACAGGTGGAGGCAGACTTGGCCTCCCTTGGTGCCCCTTTGTACTCCCAATTGGCGTCAATTTCCTCGAAATAGAGATATCTCACGTGACCTGTTACGAAACGCCCAAAATGACGATGATGATTTAAAAGAACTAAAGTATTATGTGAAAAACCTTGAAAGAAGTCTTAATAGGAGCTCACACTAGATTTGGCAAATATTCAAGTACCTATGAACTGAATATATCGCAGGGACAACTTCGAAACGATCCATGAAAATCTGAAAATGGTTTAAAAAACAGTTCCAAAATTATTCCTAAATAGACCACTGTTCTTTCGAAAACTATACCGAACTTATCTAAAAATGGTTTATAAAAAGTTTCGCATATTCCCGAAAAGTTTCAGAAGTCAGTCCAGAAATGATGCTGCGATAGTCGCTAAATAATCCGGAGAAATCCCATGGTTAAAAAAGAAGTAGTGCCGAAACCTGAAATGATCCGTAAATTATCCCCTAAATTTCAAAAACAATACCGAAATTGTTCAAATATAACATGAAATTATCACTAAATGCTCGCGAAAACCATCCTTAATTGATACAAGAATACTTCCTGAATAGTGCCAAATTTCCACTTAAATCATCATGTATATTATTTCTAATTGCTGTCTTTATGTAGGCGTCCCTTTTTCGCTCTTATTAGGAATCCAAATCTAGAAATAAAGTTTTGGTTGTAAAGATGGAGATTCGTGCTATTAGCGAGCTTTGGGCAATTTTGGTCTAAGCGCTTTAGTTTAGCTATATTTTATTAAAATAATTTGTTAAAAATAAAATATTTGTGAGCACACAAAGAAATCTATTTGTACTATGGCACTATTGTGAATATTTGCACTGCATTACCGGCAGTTGCTATCATACGCTAGATTGCAGCGCAAGATGTAAGTTTTAATTGATTGATAGAGCAGCTGATTTCTGTTGATAATTGATAAGAGACTTTTATATTGGTTTCGCAAGGTGCGCACGGGTCCGGCTCGTCTTGAAATAGTCCCGAAAAGATAAAAATAACCATCCCGAAGTGATCCCAAAAGATTGCCGATGTGATTTTTGAGTCACAACGGCGTTCTCACAACCAAACTTTCGTATTTATAACATTAGTAACATAATATTAGATTTATTAATATCTCTTAGGTTGTGAGTTTAAATGACGTTAAGCTAATGGGTCTGTAATCTTTGAGACACATATTTAAGGTTGATCTTTCCATAAGCCATGAAAGCGTCACTTGATTTATTCTCATTCACCTAACAAACATTGTTCTTGGTCCTTTTATACTCCTTTTAGCTGAATTTTGTAGCACGACAAATTCCCATCCCCCGTGGACTCAGCGCTTTAAACTGGGAACAATATTTCACATCTCATTCGTTACTAGCCACCAATCCTGGTGCTACTATCGACCGGTTCTTTCTCATCATTTCCGAATAGAAAGTGTGCGTTCTCTTTCTTTAGAAGTCCCTGGATTATAACTCACCAGACTATGTGAGAGCTATCATAATGCCAAGTAACGCGAATCAATAAATAGAAACACACCGCTCTGAATGGTGCTATGATGCAATGAAGCACAGATAATTATAAGCGCCAAACTGCACAATTTCGATACCCCACGATGTAAACTGAATTAACATTATATAAAACCTTGGCATATGCATGTTTGTGTGAGTAGAAATAAATAAAGGGAATTAATAGAAATATTATTTCATTATTAATATTTTATGTTTTTATTTATTGGTCATCACAAAAATTAATTAAATTTTTTTGTAAAATTCATTTAGCAATATTTGCTGGAATTTTTATATACATGCAAATTCAAGGCAACAATTATAACTTGTCAACTTTGTTGGAATTTTGAATATGTTGAATAGACTGGGTCGATTTATTAACCGATATCGCGCCATCGCTTTTCGATAGGATTTGGGCTCAGGAAAAAAAGTTCCACTACGCACACCCAAAAAATAATTTTTGAGCCTGCGAAAAAAAATGGCGAAAGGGTAAATTTTTCGACCAGAACACTCCCAAAATCTAAAAAAATATTCTTTTTTTTTCAAAAAACTGTTATCTTGAACGTTTTTACAACAGTTTTAAAAAAAATATTTTTGGGTTTTGGGGAGTGTTTTGGTCGAAAAACCTTTCGCCAATTTTTTTTTCGCAGGCTCGAAAATTATTTTTTTTGGGTATGCGTAGTGGAACTTTTTTTCCTGAGCCCATATCCTATCGGAAAATCAATGGCGCGATATCCGTTAACTTTCGTCCATAGAAATCGACCCAGGTTAATGTTGAATCATTATATATATTATTTCTAATTGCTGTTTTTATGTACGGGTCCCTTTTTCGCTCTTATGTGGAATCCAAATCTATAAATAAAGTTTTGGTTGTAAAGATGGAGATTCCGACTATGGCAATGGAGCTTTGGGCAATTTTGTTCGTAGTGCTTTATTTTAGCTATATTTTATTAAAATAATTCGTTAAATAAACGATTGTTAGCACTCAAAGAAATCTATTTGTACTATGGCACTATTTTGAATTTTTGCACTGCATTACCGGCAGTTGCTACCATACGCCAGATGGCAGCGCAAGCTGTAAGTTTTAATTGATTGGTGGAACAGCTGATTTCTGTTGATTTTTGATAAGAGACTTTTATATTGGTTGCGCAAGATGCGCACGGGTCCGGCTCGCACTATAAAACTTAATACAGAGTTTGTAATATTAAACATACTAGTAGGAGACGGGTGCTTAGGAATCGAGACTTGGTACCAAAAGAACCGGTAATATGCTTAAGAAACTGAAACTCGATTTTAAAGGTTTATATTATCTTACTTCCACTCCTATTACTACTTTCACCTCCACTCCTAGCCCTACTTTCACTGCCACTGCCACTGCAAACCCCCTACTCCACTCCTAATCCAGCTGCCTCTCTCACTTCCTCTCCACTTCCAAGCTATATGAGAAACAATATGCAACTCCCACTCCAACTCCTACCTCCACACCCATTCCAAATCCCACTTCCACTCCTTCTCCCACTTCCACTCCTAGTCCCACTCGCACTCCCTCTTCCACTTCTAGTCCAACTCCCACTCCCACTGCATTTGTCGTCGCCACTGCCATTCCTAGTTGTACTGCCACTCCCGCTGCTTCCACCTCTCTCACCTAAATGTCCTCATATATGGAATCTCTTTACCAAAGATTTAATACCTGACCGGCCTATTTAAATGTTTTTCTTTTTATGAACTACGACAAAGCTAAATGAGAAACTTTATGAAACTATCGCAGGCACAGTTTTGTATAATTGCATTCATCTTTACATATAAGATATTATGATTTCTGAACACGCATTCTGGGGTCACCATGGTCAAGGTTTTGGTCTATACCTTAAGAAGGGGTCCACATTTGGATCTAAAACCTACTTACAAACCATACGAAACGTTACGAAATTAGCGCATCTTTAGTTTTCAAAATTGGCTCATCCGATCTCGAGTTATGAATTTCAGTATGGAAGGATCATCTCTTTCTTATGGCAGGTTCCTCTCCAAAAACTCTAGCTTTCGACTATAAAAACTGCATTTTCCAATTCGGTGAAACTGCCGTGCCGACTCAATATCTGCATGAGGTGGTAGTTCAGTCCGCCGTGCTTCCGCTCATAACATTCCTTTAAATTCCGAACTAATGTGAAGCGTTCTTTCCTCGATTCTTCCCACTGTTCTTGCCACCCAAGTATTACTCGTTACCTTGCGCCTTTCTAGCATACAGATCGGTCATTTCGCTTGGCAGCAGATCAACTGGAATTTTCCCAGAAAAAACAAGGATCGCGTGGTAGGACACCATCCAATAAGCGCTTGCTATTCTTATAGCAGTAATTCGGTTAGTTGCTAGTAGATCTTTTTAGATCCTTGCCACGCTAGTGCTGCGTACAACCTTATCCAGCTGGTTACGTTGAACAATAGCTGGCAGCTAGCTTAGCTTGGAGCGGCGATACTAGGCATTATTCGCATAAAGAGTTTCACTAACCTTGGAAACTTTCTCTCCAACCGCCCTGAAGTGCTCCTTAAGTTAGTTTTGAGTCAATGTTTTCGCCTAAATATTTCAATTTTAAGTATGGCTTACAATTTTTTTCATATATCTCCTATGCGTGGGACTATCTCATCCACAGTTCGCTTCCAGCTAACTAAAACTCCTCCAGCGGGTAAGGGGGTTAGAATATACCCGCGATAGGTATGCCTGTCGTAAGAGGCGACTAAAATACCAAACAGATTCAAGGGGTTGCCAGCGCATAATATAGCTTCTCCAACCCAATTGTCAACCTCACCTATTCGTGGCGAATCCTGTCTCATTAACAGCCGAGGCTCTGGCGACCCCGAACTCCTCATGGATCTAGGGGGTGGGAGGGCGGTATGGCCTAGAAGGGCGCATGTGGTCACAACAAATCGTTCCCGAGAAGGTCGGGCTTGGTACCAGAACGTACCGGTTCTGCAGCCGGAAAGGACTATCAACATCGATAACACTCCCCAAGGCCTTCGGGGAGTGGTCTTATTGCTACAACAACAACAACAACAGCTTACCCAAACCATTTCTGTGTTATTCCTAGCCATCTCAAGCCCCATATTCGTCAGTCATTCCTTTATTCTTCCAACGAGGTCATTTCATAATGCTTGGAGTGGATCTAATTTTTGGTCACTGCTACGGCGACAATATCATCAGCGTAGCCGATAATTTGCATGCCCACAGGACAGTCGATATGTAGCACATCGTCATGCATCGTATTTGATTGCATTGGCCCTAGAACAGATCCCTGAGGGACATCGCCGGTAATGTTGTACTTTCTTGGTCTCCAATCCTTATCGAACAGTAGTACTCTGTCACTAAGATAGCTACCAATCATTAGATAGATTTGCCAAAGTTTCGTAGCGCTGTCATTATCTGCATTCAGATCGCAGTATTAAAAGCATTTCTAATATCCAAAGTAATCAGCGCACAGAGCTTCCCTTTACTTTGACCTCCGGTTATGGCTGCACGGGCTATATTGACAACTGTTTCAACTGAATTCAGCAAAATGACGAATCTTTGACGTTTCCATGCAGGTAAAGATGTCTTCCTGGATACAGGCATTGAAGAGATTCGTAAATACTGATATTCTAGACCTTATAGCTGCTTTAAGGGTTATATTTGGCACTCAATCGGGACTTGGCAACTTATTATCGGCAACTCTATGTGTTGCATTTAGTACCTCCTGCTCTTTCAACGTCAAAATCCTAGCTTTGCTAGGTCCAGTCATCTTGTGTTGGAAAGAGAGTTGCGACGATTATCTACAGCTCTAGTAGAATACGCGTAATTATACATACGTACATACCCAAATGGACAAAAATCTACACTGAAAGAAAAAGACTGGTAAAATCAACCGAAATTTCTGCCAATTTTTATCCGTCGCAACAAGATGTTGAATAAACTGCGCACAAATCCTTGATTGTAATTGACCGTTTTAGTAGTCAAATAAACAAAAAAAGTTGTTTCATTATACTTTACCTATAGTTTTGTTAAATTAACAATTATTACTGTCGCTCTTAGAATACCAATCAAAACTGTTAATATGAAAGAGATTTCTGTTCTTTTGAAATTACCAGTGCAAACTGTTAAATTAACAGATTCAATGTTAAGATGAGACTTACAGCAAAATCCGTAGAAATGACAGAGGTTTTTGTTCGTTCGAAATAACGAGCGTAAACTGTTAAATTAAAAGAGTTTTTTGCCGAAATGACACTACCAATTAATACCTGTCGAAAAAATAAAAGCCAAACTTACGTAGTTTTTTTATTTATATAAATTACACACCAATACATTTCATTACTAATGGTTTTATTGCTATATTTAGTAATATTAATCAAAATAATAACTTAAATCTGAATTCAAATAAACAAAACTTGCTCCGAATTACCATCGACAACTTTGTACGAAAGTATGTTGCCATATATATTTGCTACATACATATTCACACACGCGTTAGTACATGCCCTAGCGATGATAACGGCACTGCACCGTTTGTTAAACCACATTTTCAAGACGGTTTCAAGACTTTTCAAGAACACGGTTTCAAGAACTTTATTTCAACTTTTTCTTCAAAAAATGTCTCCATATTATTATATTATAATTATACTTACATTTGTGTATGCACATTAGATATAAAATGTTTTCATTTTCTTTGAATATAAAACAAAAATCGGACAAATGAGTACATATGTATATATGTACTTACTAACCGAACTTCAACTGGGCGTACATCAAATATGCTGGCACACATTAAACATAATACATTTTATTACTTTGTTTTATTAAACGCACTTTTACCTAATTTTATTTTTATAATTTATTTAATTTATAGTTTTGAAGTAGTCACGAAACTGATTCTCAATTCTTTCAGTTGCAGCTCATTCTCAATTTCTTCTCTCGCATGTAGAGTTGCCACACTTAATTGTTTCGAACAAAACTTGTAGTATAAATGTTTGACATAACATTTTAAATAGAGAACTTGTAAGTTATAGAAAACTAAAGAATGAAATCGCGGGAAGGTTATTCACCACTGGAGTAACTTTACATGTAATTCGGCAAGTTTAATTCTCGTAACACTTTTTTTGAAACGATTCCCAAGCAACTCAAACTTTTATGCTGTCGGAAACATTCAAATTAAAAAAGGGTGTTTTTTATTATCTTATTAGATTCGTTCACTTGAGTGAAAATTCGTAAAAATTTTAACAAAATGTTACTAACTTTGGAAAAATCTCGTTCGTTCAAACAAAACTTTTGCAACAAGAGGGCGCAATTTTGCATTTCGCTTGGAGGAGAAGTTGCAAAATTGTACCCGATAAATAGGTGTCCCGGTATCGCATAATTTGTTGCAGAGTTATTCACAGTAAATTCAGAAAAGTGTTTTTTCGTTATGTATTGATAACTAAAAAACCAGTTTTTTGTTGTTTTCACAAAATGTGTGTTTTTTCGATCTGGTGGTTTTCTTATTTTGGTATTTTTTTTTTAACAAGTGGTACCATCGTCATAAGTACAAAGTAGAGAGCGCAGTGAGTGTAAAATTCTCTTTGAAATTTGCTCATTGATTGACTGTTGTTCGCTGTTGAAATGACCAGTGAGATCTGATGTGTTAAAAGAAAAATCAGTTAGATTGATTAGGAATCTGTCAATTTTACATAAATTTGTTAACTTAAGAGCGACAATGTCTCTTCTGTTGAAAAGACTAAGCTAATTTGTTCGCTTTATAAAGAACTCGGTCGAATTAACCATAATTCGATCAATTTTACCGAATCTCCGTTAAGTCAAGAACAACAGAACCGAATTGTTGATTTTACTAGCACCATTTCTTTCAGTTTATAATATTGTATTAGGTACATACTTATGTGTATATGATTTATAGCTTCAAACTGTTAAACGGAATTTATAAAGCTCCAATTTTTTGAAGAACAATTAGACATTATTTAAGTTCACAAAAAAGAAATCAGGATAAATTTTTGGTAACTTAATTTGAAGAAATACATATCATTTGTTACCACATAATCGTAACTATGTATACACATATGCCACAACGCATGTCATGCAACAGTTTTGCAGTAGCCACCGCCTCCCACCAACTGACACCCAAACGATCACTCGATAAACTAACTCAAAGCGCTACAAACTCAAAACTCGACAGAAGTCAAGTCACAGTATTTATGATGGTTAAATACAAGAGTGCATATGTATGTTTGTTTATTTACATATACATACGCGATTAAGACAATGGCAACGAATTGTTTACATTTATTATGCAATGTGTGCCACAAGTCAAATGCCGGTTGATGTTGCAATAATATGTGCAAAAGTGTTCTAAGGTCGATCATTGCGATGCGTCATCACCGGCAGGCAACCAGAGATATCTTATGATGCTCGATGTAGTCTAGAAGCGATTGTGTGCGAATCAATGGATATAACATGAGTGTTCCCACAAAAAAAAACAAAAATGCATTGATGACAACGTTTAGCGGGCGTTTTTTGTGTGTTATTACCCAGAGTGCATATGATTCGGAACTCAGCGTCGTTTCTATGCCTAAGAGCAATAGCACCCTTTGTTGGAGCTGGGGATGACCTGTTTCTTCAGATGAGCTGCAATAACTATTGGTATTTTCAGACTCCCTGATGAAGATGAAAAAGCATCGAAATGCGCAGGAGAATAAAAAAAACCTGTAGATTTTGTCTTCTTTATATAGGTCGAAATGCTCCATAAAGCAAAATCGTGAACACCCCCATTTCATGAATGGTGCCTGATGAATTAAACAGGGCTAACAGCCTTTGGTCCCACAAAAACCACGTCAGTTTCAGCAAAAAAGTGAACTAATTTTGTCAAAGGTTAGGCTACTTTAAAGACGTTAGCATACAATGCTCATCCTAATAGAAAATTTGCCGCGCTCAGCCGACTAGTAAGTACCCTGATCTGGTTTTTAGTTTTGCTTTTTAAACTTCCTTTCTTGATGTCCAAGACTATAGAGAAATCGAATTAAATTTCTTGGGAACATGCTTTCAATAGTCCCTCAAGGGATTTTGATATTTCGCAACTGATCAAGGTCATATCGATTCAATAAAATAGGAAATAGGTACTTGTGCCGCCGTGGGGTGATGGTTGCGTGCTCCGCCTACCACACCGAAGATCCTGGGTTCACGCCGGGTAAAGTAACGTCAAAATTGTAGGAACAAGTTTTTTCAATTAGAGGAAAATTTGTCTAAGGGGGGACGCCCCTCGTATGTATTTCTGCCATGAAAAGCTCTCAGTGAAAACTCGATTGATTTGCACATGCCGTTCGGAGTCGACCCAAAACGAGTAGGTCCCGTCCCGCCAATTTGTAGGAAAAATTAAAAGGCGCACGACGCAAATTGGAAGAGAAGCTCGGCCTAAAATCTCTTCGGAGGCTATCGCGCCTTAAGTTAGGTTAGGTTGAGCTGGCCTGTCCATGAGGACCTCACATAGACTGAATGAGTCCGTAGTGTTACCAGAAGTTTGTTTTAACGACCAAACTGAAAAACCCTATCAAAAACCAGGACCTATGTTATAAAATAAGTCCGTCCTCTTGGCAAATTCTAGAAGCTTCCTAGGACATAAGCCACTTGCTGCTTCTAGATCTAACGGCTGTATCACTCCTAATATCTGGAGTCTTAAACTGGCAAGCGCAGGCACCAGCACAGAACGTGCTCGATCGTTTCCTCCTCCAGCCCGAACTTCCTACATCAGCTATCACTATATAACGTCAATTGACCTTATGACCACTTCAAATGTCCACAAGGTCAATTGAAGTTATGACTTTATGAAATGGACACAACATCAAATTTCAAATGGTACAATGTCAAAGATATTGACATTATGACCATCGTGCTTTTCCAAAATGGCCATAAAATGGATTAATTACAATTTTTTTCGCAAGTTTCACTTGAATAAGTTATTCTTATTTCGAAAAAGCCTTGATTTCAGTGAGGAAATGGATTATGACCTTTTTTACCGAAATGGTCATAAGGTCAAACCGGAATTTTTTAAATGGTCATTAAGCCAATATTAAAAAGGACATAAAGTCAATTGACTTTATCTAGGAACATTTAAAGTGGTCATAAGTCCAATTGATTTTATGATAATTTGAAGTGGTTACAAATACAATTGACGTTTTGACCGTTGACTTTATGTCATGTTGTTGTTGTATTAACAGTGCTTCGCCGCATTCAATGGGCACGGCCACTCACAAATTGATATCAAGGTCCTCTAACGGGAGTTCAAGGAAACTGACTGTTTCAGTAGGGGCGGAAAAGATAACAAAACGTTGCTAACCACGTACAAAGCAATTGACCGGCCGCTCATGAGCTACGCGTCACCACTTTGGTCGCCTGGTCTTAAACACACATCCTGGAAAAGGCTACAGGCCTTTAAAAATGCTGCAATTAGAACTGCCACCGGATGTCTCCTTATAACCCCCGAACACCACCTACATAGTGAGGCCAAAAAGCTCAATATCAAAGAGGACAACGAAATGCTGAGCAGGCAGTTTTTGATAAATTTTGACAAAACATGACATCCTAGCAAACAACTGCTTGATCTAGCATCGCCTCCACGGGGGTTAAGGGAACATCTCCATAAGCCCTATGACGAGATCCGGTGCCTGCCAACACATCCGTTTGATCCAGACCCTAAGCCAAATCCACACAGCATCGTTAAGGCTTTTGCCAGGACCCGCCCGGTGAACCCCGTTATTAATATACAATATCTTACCCGTGCAGAAGAAGAAAGCACACTACCAAGGGAGACACGAGTCACCCCGTCCCAACTTCGTTCTGAATACTGTTAAAAGTTAACCTCTTGTCCAGAATCAACCCCGACATACGTATTGTATGTTCTGCATACGATGTGCAAGTCATCTCCGCATTATGAGGAAAGTTTGCACCTGAAAACACAGCCGTATGAAGAAAAAAGCACAAAGAGTTTTTCTGTGATGTCCACAAAAAGGTTGCCTAGCGGACCCGGGTTTTAAAGATAAATACCCTGAACTCGCAGAAGAGAGCACTCTCCCTAGGGAGACGCGCTCTACTCTAGCTCAACTTTGATCTGGATACTGTAACAGGTTAAACTCTTACCTATCAAGAATCAACCACGATATACATAATGTATGTCCTGGTAACAATGTGCCCCCACATGTTGCCAACCATTTCTTAATCGCTATGTGGAGCCAACTAAGTGAGTGGTCGCATCTATTAGATGGGGAAGAGCACTGCTACAACCTCGGACATACATATATTTCTTTCTTCTAGATTCCAGGCGGAGGTACATTTGTCGTGTCTTAACAAAAGGTAGTCAGTTAACTGTGAAGTGGGTTTATTTAACCTTCATGCAACTGCAGCAACAGTGATACCAACCATCTTTTCACTTGCAATATGGAACATACGCCTCTAAGACCAATATCCCTATGGTCGGCCCTTGTTGAAAGAGCCAGTTTCCTTGGACTCCCGTTAGAGGACTTTGATGACAATTTGTGAGTGGTCGTGCTCATTGAATGGGGCGAAGCACTGCTAATACAACAACCTTATGTCATCCCAACGGAAAAGCGCCCCTACTACTTTTTCAAAAACGGCGCTTCTCACTTTTTCAAACCAAATTTTTTGTTTTGCGCCTTTCTCGCACGATTCAGCTATTATTCAGTATTTAGTTTGTTGGCGCCCTCCATATATATAGTTGCCCATTCTATCCATGCCCTGGTACGCCACAGTGTGTTAATTGCCTTTAAATTGGTTTGCGTGTAGCAGAACATTACTGGCGACAAAACGTTCGAGTTAGACCAAAAGATCTTATCGCATATGAGAGGAAGCTGGGAATTTTGTTTGGAATTTAGTAGTTCAACTATAAACTAGAACTCGGTGACAATTTATGCAAATTCCCAAAACCACCGATTAAATATAGTTAAAGACACGCGCCCGTGAGACTTTTTATCGGCGCAAACAATGCATCTGAATGCGACCTCAAAGCCAAATGTTACTTACACGTAAAATTGTGCATTGTTTCGGAAGCGTGTATGAAATTTCCACATAAAATGGGCATGTGCCAAATGTTGGGAAAAAATGCAACATAAATTTCTGCCATAGAAATGTGCCGTTTTATTTGTGATATGGCACTGCATTGTTGCAAAGGGTTTTCGGATTTTTTTTTGCTGTTGCATGTTCAAGTACTTTGACGACCTTGAGTCACAAAGTGATTGCAGTTGAATAAAAAATAGACCGACCTCAAAAATTGAAGACAAATTTATGGACGAAGTTTTAAAATAATTTTGATTGTGAGCATTTAACTTTTTTTCCGGAGGAGGGAGCATTGCAAGCCTCAAAGTCAGTGTGGGACTTCAACCGCACTTAACCTCTTCCTACCGTCTAAATACCATCACGTCCGGTACTAACGTCATAATATTCCGTCGCAAGGGGAGTTGAGCACAAGGCTCTACGTCTGTTGGAGTCCCGTTACAAATCTTTAAGGTTAGGTTAGGTTAGGTTAGGTTAGGTGGTAGCCGCCCTGAAAAGGACAGCTCACTTGGACAACGCGAATGTCCGTTGTGATACCACATACAACAAAAATAACGGTGACTTAGATCTAGCTACTTAGAGAATCTTTGGGTAGCAACGATAAAGCTCCGAATGATACCGATCTCAACTTTGGATAAATCCTCGGGAGATCCAAGTGAGTCGCGACCGAAGTACTTTCGCCTAGTTCTGGCAAAAGCTGGGCAATCAAGCATAAAGTGATTTGTTGATTTCACCTCATCATCCTCCATACAGCTGCAGCAGGATGGAGTTTCCAGTATATTGAGACGTACCGCATGGATACCCATGGGACAGTGCCCTGTCAAAACCCCAATGACCATTGATAGGTGAGCCTTAGTGAACCTAATTATTTCAGCAGACCTCCTGCCATCCACTTTCGGCCAGAAAGATCTTGCTACCCTGTAAGACGTGGTGTCCGCCCAACATTTGCTGAACTGACTCGAGGCTCAGCTATGGAGGAGCAATACACAGGTGGCCAGCGGAATCCCGAAATCCCTACAGCAATCTTCATCCGGTTCAGTTGTACCGATGCGGGCTAAGAGATCCGCTTGACAGTTACCCGGGATATCACTATGGCCCGGGACCCAGATAATCTTAATTGTAAAATAATTCGATGCAATCGCAAGCGAGGTCAGGCACTCCCAGACCACCCTCGATGGCACTGTAGTTGAGCTCAAGGCCTTCATAGCCGGTTGGCTATCACAGTACATGTTAAATTCCCTAACCGTAGTATCATTGGACCGAATCCTTAATCGCAGCAACTTCCGCTTGGAAGACACTACAGTGATCAGACAACTTAAACTTGCGGCTTACATTTAGCTCTTGACAAAAGACCAACCCTTCCGTCCAACTTCGACCCATACGTGAACAAGTTAACCGGCCCCATGCCCCAGTTAATTCCTCTTCCCCACTCCTCTCTCTTCGGATCACTGGGGTGAAGGTTGTATAGGGAGCAGTTATCGGCATACAATAGTCCGTTCTGTCCGGGATAAAGTCGAAACTGGTAAGAAGGCTAGAGTGTCCGAAGTCAGAAAGCCCATATCCCATATCACGAAGCCTGACCAACGACCGAGCCGCGGCCGCCTTTCCCGCAAATTAAAAAAAAAAACAACAAATCTTCAAGAGTTGTTCGGCATTAAATAAGCCGGAACTCGAACTCACTCACGTTATGCCAGTTTATTCCTGGCCATTATTTTTTTCCTTTGGGCGTTGGGGCGGCACACTGGAAACTAGGCTAATCCTGTACACCCCGTTGGACAGCTGTTATTCACAAGGTCATGGGTTGAACGGCCATTTGATCGCCACTGCTTCACATGCGCATTTATCTGCGCTCCCTTTCATTTGTCTGCACATAAGGGAAATAAATTCCTTTTGGAAGGCTCTTCTGCAGAAACTCTGTGTACAGAGAGTCTTTCGGCCAGAAAACGAGGCCAATGAAACATTACGGTATCTGCATTTTTCAATTCGCTGGGACAGTGTGAACATCCTACGCTTATGTAAATATTTTGCGTATGGTGGTGGTTTAGCTAGCCGTGCTTTCGCTCATACCATTCTGGTATTATCCGAATTAACATAAGATCCAGCGCCTTTTTTGCGATTCTGCCTACCGTTTTTGCCACTTAGCTGTTGGTCGTGATCTTGCACTTTGCTTGGCATCTTTCGGTGACCGCCCGATACCAAAGTTATACAGATCGGTCATTTGCCTTGACAGATGACAGATAGGCTCCACTAACATTGGAAGCTTTCTCTTCCACTGCCGTGGAGTGCTTCCCAAAAGCTTGTTTTGTGTCAATTTTTACTCCTAAATATTTCAAGTCAGGCTTAAATTTATTCGATAATCTCCTATGTCGTGGACAAACTCATTCACATTCCGCTTTGAGCTCGCCAAAACCACTTCTGTCTTATTGCTAGCCATCTCCAGCCTCTTGTTCGTCAGCAATTCCTTTATGCTTCCTACGGTGTTTTCTTGGCTACTACGACAATATCATCTGCATAGCGGACAAATATCATGCCTCCGTGAAATTCGATCACCGTCGTACATCGAATTCCATAGCTTTAGTCCTAGAATAGAGGTACGCCGCTCCTGATTTTGTGCTTCCCAGTCCCCCATCCGTAACAAAGAGGAGTACTTTGTCGCTAAAATAGCTACAAATTATTTTGCGTCTTTTTCTAACTTGATACGTGCGTGCAAAAATACATACAATCCTCTGCGACTGGCACTGGGACTAGCACTGGGAAAGAGATAGAGTTAGACGAAGTAAGAGACGTAGGGAGATACGCTCGTTGAGATTTGTGATGCAACCCATCAGCGATGCTGGATAGAACGGCTTGATCCAACTGCCATAAAAAGTATACGTACAAGGTACACCGGTACAAAATCGGCATTTGCCTTACAGCGGATGATGCCAAAGTTGTTGTAAAGGCGCAAAGAATAAGAGTATAATGGGTATCTTGTCGAATTAGAGAGGTGAAACAGGAGAGATACGTTAAAGGTGCTAGGCCTATGGAGATATAGCCCAGAAGTGCAAAGATACTATAGATAGGCCAAAACTTTGCAGGAAATGCGGTCAGGAAAGACATAAGGCCGCGAACTCTTCAAACGTACCGAAAAGTGCGTTATGTGGGGGAAAACATACGGCAGGCAGTTTTAGATGCCCACAACGCGAAGGAATCAGCCAGATTGCCCTATGATATTGTTGCAACTCAATTTACACTACTATGAAGCGGCGCAAGACCTCTTATTCCAAACACTGTGTGATGAATTATTTGACATACCGGTACTCTCTGAGCCGTACAGAAATAAACAGGAGCAAGGCTGGCTCACGGACTGCGCTGGGAAAGCCTCAATTATGGATACCACGAAAACTTCTTCCGCAGGAAAAAGTGGCACCGACAGTGGCTGGATTCACGTGGGCAAAAAATAAAGGATTATACATTTTTAGTTGCTATGCACCTCGGCGCATGACTAGCACAGTTTGAGGACATGATTTTTGACCATATAAGCACCCGCTTATAATATTTGAAGACTTCAATGCATGGTCAACTGTATGGGGGAGTCGTAGAACTAACGATAGAGGTAGAGTTTTTCTCGAAAGCCTTACACCCCTGAGACCAGAACTTGTAAATGAGCCATGGAAGTATACCTTCGACATTGGCAATAGACGCGCCGTTATAGATCTCACGTTTGCTAGTAGCGAAATAGCTAGCCGAGCAGTAACGTCTATACACACACAGCGACCATAAAGCTATTAGCCTAGAGCTAGTGGAAACTTCACCAAGGACAGCTTCCAACCAACTGCAAAGAAATGTGGAAACAACACCTTTTTCAACCAGAAGCATTTGAAGGACACATGCGGAAGATCTGTCGGTTCTAAGGTATCTAAGTCATTAAGTATGGCGTGTGATGCTGCCATGCCCAGAAGTCGCGCAAAAGTAAATCGGACTCCGGTATATTGATGGAACGAGGAAATAGCGGAGGATGCCACAAGGCACGACGAAGGGCACAAAGGGCACGTTCGTCGCCACGATTTGATGAGCTACTTAATACCTACATAGCCCGAAGAGAAGCGCTTAAAAATGCTATAACAAAGAGCAAGAGAGCGTGCTTCAACGAACTGATGGATAGTGCCGATCGTGATGCTTGGGGATTGGCTTGGAGAACGGTGATGGCGAAAATTAAATGAATGGCAAAGCCGGAGAAAGAGAGAAGTGAATAAAAGAATAAAGAAAAGGGGGAGATAAGGCTAAAGTAAAGCAGAACAACGTGTGCCGGATACGCTAGTTTATAATAAAAAAAATTTTATAGTTTCTGTTTTCCATTTTTTTGCGCAAAAGTGAAATTTTTTCAAGAAAATTTGCAAACTGCTAAAAGTACCGCTAATCTTTCAGTTGTTATGAATAAAAGCATTTATTACAATTTTTACAACAACACCACAACAATGTGCATAATTGTCACAATTTGGACTGACGTTGACCTCTGCCTCGCAGTGGCAACTACAGCAGCTGTCGCCTCCTCATCACCGGAGGCGAAGAAGGTAGCATAGCATAACATAACATAAAAGTGAAATCATTGCAAACGCCATAAAAATTGCACACTTGCACTGAATTACATTAGTGTCGTCGTCGTCGTTTCGTAGTTGGTCTTTAGCGCTGCATTTTGGCTTTTATGACATTTCTTGCATGTAAGCATTATGTAGAGTACATGTTCGTACCTTGTGTGTATGTTTGTGTGTGTGTAAGTATGTGTTATTGCTAAATAACTGCAAGCCATTAATAGTGTGGCCTATAAAATATTTAACTAAAATTAACAAAAAAAAAACCATACCAGCAAAAAACCGTAATAACATTTCAACAACGTGGTTATTAAATGTCCAACTGGGAAATCTTCAAAATTCGAAGTTATAATTAAGTAAAAGCCATCTTCGAAAAAAATAATAAAATATTAATTTATAAATTCCTTTCAGCTATTGCATGTTGCTAATAGCAACTTGCTACCACTTTTGTGAATATAATAAAATCACGGAATTTGTTCCTTTGGAAAACAAAATTACGTAAAAACAAGTAAGGTGGTGTAGGTTAGGTTAGGTTAAGAGGGCGTGCGTGGGTGATACCCACACTTCCACTCGGAGACATTTTTGTCCAATGTCAGTGCCCTCAGTAAGTACAGGGTGGCGGCAAATTCGTTTAACCCCATTACCTTCTAGTGGTCCTCCACGACTCCACGAACCACTTGCTTTCCCTGAAGAACCCAAGAAGAAGCGAGACGACGTCCACCTTCCCAATCCTTGCCAGGCTGTCGAAGAAGCGTGAGCCCAGAAATCTATTGGAGCTCCGGGCATCAGCAGAGAATGTGGTAGATCGACTTCTCTTCCTCCTCATCCTGACAGCATCTGCAGAGGGAGCTTGTTGTTATTCACTACCGTCGGAGCATTGGTGCGATAGCACAATGACCTGTGATGACACCCGTAAGTACCCTCACCGCAGATTTGTTCAGTTAGAGAAGGAAGCTGGTGCCCTTCCTATCCAAGCATGGCCATAAGGACCTTGAGACTTCGCAGTCAACCCTATTGGTCCATAGCGAATCCATTGCCCTGTTCTCATAGTCGTCGATTCTCCGTAGGAGACAACTCAGCGGCGGTCGGACGGAGCTGTCCACCTCACTTATGTCTAAGTCCGAACCTTTCCTAGCCATCTCATCCGCGAGCTCATTCCCTTCAATGCCGCTGTGCCCAGGGACCCAGCAAAGGGAGACATTGAGATGACTTATAGAAGCCAGAGAGGCTCTACACCTCCGCACGATGTCCGATTTTATCATGTTGGACTCTAAAGCCCTTAAGGCGGCTTGGATGTCAACAAAGATTGTTACGTCGGTTTTGGAGACTGCGCTATCTTGGAGCAACTTTGCCGCTCTGTCTATGGCATAGACCCCGAATTGGAATACACTGCATGTGTCAGGAACTCGGAATGATTGGCTTAGCTGTAGATGTGTCGAGTATATCCCAGCTCTAGTTCCCTTTCCCATTTTCGAGCCGTGTATATTGTGATGCCCCTGCCGTTGTCTAGGCCTACTTCCCATTCCTCCTTTGAAGGATATCGTATGTTCTGAACCCGGAAGTCCAAATTTAAACATTTTTTCGAAAATTTGCAAAATATCGAAAAAAATTAAAATGTGTCTAATTTTTTTGTTAGAAGTCTTCGGAAAATTTTCGAGTATGTATTTTAAAGCCCAATCAAATGAAGTCTATCAAATGAACACGTAAGCAGCAGTTTTCATTTTTTATATTTTCGATAATTTAACAATAAACTTTTATGAATTTTGTAACTGAAGCTATATCAAAAATGTTTTCGAAAAAAAAAGAGAAAATTTTACAATAGTTTCGAACATTTTATTTATAATTTTCTAAATTTTATTGAGTATGCAGTTTTGTGGCCCAATCAATTTTAGTCTGTTAAAGTGTAATACATATTGTAACGAATTTAGGGAAATACTGGTTATTACGCACCTTCTGCTAACGTTCTTATCGCTGAACTGTCGAATAAATAACCCCAATTTTCAGTATTGCAAATGGGCTTTATTTAGATTACTTTGGGAGTAGTACTTCACAATTATAATTCAATTCACAATAGCGTGTTTAAATCACACTGATTAGTTATTACTCAGCTTGCGCTACTTTTATACTCTCGGTTTCCTCGTTCACCCATTTCTCCTAAGGTCTAGTAATTTCGCGAACAGTTGTAGCTCATGCTTGGTTAGTTACCAGCTATATACATGAATATCTGTAGTCCATGCCTCTCCCATAGCCATATGCGTGTGTATGTGTAACTACTTCGGCTGATGACTACATATTTGTGTGTGTGAGATATCTCTTCGTCGCCTTCTACATAAGAGTGGCTGTTTTATTGTTCTTGTGCTTTTTTTATAAGCAGCATAGTGATGCTAATATTCATCACAATATATGTCTCTCAAAATTCCTATTGATTTTTGACAATTTTTTTTTTTGTTTTTGAAGGATGTTCTAGTTTTTTATTTCCATATAAAAATTAAACTTATGTGCCTTTTGTATTGAAGAAAATCTGAAAAACACTACGGAAACAAAAATTTTCAAAAATATATGCAAATTTAGAGAGCTATAAAGAATTCAGAAGTCTCTAAATAAACAGTTCGAAATGTTATTAAAACTTCTTGAATTTTCGAAATAGTTTTTGAGATTGTATAATTGCTGGGCCAAGTTTTTGAGATTGATTCACATAGCTTTAGTAACAAAATTCATAAAAGCTTGTGCTTAAATAGTCAGAAAAAAAAAAAAAAGAAAAATTTAACTTTCGCTAACTATGATTATGCGCATTACGAACACTACCCGCCACCTACATATATTTTAAAATATATTTACTTCAAAAAAATTATATAATATTTTTAACCAATTAAAAATATATCGTAAAATCAACAGCACACACGAAAAACCAATTCTTTAGCCGAATACACGAAGGAAAGGAAGCTGATTTACGACTCACACAATTATACTTCCTGTCGCTACAGCGTTTAAAGTAGCTATCTTCGAAGGGTAAATGTAATATTTTTTTTAAAGAAAACTACACCTTTCCATAATTTAAGACTTTGATTTATAATATTTACATATATACATAGTTATATCTAGAAACAAGCTCATCATTGGTTGCGATCGACGCACAGGGTCTCGAGATATAGGTCATAACGTAGACCCGGATACCTTTAGAATATGTTTATAGAATATGGGTATCAAATGAAAGCTGTTGATGAGTGCTTTAGTAGGGGTAATTTTTATACCCCTGGGTAACTAGGGTCTCCAGATATAGGCCAAAACGTGGACCCGGGTACCCCTAGAATGTGTGTGTAATATGGATATCAAATAAAAGCTGTTGATGAGTGCTTTAGTACAGGCTAGTTTTCATACCTATTGGTGGCTAGGGCCTCGAGGTATAGGCCAAAACGTGGACCCGGATACACCTAGAATGTGTTTTTACATTATGGGTATCAAATTGAAGCTGTGGCTGTATACTTAGAACAGAGTAAGTTTTACATCTCGAGATGTAGGCCAAAACATGGATCCCAATACACCTAGAATGTGTTTTTACATTATGGGTATCAAATTAAAGCTGTTGAAGTGTGCTTTAGTACAGAGTAAGTTTTACACCGCTGGGTGACTAGGTCCTTGATATATAAGCCAAAACATGGACCTGGATACCCCTAGAATGTGTGTGTATTATGGATATCAAATGAAAGCTGTTGCCGAGAGCTTTAAAGTAATTTTCATTGTGATATTCGATGCAGTCACATCAACCTGGCAAAACTGATAAATATGCATGCGAAGCGGAAATAAAGACATGAATTAATAATACCCACATAGCTATTTACATATGTCCTATTCGATTTGCCTGAAATTTTGTATATAAATCCTTTTTTCCGGGAAGTAGACCAGAGACGGACTGGGTCTGGGATTAAGGCTAGGACTGGGACTGGGACTCGGAGTGGGACAGGGACTCGGAATGGGACTGGAAAAAAATACATACAACCCTCTTGGACTGGCGATAAGGTATGAAGAGGAATGAGCAGAACTTGAGAGAAGAGAGAAGGAGCCTGTGAAAGAGATAGAATGAGACGAAGATGGAGATAGATGAAGGGAAAAAGGCGGAGGGAGGAGTGAATAAAAGTATTAGGAAAAAGTGAAGAGGGGGGAGGGCAGAGTTAGATGGAAAAAGCTCATTAAAATGCATGTAGATAGACCAAATTTAGGGCAGAACAACGTCTGAGGGGTCTGCTAGTGTATATATGCATTCAAAAAAAAATTCGAAAATTATTTATTATCACATAATTTGAGCATCATACATAACTACAATTAAGCCAATTATTTGAATGTTGTCATCCCAAATCGCTAAAAAGTCACACTGTACGTCATCAAAAACATTTTTCTACTATATTTTTGTGAACATGACTTTTGAAAATGTTAGCCTTGTCATTAAAAAAGGGCTTTGTTCTCTTTCCAAAACAAATTTGTTGTCTTGCCGTCTTCATAATTAGAGCTAGTTTCAATATTAGCTTAGCACTAAACTAACTATCACACATGGTGTTAGATTAAGTCACTATTAGGGATGGAATAAAGTTATGTGAACGTTCTATATGCATACCGTCATGCATTTTCCCGCATTTTTTGTACAAAATTTTGGCACTTCTGCATGCAGTGCTGATCTCAACCACGCTGTCGCAGAACTGACAGAGGTTATTAGACCATATGCCAAGTTTTTGAATGCGCCTATTTAGTTTGTTCAGCGTTTAATCATGGCTTTATATCCTTTTGTGAATTAGCCTTCTATAAGTGCCTTGGCCTGCCAGACTCCTGACTTATTGTGTGAGACTCTAACGCCATGATATGCTCGCGCACTTTAGGTCTTTCATCCGCTACCTGCCTCCGCTTCCTCGTTTCCATCCAACCCCTCTGTCTAATCTCAACTGACCGTATTGCCTTGAGCGTGTCCTGACTGTAGCTTAGTATAACGTCGTTGCAGGTTGATTTGCGCACAATGACTTTGCGAAAACCTTGGACTGAAAATGCTCGGATAAAGTCTGAGTGATATAGATAAATTAATTCTGGGGTCGCAGATCTCCACTCCGATGCCCATAGGTTTATTCGAGCAATAGATGGAGCGCTTTTAGTTTGGAAGTTTCCCACTTATTTAAGCTCCCCAGCTCTTAAGTAAAACGCTTTTCAAACCTTATCTGCCTCCTGGTGACATTTGTACTGTAACTGTATCACTTGGCATCTGCTCGAGCCCTCCTTAGCAATGTTTACCAGCGTCCGCCTAGCTGCCTGGTCAATGATGTTGTTGTTATAAAAATAAAGACACTCCCCGAAGGTTTTGGAGAGTATTATCGATGTTGATGGTCCTTTGTTGGATATATATCCGGTATGTTCTAGTAACAAGCAACATTGAGGTACTAGCCGGCCCATCTCTTGAACCATTAATATGACCACATTAAACCTTCTTGGCCATACCGCCACCCACCCCTAGTTCCATGAGTAACTTGGAGTCGCCAGAGCCTCGCCTGCTAAATATGTGTATGATACATTCATATTTGTATCAGAATTTTCATCGCGTTGCTTTGTACTGCGCTTATCAACCCGTTGAATCCTTGCATGCTCAATCACTATGTGTAGCGCGCTTAGCTCGAGCGCCACCTCCATTGTCGCCGTTGAGCATGTGCGCTAGGCTAGAGCAATGCAGACTCATGGCAAACGTTAGAGCTTGGTCAGTAATTTCTGTATAGCCGGAGAGCAACTCTACTGTTGGTTCCCACGCAACTGCCCCATACACTATGCTGGGTCTTATTATCATCGTGTACATACACCTAAGTATCTACCCCAAGATTTTCCAATAATGCTTTTGTACATTATTTACGCTCTCTCACATGTGTTCGATGTGCTTTCTTCACATTTGCTTCGAGTCAAAAGTGACTCCCAAGTATTTCACCTCGGTAACAATCCATTATTATGTGCCTCATAACGCCCCAGTGTGCTTCTCCTCTTAAAGTGGAATATCCGTCTTGTGCGATGATGATATTAAGCCTTATCTCCATACACCAATCTTTTGTCATCCTCAACGCCCTTTGAATTCTGTCACAGATAGTTAAAGAACATCAAAATTTGTCCCTTGCAACTAGGACAATGTCGTCCGCTTACCCCTGACAGCGGATTCCGTTTTCTGTGAGCCTCTGTAAAAGTTTGTCTACTACCAGGCTTCATAGCAGATGTGAAGGGACGCCCATGGCGGACATCCACTTGTTGTCCTAATTTGCTCTGTACCATCCCCAAGTGATGTTTCGGCAATCCTTGTTCATAGTAGAGCCTCTATCTACTCCATACTGGCCTCTCAATCTCTCTTCTCTCAAGAGCACGATTCTATTCAAAGAGGCGTATAACACCACCTCTCCGAAATGGAGCGCACTTTCAATTTCCGTGATCGCATTCATCAGCCTCATTAAAATATTAAGTTTAATCAAATAATAAATTACGTAACATATTACAAATTTACGCACTTTTTTATGTTTATAATGTACATAAAAGTTGTATGTCTAGGTGGTGATAGCAATTTAATTAATTGTTTGCAGTGGTGGATCTACGGGAGGGGGGGGGGGGGGGGGGGGAGTATTTTGAAAATGAAAGTTGGTTATAAATAATATCACATCTTCAGTGAAGTAGTGTGTTGAATTTCATTCCAATTTATTTTTTTAAATGAAACCTATTGCAAAAAACAAGCAGTAAGGAAGGCTAAGTTCGGGTGTAACCGAACATTACATACTCAGCTGAGAGCTTTGGAGACAAAATAAGGGAAAATCAACATGTAGGAAAATGAACCTAGGGTAACCCTGGAATGTGTTTGTATGGCATGGGTATCAAATGGAAGGTATTAAAGAGTATTTTAAAAGGGAGTGGACCATATTTCTATAGGTGGACGCCATTTCGTGATATCGCCATAAAGGTGGACCAGGGGTGACTCTAGAATGTGTTTGTACGATACGGGTATCAAATGAAAAGTGTTAATGAGTGTTTTAGAAGGGAGTGGGCCTTAGTTCTATAGGTGGACGCCTTTTCGAGATATCGCCATAAAGGTGGACCAGGAGTGACTCTAGATTGTGTTTGTACGATACGGGTATCAAATGAAAAGTGTTAATGAGTGTTTTAGAAGGGAGTGGGCCTTAGTTCTATAGGTGGACGCCTTTTCGAGATATCGCCATAAAGGTGGACCAGGAGTGACTCTAGATTGTGTTTGTACGATACGGGTATCAAGCGAAAGGTGTTAATGAGTGTTTTAGAAGGGAGTGGGCCTTAGTTCTATAGGTGGCCGTCTTTTCGAGATATTGCCATAAAGGTGGACTAGGGGTGACTCTAGATTGTGTTTGTACGATACGGGTATCAAATGAAAGGTGCTAATGAGTGTTTTAGAAGGGAGTGGGCCTTAGTTCTATAGGTGGAGGCCTTTTCGAGATATCGCCATAAAGGTGGACCAGGTGTGACTCTAGATTGTGTTTGTACTATATGGGTATCAAATGAAAGGTGTTAATGATTATTTAAAAGGCAGTGGCCCTTAGTGTATATGTGAAGGCGTTTTCGAGGTATCGACCAAAATGTGGACCAGAGTAACCCAGAACATCATCTGTCGGGTACCGCTAATTTATTTATATATGTAATAACACGAACAGTATTCCTGCCAAAATTCCAAGGGCTTTTGATTTCGCCCTTCAGAACGTTTTGACTTTCTTCTACTTAATATGGCAGGTGTCACGCTCATTTTGCAAAGTTTTTTTCTAAAGTTATATTTTGCGTCAATAAACCAATCCAATTACCCTTTTTTCGTATTTAGGATAGAATTATGGCATTTTTTAATTTTTCGTAATTACTGGTCATAGTTGGATTTCGGCCATTTTTTATACCAAGATAAAGTGCGTTCAGATAAGTACGTGAACTAAGTTTAGTAAAGATATATCGATTTTTGCTCAGGTTATCGTGTTAACGGCCGAACGGAAGGACAGACGGTCAACTGTGTATAAAAACTGGGCGTTGCTTCAACCGATTTCACCCATTTTCACAGAAAACAGTTATCGTCTTAGAATCTATGCCCCTACAAATTTCACAAGGACTGGCGAATTTTTTTCCGACATGGCATTAAAAGTGTTCTAGACAAATTAAATGAAAAAGAGCGGAGCCACGCCCATTTTTAAATTTTCTTTTATTTTTGTATTTTATTGCACCATATCATTACTGGAATTGAATGTTCATATAATTCACTTATATACTGTAAAGATATTCAATTTTTTGTTAAAATTTGACTTTAAAAACAATTTTTTTTAAAAAGTGGGCATGTTATTCATCCGATTTTGCTAATTTTTATTTAGCACACATATACTAATAGGAGTAACGTGTCTGCCAAATTTCATCATGACATCTTCAACGACTGCCAAATTACAGCTTGCGAAACTTTTAAATTACCTTCTTTTAAAACTGGGCGGTGCCACGCCCATTGTCCAAAATTTTTCCAATTTTCTATTTTGCGTCATAAGGTCAACGCACCTACCAAGTTTCATCGCTTTATCCGTGTTTGGTAATGAATTATGCATTTTTTCTGTTTTTCGAAATTTTCGATATCGAAAAAGTGGGCGTGGTAAAAGTCCGATATCGTTCATTTTAAATAGCGGTCTAAGATGAGTGCCCAGGAACCTACATACCACTACATTTCATCAAGATACCTCAAAATTTACTCAAGTTATCGTGTTAACGGACAGACGGACGGACGGACGGACGGGCATGGCTCAATAACATTTTTTTTTCGATACTGATGATTTTGATATATGGAAGTCTATATCTATGCCGATTCCTTTATACATGTACAACCAACCGTTATCCAATCAAAATTAATATACTCTGTGTGCAAGTCGATAATGGCTGCCGAAAAAATCGAATTTTTTTTAAACCATCCCCCCCTCAAATGCCTCTCTGGATCCGCCCATGCTGGTTTTGGATGTTTAATTAAAAACAACATTCTACATTTCCGCACGGTTAGCACACACCTTGTTATTGCTTGGAAAAAAACAAGTGAAAACAAATAAAATATTAGTTTTAATTTTGAAGACTTTTGATTGAAACTTTAAACTTCTTCTTTTTAGGTCTTATACTTTAGTTACCGCGAGCGTGATAATATATAAGAGTGATCTATAAATGTTTACCCCAGGGGAGTGAGGGAACGAGTAGAGGTATAGGAACATGATCACTGTTGCCACTTTGGTTCATTTGGACCAAAGATGATCCTTTCCAACCCGCTGCGTTACCTCCACTTAGCTTCTCCGAGTATGCCATTGGCCATTAGCCACTCTAACTGTAGTCCTCTATATTAGCATTATAGCTTTATCTCTCTCGTATTTATGCTTTTCATATTCCGAGCTACATGTATTCCTGATATTTAGAGTTCTCCTTTGTCGTGCCACTTTAGAGGTTCATGACTATCTCCTCCATCTGCCTCTTAGAAGCAGTCTGGTCACTTTCAGTCGATTACTGCCTCTTATTTTCACCTGTGGTGCCTTCTTCCTTTCCCTAGTTATGGTAAAGTATGTTTCTCGCGGCAACTGCTTTCGTCCTGCTTTTGTCAACCACAACCGCCTATCGCTGGACAGTTCTTTATGCCGTCTGGTGATGTGACAGTGCTCTCCCTCTGTGTTTCGTCCTGATCTTTTCAATTGTTGCAAAAATCGTGCAAAAAAATTGTTCTGGAGCACATTTTTGCACGCAAGGAAAACACATACGCAAAATTTTACTCTCTATGATATTCCGTTGAGAAAAAAATGGCCCGCAGTATTGATGCTAGATATTTTCATTTCCACACCTTGGACTTGAAGATTTTCCATACAAAATTTTATTTTTCAAATACTTTAAATATTGAACATTTGATTTTTTTCTTTGAATATTTAATTTTTGTTCTGTGAAGTATTTGAAAACTAAAATTTCTCGACCTTTTGGTGAGACGTATGTTATTGATAATCTACTTAGCTTAAATTTATGGCAAATTAACAATATGTTAACAAGCTCGATAGAATTTTAGATTAAATTTTTGTTGATATGGTTTGCATCATGATCTATCTGAATGTCTTGATCCAATATCGGTACCAGGGTTGCATCATGTTGCTCTGGTTCTGAAGATTAAGTTTTATAACTTTGCACTGGTTTCTCCGCAGAAGGAAATGACTTTTAATTATGCTCGTTGTGATTTTCATCATCTAAATATTATTTGTTCTGATGTTAACTGGGGTGACTCTTTAGATGGCTTAGATGTTTTGTAACGAAGCTTTTCCTTGCCCCGGTGCTTCTTCAGTAACTGGTGGGGTATACTCGCCGTGTCCAAGGTTCGTTTACAATGAATTTTGTATTTCGGGCGCCTTGCAAATCGTTTTCATATAAATTCACTTTATTGGTAAATTCCCTAAACTATAATATAAAATGTATAAAATGTGTATCTATAATTCACTTAATTTCATTGCTTGCTTTATAATTCGTGATGGGCTAGCGGTCCCTCGTGTCCCGTTAGGAACGTTCTGTTAGGGCGCCGTACGGGTCGCCGTCTAGGTATGTATGTGTGAATGTGTCTCGGTGACGCCTTGCGCCGGCGTGTTCCTATTATGGTTAGTGGCAGTGCTAAGCCTGCTGCGGCCAGCGTCGTATGCCTGCGTATCTCTGCTGCGGCCAACGTCGTATGTACGCGTAGTTCTGCTGCTGCCAACGTCATGCGTGTTCGTGGCTCTGCCAGCGTCGTATTTATGGGTGGCTCTGCTGCCAACGTCGTGTGTATACGTGACTCTGCTGTGGCCGACGTCGTATATTTGCGTAGCTCTGCTGCGGCCAACGTGGTATGTAAGCGTGACTCTGCTGTGGCCAACGTCGTGTGTATGCGTGACTCTGCCGCCGAGGCTTATGGCGATAGCGCGCTTGCTCGTGACGTTGTGGGCCTTCGCTTAGCGGGGAGCGAGCGTGGTTTAAGGCGTTGTAGAGCGGTCAAAACCAGCTTACCCACAATCCTCAACCCACTGCTCTCTCCTATGACGGGAACTGTCTTGCGATGGTCAAAACCGATACGCCTTTCAGATGCCCTTCAATTGCTGCTCAGGTGACAGTCGCAACTTTGCGCCCCGTTAGGTGAGATCCGTTAGCCTCGGTACAGTCACGTTGTTGCGTTTCACCTCGACTCACTCCTACTGCGGTTGCCGACGTACTTCTGCCGCGGACGACGTTTGGCTGAGCGCGGGATCACGGTGCTGTGGAGGGCGTTTGCTTGCGAGGGAGCAAGCGTGATCTAAAGCGTTGTAGAGCGGTCAAAACCTGCTTGCCCACAATCTTCAGTCCACGACTTTCTCCTATGAAACGCACTGGCTTGCAATGGTCAAAACCGATATGCCTTCCAGAGCGCTCCAATAGTAGCTCCGGTCGCAACCACAACCGCGTGCTGACTGCCTGCTGTCTTCTCGTGTCCACGACTTTCTCCTATGAAACGCACTGGCTTGCAATGGTCAAAACCGATATGCCTTCCAGAGCGCTCCAATAGTAGCTCCGGTCGCAACCACAACCGCGTGCTGACTGCCTGCTGTCTTCTCGTGTTGCCCTTTTTATAGCCAATGCTCTTGATGTTGCTAGCATAGTTCGTTGCGTTGCCATGGTTACGGTGTTGCTGTGGCGTGTTGCGGCAACTTGTTGCGCTAGTGATGTTTCTGACACTTGTTTGTGTCCCGTGTTGTGTTAGCAATGTTGCTAATCGTGTTTTTAGGATGTTTCAGAGACTTGTTTGTGTCTCGTGTTGTCTGTAGTACTGCTCCTGTGTTATGGGGTGGTGGTTTTGTGTGGGCCAAATTAATGGATTATATTTGGTCCTCACACTCCCCCCCCCCACTTCGGCGATTTAAACCCCCGTGTCTGCTACTTGGATCGTTACCTTCCTTCTGTTCATCGTAATTTTGTACCTATCGGTTCGGAATTTCACCCGGGGGTTGCACCTCCCTTCGGCGATGTCGGTGAACAACTCTCGTACTTTTTTTGCCACCTCCGGGAATTGTTCTAGCGCTGGGCCCTCTGCATCCTCGGCGAGTATTATTGTTCGGCCGTATTCCGGTCCCTCCGCTGGGTTTGAACCAGGTTCTGCCTGCGGCGGCTTATGGCTGGGCTGGGCGCGCACTGTTTTGGCGTGTGTTTGTGCTACAGGATATGGCTGGTCGACGGTGGTGGTGGTATGTGGTCGTTTTCTGTTCGGTGCATGGCTGCGGCGGATCGTGGCTAAGATTTCTGCGCGTTTCCGGGCTGCCATCTCCTCCGTAAACGGCTGCTGTTTGAGCCCAGGTCCCCCTTCTCGCCGTCCTGTATAGCGTAGGACTCTGTCGATGCTTTCCAGCAGGTATATGCCACAGTCGTTGTCATTGCTCTGCTGCGGCACGGCTAACTGTAACTCCTGGGCCATGAAGTCCGAACTCCCGTATCTCTGCTGGTACTCCCACCGCAGGAACTTCAGCCACGCCTCAGTCGCGTATGTGACCTTGCCCCTGACCCTGGAATCGGCTATCCATATGTAGCGCTCTTGCCAGCACTCCACATCAGCCACGTGGTGGGTCATTTCCCGATTCGCTAGCGCCAGTAAGTACCAATGGTTCGATACATTGTGGGGTGCCAGTATGATGCGCTTACCAAACAGGTCCGTATTCCTCAGCCATCGGTGTATGCGCCGATGGTTTTCATCCTCGTTATCCTTCTGGGTGAGTTGCCAAATTACGAATGGGCTTAATGTTGTACCCTGTTGCCCGTACATGATCTCCAGTTCCTTCGCCCACGCGTCGATGACCGTCTCGGTGAGCCAGCGGCTTCCCTCGAGGGAACGGAGATCGGTCGCGTAGAGTGCGATACCTCGTGGTCCCGGTGGGAAACTTATCTCCGGCCCTTCCTTCTCCTGCGCTAATTGCTCATCGTCCGATGATAGCTCGATCGTGTCGGCCTGTTTTATTGGGCTATGTGGCCGGTTGGCATTGCCCTTGCCAATTGTGGCGGCCTGGTCTACCCGTACCCTTCCCAGGATGTTGGTTGTTGTCGGTGGTCCGGTTGTTGGCATGTCGGCCTCGACCCAGGCAACCTCCCGTACTGCTGCGAGTGTGGCGTTCGCGAACGAAGCAATTGCGCGTCTGGCTATGGATCCGGCGATAGCTGTGTTCGCCGTGACTATGCGTGCTGTCTGCGCGTACGAGACGGAAGCGCGTCGGGCGTTCGCTACGATGGTGGCTGCGGGGGATTCAAGGGGTTGTGTAGCGCAATATATAGCTTCTCCAACCCAATTGTCAACCTCACCTTCGTGCGGCGAATCCCGTTTCATTAACAGACGAGGCTCTGGCGACCCCAAGCTCCTCATGGAACTTGGGGGTGGGGAGGGAGGGATGGCCTGAAGGTTCAATGTCGCCATATAAATCGTTCCCGAGATGGTCGGGCCAGCACCTTAATGGTGCTGTGTTACCGGAGCGTATCGGATCTGTATCCGACAAAGGACCATCACATCGATAACACTCCCCAAAGCCTTCAGGGAGTAACCTAATCGCTACAACAACAACAACAACAACAACAACATGGTGGCTGCGTTTGCCGCAGCTATACGAACGGCGTATACGGCTGCCTTGGGATCACTGTCGGCGTCCTGAGCGGTTGCGCGTGCTGCGGGGCGCATATCGTCGGCGGTGGCGTTCGGGGCGTCTACGTGTGCCTTCATACCGGCGGCGCTGGCGTAGGCAGCGATCGCTGCTCGGTCTTGTTCCGTAGTACGCGTGCCGTTGGCGTCGGTGTTCGTAGTTTGGTGGTGTAATGGTGCGTGCGACGTCAACGTACGTATTTGCGCGAGTAGTTGCACGCATGTTGTTGACGTCGCCGCCCGTAGTTTTCAGTGGTGTGATGTTGCGTGGGACGTCAGCGTACGAGTTTGCGTGTGTAGGTCCACGCGCGTTGCTGACGTCGGCGCCAGTAGCTCCTTCCAGCAACACGACCCTAGGGCGTTTTTCTTCCTCCTCCTCGTAGCGCTGGCGCATACGCTTGGCGCTGTTGGATAATTTGGCGTTATAACCCTACATTGTAGATTGTTGGTTTGTCAAGAAATTCGTAGCAAAAGAACGTGTTATCACCTCGGTGGTTTGCGATAGAATGACCGGTGCTTGCTTATCCTCCCATCCTTGACATTAATTAATATATGTTTGTTTTCCCCTGAATTTATTTTAATTTCGATTGTGTTTATTATTTCCTGGTTTCGTGGTCTCTCCGGTCTCCGATGAATGGTATGCCTTTAGTTCGGCAATGCTTGCCGTCTTCTCCTTCCCGCTATCCATTTTCCTTAGTTTGACAATTACTGGGGAGACATACCCCAGGATTTGGTAAGGGCCATCATACTTGGGTGCCAATTTTGCTGCAAATCCCTCCGCAGCCTTTGACAAGTGGTGCTCCTTGGCAAGGACCAACTCGCCGACTACGGGGGTCCATTTTCTCCGCCGTAGGTTGTAATGACGTGCTTGATCTACTGCTGCCCGCTCCATATTCTGCCTCGCTATTCTGAATGCCTCCTGCATCCTGTTGGACTTCTCCTCGGCCGTAGCGAGAGCTGCACCCGTCCCAACGTTGACTTCATCGAATAGGGCTCCTGGCAGTCGTGGCTCTCGTCCTTGCACGAGGAAAGTTGGGCTGTAGCCTGTAGAAGCGTTGACACTACTATTTATCGCTAGCCCAATTTCCAGGAGGAGGTCGTCCCATCGCTTATGTTTTGAGTTGGTGAGCTGCGCTATGATCCGTTTGATGGTCCTGTTTGCTCGTTCTGTTGGGTTTTCTTGGGGAGTATAGGGTGCGGTGTATTGTTGTCGTACGCCAACTTCCTTAAGGTAGCGCTGCCAGAGCGTGCTACAGAACTGTGCGCCGTTGTCGGATATGAGTACTTTGGGGACGCCAAACCTTGCGAGTATCCGTTCCCTGAAAGCTCGGCGAAGGCCGTCTGCGGTAACACGCCTCATGGGGATCAATTCCACCCACTTGCTGAATCGGTCGAAAAATACCAGTAACATGGTGTTTCCGTGTGTAGACCGTGGTAGGGGTCCAACGAAGTCGACGCAGACCGTGGCAAATGGTTCCTGGGCTACCTGTGAGAGCATCTTTCCGGCTGGCTTTTGTTGTGTTTCCTTGTATTTCTGGCAGGATTCGCATTGACGTACATACCGGCTGATGTCACGGAACATACCGGGCCAATAATATCGGTTGGCGACTCGTGCTACTGTCCGGCGGATACCCATGTGTCCCGCGCTTGGTATGTCATGATTTTCCTGTAACACTCGCTGTCTGAGTGGTGTGGGCACACACAATTTCCATGGCACCGCCTCTTCGTCGTGTGACCGGCAGGGAATATGGCGGTATAAGTGTCCATCCTGTATCGTATAGTCGGCGTATTTCTCCGGGTTGGTGCGTACCTCGCTGACCCGCTTGTGCCACCACTTGCATTGTGGTTCCGTCGTCGTGGTAAATCGTAATGCTTCCAGCGGCTGTCGAGATAGAGCGTCGGCCACCAGGTTGAGCTTTCCCCTACGATACTCAATGTCGAAGGTTTGCTGCTGTAGTTCTAAGGCCCATCGCGCTATGCGGCCAGAAGGGCTCTCAATGGAATTTAGCCACCTTAGTGACATGTGGTCGGTTATTACTTTGAATTTGTAGCCTTCCAAGTATGGCCTCATCTTACGGATTCCCCAAACGATGGCCAGACATTCCTTTTCGCTGAGTGAATAATTGGCCTCTGCCTGGTTGAGCTTCCGGCTGGCGTAAGCGATCACTCGCTCGCCCTCTTCTAACTCCTGTGTCATCACTGCCCCCAGGCCGTAGTTACTCGCGTCCGTCTGCAGGGTGAACGTTTTCGTGAAATCCGGGCATGCAAGTATGGGTGCTTCAGTGAGTTACCGTTTGATGATGTCGAAGGCTTCTTGCTGCTCGGTTCCCCATCTCCAATGCTTGCCTTTCTTTAACAGGGCGGTGAGCGGCTGGCTTATAGTGGCGAAATCGGGCACGAAACGGCGGTACCACGAGGCTATTCCTAGGTATTGGCGTACTTCTTTCGCGCTGGTCGGTGGCTTCAGTTCCTGAATAGCGGCAACCTTTTCTGGGTCCGTGTGACTCCCTTTATCGCTGACCACGTGGCCCAGGTACTTGAGTTCTTTCCTAAAGAAATCACACTTCTCTGGATTGATACTGAGGTTGGCGCGCTGTAGTCGTAACATCACCTCTCTTAAATTTCGGATGTGTTCCTCTAAAGTTGTGCCTATGACGATAATATCATCCAGGTACGCAAAAGCATGGGGCTCCATTTCTGGCCCAATGACCTGGTCGAGCGCCCTCTGGAACGTTGCGGGTGCCGAGTGCAAACCAAAGGGCATGACACTCCACTGGAACAGGCCGCGTCCAGGTACCGTGAAAGCCGTGTAGGGGCGACTGTTTGATTCCAGCGGTATTTGCCAGTAGCCGTTCTTCAGGTCGAGGCTACTTATATATTTCGCTTGTCGTAGTTTGTCCAAGATGTGCTGTATCCTTGGGAGCGGGTATGCGTCGGGAACTGACTTGGCATTGAGCTGCCGGTAGTCCACGCAAAGCCTCCACTTACCGTTCTTTTTCTTAGCTAACACGATTGGGGCGCTATGTGGGCTGCAGGATGGCTCGATGCATCCCTTCGCAAGGAGCTCGTCGATCTCGTTGGTAATTATGCTCTGCATCGCTGGATTGCGCGGGAAATACCGTTGCTTGATGGGACGGTCGTCAGTCAGGATGATCTTGTGTTCGGCTACCGTCGTCACTCCGCTCATGGCCTCGAACTTTTTGAGTTCTACTGCCAGAAATTCTCGTATGCGATCCGCCTCGGCTTCTATACCACTATGTTCATTGCTGGGTGTGTCGCCGTTAATTCCGTTCCTGACGTCGTACTTGCCGTTCCTCGCACTCGGTGGTGTTATACACTGAATGGTCTCCGCCGTGGCTCCAGGAGGCGGTGTGTGCTGAGCAAGGGGTATGGTTAGCACGAGGTGTCCTCCTCCACATGATATGGCTGCTTCTAGGCTCCCCAACGTATCTAGGCCAAGTATAATGTCGTCGATTGCCCCGGGCATCACATGTAGGACTGTGTGCAATGACGAATCTCCGAGGCGTACCTCTATCCTTACGGCATCGAAAATCGTAGTGCTGACTCCGTTGGCCATTGTTATTTCGATGGCCACTCTTACCCTCTCCCCGCTTTCAGAACTCACCACGTGATTCGCGAGGGTGACTGAAACGAAGCTCCTTGAGGCCCCTGTATCGATAACTGCCTCCGACGATACTGCTCCAATCTGAGCTGGGGCATATAGGCGACCGTGTTCCTGGTACATGACTACCGCTGATTCAGTGGGTTCAGTGGGCTCACCGCGCCTTGTCCTTGGTGAAGCCCTCCGTCGTTTCCCTGACGTCGACGGCAGCATTCAATCGTGCGTATATCGTTTCGACCGCACTCCCAACAAAAAATTGTCCGTGGGTTACGACATCTCCTTGCATAGTGTCCTTCTTGGCCACACTTTCTACATAACCTGCTCGGATCGAAAACCCGAGTTTCTGGTGGTGAGTGGCGCTGTACCCTCGGTGGCTGCTGGTGGGATGATCGTTCCGACTGCGGTGATGAAGCTGTAGTTTTGTCACCAACGACGTGTCTCGCTATTTCGCGACGTGATCCATCTGATGTCCGTCGGTAAACTTCGTGGATACCTTCATATTCCTCGGCGAGAGAGATGAGTTCTCCTAGGGTGTTGAAATCTCTTCGGCGAATGTAGAGTAAATAATCGGGGTGGCTATTGCGGAAAATTCTGTCCAGGCGTTGCTCGTTGCTGTATCCGGCGTGTCTCATCAAGCTTTGTATCCCTAAGACATAATCTTTATATCTTTCGCGGGCGTGCTGCCTTCGTTGCCGTATTTCGTCCTCGAGACGCTCGTAGTACCTGGCTGGTAGAAAGAAGCTTAAAAAGTCGCGCTTGAAGGTCGTCCAGTTGCTCCAGTGTACGTTGTTATTGCGGTACCATTGAAGAGCGGTGCCACCTAGCAATTCGGGCATCGTTTTTGGGAGCAAGTCTACGTTTAGCGTATAGACATCGGCTAGTTCTTCCAGCCGTTCGACGAAAGATAGAGGGTCCCGTCCACCTACATATTTCACTGACCACTTTCTTACCTGGTCGATGACGGGTGCGAATATAACGGTCGGTGCCTGAGATGCACCGTTGCGTGGTACCGCTACTCCGGATGATGCGCACTGTTGTGGGGGTACTGTGTTCCTGGCAGGGAACGCAAACTGGTTGTGCTCAGCTGGTCTATCGGCGATATTAATGGCTCCGCCTCCGTTCGGCGGGATCGGTGTCTTAGACTCATTTTCCTCACTCGTGTTTGCTGTATTTTCCTTCCTATACGCGGCTTCTAAGGATAAAAATTTTGTGTGTATTTCCGAGTCAACATTTGCTTTTGAAGTCATGGCTGCTATGCGCTTTCTGATTTCTCGGGTGGTGCCTGTCTGCTCAATGCCCAGCTCCTGTGTAATGGATATCAGCTCCTCCTTTGAAATATTGTCTAGCCACGTGGTGCCATTTTTCTGTTAGGTTTCTAGTCAGGAATATTCCTTCTGACGTTGTACGATTTGCAGGGTGCCTGCTCGGGCGCCAATTGTAACGAAGCTTTTCCTTGCCCCGGTGCTTCTTCAGTAACTGGTGGGGTATACTCGCCGTGTCCAAGGTTCGTTTACAATGAATTTTGTATTTCGGGGCGCCTTGCAAATCGTTTTCATATAAATTCACTTCATTGGTAAATTCCCTAAACTATAATATAAAATGTATAAAATGTGTATCTATAATTCACTTAATTTCATTGCTTGCTTTATAATTCGTGATGGGCTAGCGGTCCCTCGTGTCCCGTTAGGAACGTTCTGTTAGGGCGCCGTACTGGTCGCCGTCTAGGTATGTGTGAATGTGTCTCGGTGACGCCTTGCGCCGGCGTGTTCCTATTATGGTTAGTGGCAGTGCTAAGCCTGCTGCGGCCAGCGTCGTATGCCTGCGTATCTCTGCTGCGGCCAACGTCGTATGTACTCGTAGTTCTGCTGCTGCCAATGTCGTGCGTATTCGTGGCTCTGCCAGCATCGTATTGCGTCGTGGCTCTGCTGCGGCCAACGTCGTATGTAAGCGTGACTCTGCTGTGGACAACGTCGTGTGTATGCGTAACTCTGCTGGCGTCGTGTGTATGCGTGACTCTGCCGCCGAGGCTTATGGCGATGGCGCGCGGGCTCGTGACGTTGTGGGCCTTCGCTTGGCGGGGAGCGAGCGTGGTTTAAGGCGTTGTAGAGCGGTCAAAACCAGCTTACCCACAATCCTCAACCCACGGCTCTCTCCTATGACGGGAACTGTCTTGCGATGGTCAAAACCGATACGCCTTTCAGATGCCCTTCAATTGCTGCTCAGGTGACAGTCGCAACTTTGCGCCCCGTTAGGTGAGATCCGTTAGCCTCGGTACAGTCACGTTGTTGCGTTTCACCTCGACTCACTCCTACTGCGGTTGCCGACGTACTTCTGCCGCGGACGACGTTTGGCTGAGCGCGGGATCACGATGCTGTGGAGGGCGTTTGCTTGCGAGGTAGCAAGCGTGATCTAAAGCGTTGTAGAGCGGTCAAAACCTGCTTGCCCACAATCTTCAGTCCACGACTTTCTCCTATGAAACGCACTGGCTTGCAATGGTCAAAACCGATATGCCTTCCAGAGCGCTCCAATAGTAGCTCCGGTCGCAACCACAACCGCGTGCTGACTGCCTGCTGTCTTCTCGGGTTGCCCTTTTTATAGCCAATGCTCTTGATCTTGCTAGCATAGTTCATTGCGTTGCCATGGTTACGGTGTTGCTGTGGCGTGTTGCGGCAACTTGTTGCGCTAGTAATGTTTCTGACACTTGTTTGTGTCCCGTGTTGTGTTGGCAATGTTGCTAATCGTGTTTTTATGATGTTTCAGAGACTTGTTTGTGTCTCGTGTTGTCTGTAGTACTGCTCCTGTGTTATGGGGTGGTGGTTTTGTGTGGGCCAAATTAATGGATTATATTTGGTCCTCACAGTTTCTGCCAGTTTTTACAAATTCAAAGAAATTCCTTTGATAAAAAGCAAACCATATAAGTTACCTTGGTTTAACTATCGTTTGAAGAAGTTAAAAAATCTTCGCAAAAAAGTTTACAAGAAGTATAAGGCAACCAACAGTCAATGGCATTATAATACCTACAAGAGTTTGCTGAAAGAGTTTAACTGTCTGGATAAGTTTTTGCATAGAAATTATATTCTTAATATCGAACATAGCATCAACTCTAAACCCAAGACCTTTTGGAACTTTTTGAAGTCGAAAAAGTCCTGCTCTATAATACCATCAACCCTTTTTCTTAATGACAAATCAGCTCATACTTCTGTAGATGTGGCAAATTTGTTTGCCGACTTCTTCGAAATTGAAGCCTTCCTCGCGTACTGTCGTAGGTGAAATATCTGCAGTGATATTAAGAAATTTCCCAGCTTTGATATTCCCTTTACTAACTATCTTTAACAGATCGCTATCCACGGGTGTCTTTATAGATGCTTGAAAATTGGCATCCATAACCCCGGTCTTTGTGTTGCGTATAAATGATATTTCCTCGTGCTTTAAGTTCAGTTACTTTTTGCTATATGCCGATGACTTGAAGATATTTTCGAGAGTTACCGATCTAACTGACGTGGCTAAAATTCAATTAGAGCTTAATAATTTATACTTATGGTGCCTGAAGTCGCACCTTTCGCTTAATATCAGCAAATGTTTTCATGTTTCTTTTTCAAAATCTAATAATCTTATAGCATTATCTTACAGTATTTCAGCTCATAGTCTGCAGATATCCAGTGAAATAAAGGATCTTGGTGTTATTTTTGATGCCAAGCTCTCTTTCAACAGCCACATTGATTTTATAATATCGAAGTCATATGCTATGCTAGGTTTTCGTAGAAGAAATAGTTCTGAGTTCTCAAATCCCTATACATTAAAGTTACTTTACACCACTTTTGTACGTCCCTATCTGGAGTATGCAGCCTTGATCTGGCGTCCATTTCATCAATTTAGGATAAACAGGATAGAACGTGTTCAAAAAGTGTTTCTTAAATACACTTTGCTTTGCCTTCGCTTCTTGGAACCATTTCCCTCCTACAGGTCTCGATCATTGTTAATAAATCTTAAATCTTTAGAAAAAAGAAGGTCTGTCCTCTCGTTAACTTTTGTTTTTGGAATTATACAAGGAACTGTTGACTGTATTTACCTTCTGGAGCGCATTTATCTTAATGTCCCGCAAAGGACACTGCGATATTCAAATATTTTTTATTGCGAAAACTTTAAGACAAACTATCTTCGGAACGCCCCTTTGTCAAGGGCTGTTAACCCATTACAGCATAACGTTCGATATATCGGACATTAATTAAATTAAATTCGTATGCATCAAGTTTGTCATGTGTGGAGGCTTAAATGGTGTAGTCGAAAGAAAACTATTTCTTCAACAATGGCAAACCTTCGTTTATCGATCTGTCATAAAAAGTTCCCGTTATTTTACATTTTTCAGTATGGCGGATTGCAAGCAGACTTTTTCACGCGAAGGTTAAAATATTTTGTTATATTTTTTGGCATATTTTCAGAAACATTTTTTAATGACAAGTGCTTATTAGTGTATGGGAGTGTTACTAAGCAAAACATGAAAAATTACGACGTTTGCGTTATTAGGAAACATTTTCTGTAGTATTTAGTTGTGACGTCCGATATATCTAACGTTATGCATAGCAGACTATAAGTTTATTGGTTTGTTGCTTTTTTTAGATTGACAGTAGATGAAATTTTGAGCCTTTTGGAGCGCGATGATGAAAATACTGACAATGGAAACATTATTTATGTAGAGCCACCAATCGAACTTGAAGGTCAAGCTACAGATGAAGACAGTGACAAATCGGATGAAGAGCACAATGGTAATTTGAACCACTTAGGACATAAATTATTGCGAACTAAGTACTAACTCCGTCGTTTTCGTACAAATAAAGGATCTAATCAAGATTATCGTTTGCACGAGGCCTCCTCGAGTAGCGAATGCGAGGAGGATGAACCACTCTCGACCTTGAAGAAACGGCTACAGCCAGCAAAGAAAAGAAGGGTTGACTTACGGAAGAAAGAAATTCCAAATTTTACTTGTACAGAATTGAGCCCACAAACATCATCAGAAGTGGCTTGTAATTGTAAAACTCCTGTAGATTTTCTAAATTATTTTTAATTAAGATTTGATCAAACAAATTGTGGAGCAAACCAATATTTACGCTGGGCAGAGGAATAAACAGCTAATGGTTACTGAAGATGAAATTTGTGTCATTTTGGGAGGAATGCTACTATCAGGATACGCCAAGTTACCAAATAAACGACTTTATTTTTCCAGAGACAACGATGTTCCAAAACTGCTTACCGAAAATATAAGATGTAACAGGTTCGAATCAATACTCCAAAACTTGCACCTCAATGACAATAGTCAAATAGGCTCATCTTCTGACAGCCTGTTAAATTGCGTCCATTACTAGATAGCCTAGGGAATTTTTTCCAAAAGCACCACGGCATAGGCGAACATTACAGTGTCGATGAAAGCATTATTCCCTATTACGGAAAGCACTATGCTTAACAATTTATAAGGGGAAATCCCATTAGATTTGGATTTAAAAATTGGGCTTTGTTTGCAAGCACTGGATATATGGTTGCCTTTAGTTTGTACGCAGGAAGAAGTGCTACTTTACGAGCTAATCGCACAGAAATATGTAAAAATGTTTAAAGGAGAAGACCGAGGCTACACCGATTACAGGGCGGCCGACGAAGTATTACTTGCGAAAAAAGTTGGCTGCAATAAAGACACGGACTCCTTGTTTGCATTTAGGAGGCATGTAGCTCGAACTCTGCTTGTGACGCACGGAATTCCACCACATCAAGGACGAAAACCAGCTACACCATTATCCACTACACGGTTTGATTGCTTGAATCATTGGATTGTTCCAATATATTCAGAACGCCGGCGTGCAAATAAGTGTGAAGGGAAGTCGAAATACAAGTGCCTCAAATGTGAAGTAGGTCTCCATCCGAAGTGTCTTATGGAGTATCATGTAGCGCCCAATAAATAAATATATGTTTATATAACATTCTTGTACTTATATTTGCTAATTTTCAGTAATATTTTAAATAAATTTTGCTAGAAGCCTTAACACTTTTTTATTTCTCATGAGGTAGCTTAAGGTGCCGGTGTGCATAGCGTTCGATAAATCGGACGGGTCGTTTACAACAAATTACAGACAAATGTGTAACTTTTCTCTCACTACTTGATAAATGTGATCTCCACAACCCGTAATTTTCACTGAAACTTATTATAAGTATATAGATAAACTTTATGCACTAATGGGTTCATGAATTCAATATAATCTCTAATTCTATCGATATTGATTTTCGGTCTCGAAATCATATTTTATTTACTCATAGTCTGTAAGAATATTTTTCGTGTTTGTAGACTAATTCAAATAAATAAATAAATTTACAAAAACAAAGTACGTGGAACTTTTATTTATGTTTGTAGGTATGTCACCGTGCTGCCACCTTGTATAGTTCCGCCATGATTTACCTGAACTCATAATGTTATGACCACGGCTCAATTATATGGTTGGCTCATCTCATCGGCTGATTTTATTTTTTTCATTGCATGGTCGATGGGATTGTCAAAAGGACATTTTCTTACTACACACAAACGCTGCTAAGTTTTATGTTTTCATTCCATTAAATTCGCATAACAGCAACACGCAGATTTTGACAATCTGAACTAACATATTTTGTTGTTTTACAGATGAGCCAACCATATAGTGGAACCATGGTTATGACAGAAGGTGGAGGAAGATTTGACAGCTGTCATATCATCCGCCCTTTGCTAGCTTACATCCGTCACCTTTTAACATTCCACCATGCATGGACTCATGGTGGAATCACCGCATTATGTTTGTTTTCAATATTTAGAAATGTTTACCCATATTATTGACGTTAAGTTTTAATTTTAAAAATTTATTTTCACAACTGTTTTCATTTGTTTTCTCTTTTTATGTATTTTAAGGTTTGTTTCGCGCCAATATTTCCTATGCGCTTCCACATCATATAGAGGCGACGCTCAACAATTGGTGTAATGAATTTGTATTTGAAGGTCACACAGCACATGCTCGATTTCATCAGACCAACGCTAACAATCGATTCACTACGGAAGGAAACACGCCAGTGATGAGAGAGAAGGATCACTCACCTAGAAAAATGCTGCCCAGCCCTAAGCAAGGCTCCGTTTATCCAATGTTAGGCCTAGTGCCCACCTCAACATATGCATCACAAGTACCTTATGATTTGTCGGTGACAGCGACGCGCACGTCTGCAATGGGCGCTGACACACCACCGTTATCACTCACCATATCCGCCTTAAGTCATCAAAGCCACAAAGAAGCAAAAACGCGTAAGCGTTGCAGTAGCTATGATCAGCCGCTCGATTTACGTTTATCGCACAAAAAACACGATGGCTCTAGTACAAGTGGTGCATCCTCGCCACTGGAAGATGAGAATAGCAATCTCATATATAATTGTACTAACTATAACAACAACTACAACAATAATCACAATACATCCAAAATTGATACATCACCAAGTAGTCTCAGCAGTCATAGCGCGCATACTCCGTCGCTTGTTGGCGCGCGCAACCTAAATTGTCGCATACAAAGCGCAGCCTCGCCCACAGATGTCAATGCATGTGAAAAGGAGTTAAACAATAACAGTCTTACAGCGTTTTCTGCGGATATGCTTGCCGCGAATTTAGACCCGCTGAGCAGTAAAAATAAGCAACGCTTACGCGCACAAAAATCTGAATTAGGTGTAGCATGTCTGCGCATTACAGAGTCATTGCAGTTAAATGCCGCTGCAGCAGCTGCTGCTGCAGATCGTTTACCATTTGTTTCAACCGGTTTGCATCCATCATTGCTGGAAGCAATGGCAAAAGCTATACCGCTGCCCTATCGCAATCCATTCGTGCTGCCACGACCACCTACAACGAGTTCCTTTTCATTTGCACTGCAATCACAAATGCAAAACAATTCTATGCAGCTGCAGCAAGCCGCGTCCAACAATGACGCGCAACTTGAGTTCCACTATGATGGCAGCGCAAGTCGCAATCATATATCTGATGCGCTGACGCAGTCAAATAAAGCGTCACTAAATTCCAACAACGGTCATGATGCTGCTAATCAAAAGCGCGCGCAGCAATACCCGAGTAATCAGCAACAACAATTGAATCACCACGCACGCCTGCAGCAGCAGCATCTAAATAGCGGTGACAATAATCACAATGCCTTAAATGCAGATGGAATGGTTTTGCAGCATCACAATTCCAAGAAAGCGACAGCAGCCTCGCGTACCGGCTTGGCCGCAAATGTGCCGAATTCTAACAACGCAACAGCGCAATATAAAAGTAAAGATCGCTATACGTGCAAATTCTGTGGCAAGGTCTTTCCACGCTCCGCCAATTTGACTCGACACCTACGCACGCACACCGGCGAACAGCCGTATAAGTGTAAATACTGTGAACGTTCCTTTAGCATATCCTCGAATTTGCAACGTCATGTACGCAACATACACAACAAAGAGCGTCCCTTCAAGTGTGAAATATGTGAACGCTGTTTTGGACAGCAAACAAATTTGGATCGTCATTTGAAGAAACATGAAAGCGACGCCGTATCGTTGGGTTTGGGTATGAATGAGCGCGTACGCAGCCTACGGCGTGGCGGTTATTGCGATAATCCTACTGAAGAGTCCTACTTCGAAGAGATACGTTCCTTTATGGGTAAAGTAACACAATTACCACTCTCTGCTGCAGCGGCTGCTGCGGCGGCGGCAAACCTAACAAAATCACCACAAGCAGCGAAAGTTGGTAATCGTGAAGTCAATGGCCCCAAATCACCATCAGCACGCAGCACCACATCAACTAGTTCAGATCGTGATTCGTCGTCTTCAGCCAGTGGTGGTGGTGGTAGTGGTGTTTTGCAAATTGTTCAAACCGATATAAATGATGCTGAAGCAGACGCGCTGACGAATGAGCAAATGGAAACTGAGCACGTTGAAACGGATGCGCTGCGTGAAATTATTCAAAATGAAACTGAGGCCGGGGTGGCACCAACAAATATGTGTCAAGAAGAAGATGAAACAACGCCCAATGAGTCAAAAACAACAACAAAGCAAGCGACAAAGGAAAGCTCCTCACACAGGGCGACGCAGTCAGATAACAACAACAGCGCATACTTTTCGCCAACTCCTGAAGTATGTATCAAACGTGAGCGCAGCAGTAATAGCGGCAGCCCGCTTTGCGCTACCTGACCGCATTGCCATTCTATCGCGTTTCGCTCCAACGTCTATGTATTATTTACCTTGTACTTAACTCTTTAAGCTAATTTCTAACATGAAAATCGTTCAGCCCTAACATAAGATCCGAGGCGAATTCATAGCAAAGGCCAAGGCGAATGTATATAAGGTGATGGCATAGCGAACTCAATCCAATTCGCCGTGCAGAAGAATGTGAAGTCAAAAGAAAATTAGCATTGATTTCGGTTACTAACTTATTGTTGTACCAAGGCGTTGTATGGAAAATATCAACAAGAAGCAATCAGGTCATGGGATAACACCACCTTGTACTGAGTTCGCCTGGGTGCTAAGAAAATTTGAAGAACAAGCAAACAGCTGCTCTCGTAAAACCTCCGCGGGCTCCGTATACTGATTTCTCCTTCATGAATCCATGTGAAAAAAATCTCATCAAATTATAAAGCTCAAAACAAAACAAGGCGAATTCAGTAAAAAGTTGTGTTTTCCTATCAGCTGATCGGTTGAGCTTGCGATTTTTCAGGTAAAATTTGTTACAACGGGATGTCAATGATAATTTTCTTTCCATTTGACTTTCTGCTATACGGCGAATTGGTTTGAATGTACTTTGGTATCATCTTGTATAGATTCACCTCGGGTATGGCGAATTGGCTTGAATGTTCCAAGGCGAATTAATTACAGGTGGTGTTATCCCATCAGCTGATTGCTTCTTCTTGATAATTTTCCATACAAAGCCTTGTACAACAAAATGTCAGTTAATCAAAATCTATGAAAATTTTCTTTTGACTTAACGTTCATCTGAATTGATTGAATTCGCTTTGCCACCACCTGGTATAAATTCGCCTTGGAATGTGCTTTGGTATCACTTTGTATAGATTCACCTCGGGTAAATATATAGAAATGATTGTAAACAGTTTCAATTCGCCATGCGACCATAAGTCAAATCAAAAGAAAACTTGCAATCTTTCATCTCAATGTTATCTTGCGTCGTAGGAAAATCGAAGCAGAACCAATAATCTGATGCTCGTACTGGGTCCTTTAACCACAAAAATAAATTCGGCTCGTACTTTGAGTTTTAAAGTGTAGTGACAGTACATATCATCGGCTGGGTGGAAGATCACAGTATCTTAGCGAAATCGGCCAAATCTCTCAGTTTATTTCAAAATACTTTCTTTGCCAAGGCCAATTCAGATGGTGCTATTCTATCAGCTGATTGCTTGTTCTTGATACTTTTCCAAGCAAGACGAATTCAGTACCAGGTAGTGTTATCCCATCAGCTGATTGCTTCTTCTTGGTAATTTCCCATACAACGCCTTGGTACAACAATATATGAGTTAATCGATATTAATGAAAATTTTCTTTTGACTTGAGATTCTTCTGCACGGCGAATCGGGTTGAATTTGCTTTGCCGACACCTTATATGGCTTCGTCTTGATTTGCAAGCAACGCCTTGGTACAAATAGATGTCAGTTAATACAAATCATTAGTTAGTTTCTTTTGCTCTGATATTCTGCTGTACGGCGAATAGGGTTGACTTCTTTTTCAATTCGATATGCCTATTCAGAATTTTTTTACAAAACAAGCTTATTTTACCTAAAACTCAATTGAATTTAGGCCAAAATAGAAGGTTTATTGAACAAATTCTGAGATAGAGCTTTTTTAAAAACTTCTATCTACTTATGTAGCCGTTAGCTATCATGTGTTCATGCAACGAGCAAGTTGTATCCAGGGCTATTATTCTATTCGAAAATATAGTAAAGATCTGCCACAATGGATAAACTCGACTTATATCTAGCGATAAGGACTACCAAAAATTCTAGCCAGGAAATTATGAAAAGAAAATGTCGAAGTAAGCGTTTGGGAAAAATTTTAATTTGAGCTCTCAATGACCACTTGCAGAACGGTAAGTTATCATTTTAACTTAGAGTTAACTTGTCATGAGAGTTTAAGCCTAGACATTTTTGACGAATTTATTTAATTAACTCTGAGCTGAAAATAATTGCCGTTCCTCAAGTGGGCCTAACCAAATATATTAAAAAGTTTTGAAGTAAGTCCTTACTCGGGCGCCATTAATGAAAATCTGATCGATAAGTGACTCACTACATTTTAAGCCTAACTTCCTTAGAAAGAGAATTTCTGTCAGTTTTTCAATGCTGGTTAAACTACAGTCAACATTGACTAGGTATCAACCCTGCCTTATTTGATGCTTAGACCCAATTTAAGTTCGTGTTTAAGCTCTTGTCAGAGTTAATACCAAGCTAGCCCTGTCACTATGACCGTTTACATACAATTTTACTACTCATCTCAATTGAGAAGGTCAAAGGGACAGGATTAAACTCTTGTTAAGTCGCACTGTAAAATGGGGCCTATATAGAACTGTAGCCGCCGTGGTGTGATGGCAGCGTAATTAGCCTTCCACACGGAAAGTCCTGGTTTCAAGTCCGAGGCATAGCAATATCAAAAATTCAGAAAAAAGTTTCCGCAGTGGTATAGCAGTAGTATATTCGCCTACCCTATCGAAGGCGATCAAGTACCGAGAGATTCAAACACGTTATAAGTGAAGTTCGCGATAATTGTAATTGTGAAGTACTACTGCAACAGTAAAGTTGTAAATAAAAACCATTTTGCCATACTGAGTATTGGTGTTATTTATTCGGCAGTTCAGCGATTCGAACATTAACAGAAGGTGCGTAATAATCAGGAATCCCCGTAATTCGTTACAATAGGTTAGTTCTGCCATTAAAAGCTTATCTGCAAAAATTACACAGGCGGTAAATTTTATACCCAGGAATGAGCCTATATTTTTGTAAAGACCTCCACCTTAATTCGGTAAAAGAGTTCTTAAATTGGTTCTGGTTTTCGAGATATTTGTATCTAAAAGTGTTACAACACGTTTTCATTGAAAATTTCGTATTTTCGCTCTCCAAATTCTTTCACAAATTCGAAGTCTACTTTTAGGCACGTTAGTCACTTAATAACTGAATGACGACGGATTCAGAAAATGATGCATGTTCGAAATAAAATTATAGTATTAAAGCTGATAAAACAAAACAATTAAGAATTTTGACCATTTTACAAAACATTTAAATTAAACAGAATTACAACGACTACTCCATCTGCTACACAACTCCAAGCCTAACATAAGAAAGTGTGCCTGAAAGTGTGCTACACGTATTGACAGTACAAAAACGGACATATCAATATATCACAATTAAATATCGGAAAAAATTAAACACTGTTCTTGAGGGAAATGGTTTGTGCTTTCAAACAGTGTATGAAGGTTTTTAATGAAAATTAAGTTTTCGTTCAAAATCGACATAAAATATTTACGCCATACCCATTTCTAGAAACAAATTTAAACGTAGGACGATGCATATTGAAAGACAAGTTCGGTATAATATTCTCGTGGAATATTGCGTTAAGTAGTTATTTTTTTAAATACGCTTTACGAGATATATTAAGTCAACTCCGCTGCTTTAGTTTAGTATGAGGATACTCTGGTCCTCCATTTAATCCTCACTGCATACTTTTTGGCGCTTACCTTTACTTTAATATTCCGATGATAGAAATTCCCACTTGATACTCGTTGCATGAACACTTAAATTCGTAAACTATGACATTATTGAGTCCTTTTTTTCTAAGTTAATATTTTTTGTATTTAATATTTAAAACCAACTGAGTCTTCTACTATGTATATGTACTATATTATTATAAGTTCTTATTCAATGAATTACACAGGCCGACAAAATTTAACCAACATTCAGACCCAGAAACCAGACTATATATTTCTAAATCTGGCCTCAGAATTGCTCTATCAGCTCTGGTTTTCGAGACCTAAAAGTGCAAAAAACACCGTTTTTGCCCGTATTTGAGGTTATGTAGCCTTGCAGATGTTTTCTTTCACCAAAATTAAAGAATGGTATATTTAAATACAAGTCTTCTTCTTTGAAATGGCGTTGAGTTTACTCAAATATATTTTTTGTTTTCGCTGAGATATCGCATTTTGAAATTTTCAAGTTTCTTTAGAAGATACGTGCGGGTTGGTGGATTAGGAGTTAAGTTGGTTAGCCCATTTGTGGTGTGAGATATCTAGATAAATAAGACTTATTTTAAGAAAAATATGCGAGTAAACGCTGTCCCCAGGTTAAAGTGGGTTAGCCTGCTTGCGGTATGATAGAGGTGGTTCTAGGGGTCAGGGCTGTGTGTAACTCCGTACCCGAGGGTTAGATAGTGTAGGGGTGTGGTCAGTTAACACACTTATGGTGTGAGACAAAATTTTAAGAAAAATAAGACTCAATTCAAGAAAATTAGTAATCGACTTTCTCATGTCTATGTTATCTCAATCTATTCTCAGGTGTAGGAAAATTTAGAAATATGTAAATTTCAAAATGCTATCTCAGCGGAAAAAAAAATGATATTTGGGCAAACTGAACGCCATTTGAAAGAAGAAGACTTGCATTTAAAAATACCATCATTAATTTTGGTGAAAGAAAACGTCTGCAAGACTACATAACCTCAAATATGTGCAAAAACGGTGTTTTTTGCACTTTTAGGTTAGGATATCTCGAAAACCAGAGCTGATAGAGCAATTTTGAGGCCAGATTTCAATTCGTCGCATCAAAATACTTCGAAAATATGTATATAGTCTGGTTTCTGGGTCTGACATGCTGTTGGCCTGTGTTATTAATCATGTTAATTCTAATATTTGTATTATATAATTTGCATGTACATAATTTTTCATGTAAAGAGATTTAAATTTACTCCTATTAATGTTAACAAATTACGTACATATGTACATAGCTAGTATATATACAAAAACAACTATTTTAGATTGTATAACTACTTGTTCATTTACAATAGAGGAAATTAAAACTATTATAACCGAATATATATTCGTTATATCTATGTATGTAGCTCGTGCAAGCACTCAGCCAACAACAACCTATTCTTATTCGTTAAGTTTTTTAGTTATTTAGTAAACCTACATAAATTTTTCAAATGATTATTATACATTTTTTTTTTTATTGTAAAACGTCCAATTGCTCTCCTTTAATTATTTTGTTTATGTTAAGTATTTTACCTTCGTTAGTTTGTTAAAAGGATTTTATTAAATTGCCAATGAATAAAGCAATGCAGTTGAGAAATTAAAAAGTTTTGTAAATGGAAATATGTATATATTTGAAAATGTGGAAATAGGTATAAATAAGGTAAGTATATAGCATATCGTCGGCCCATAATCGATACACTCCGTCAGCAACTAAAAGGGTTGATAAGCGCAATACCAAGCTTTATATCTTCAAAGCTTCCGTAACCAACCCAATTGCCCTCATCTACGCGAGGGGAATGCTGTTACAAATATGAATGTATTTTGGTGAATATTATCATCACTATGCTGGTAGTAAACAAACACAATGGGAGTTGGCCATTTACACACATACTTAGAAGGCGGGAGAAGAATATCTCACACACATAACCAGCATATTAAAGCAAAGAGATTATCATCTCACATACACATATGTAGTCATCAGCTAAGAGCGTAAGTTGTTACTCACACATACACACGCATAGAGATAAATAACCTAGTATGAGATACAGCTGTTCCTGAGGGTATGTTCATGAAAAGTCTAAACCTTAGGAGAAATAGGTGAACGAGTCTAACTGAGAGTATAGAAGCAGCGTGATGCAAGCTATAGTCAATCAGTTTGATTTAAACACGCTATTCGTGAAGTATAATTATAATTGTGAAGTACTACTCAAAAAGTAGTCTAAATATAGATCATTTTGCAATACTGAATATTGGAGTTATTTATTCGACAGTTCAGTGATACAACAGGCTAGGTACATCCCCAAACATCAGAGTGCCGATATATTGTTGTTTAAACGTTTTTGTTTTTGTATTCAATAATCGAATGTTCCCAATTTAAAATTTGTTCTTGTCACACTTATGCTGCTACAATTACAAAAATTTTATAGGCTGTCTTGTTTTGATTTCGAATTCAAAACACATTGCGAGCATTTTCCCAAAATTCGTTACAAAATCATACACATATTTGGCAGGCGAGGCTCTGGCGATCCCAGTTTCCTCATAGCGGGCGGAATAGCCTAGAAGGTTTAATGTGGTCATATTAATCGTTCCCGAGATGGTCTGGCTAGTAACATAATTGTGCTTTATTATTATCCGGCAAATATCGATAACACTCCCCAAAACCTTTGGGGAGTGTCTTTATCGTTAAAACAACAACAACAACAAGCAATCTTAACGAAAATGAGTTTTAGATAGGAAAATGATCTCTGACTATGACTCTGATAAAGTATACATAACCTTCGGCGATAAAACTTTATCTGATCTGGAGAAATGCGCGAGCGCCTTTTGCCGACAATTTATAATGCGTTCTTCAGTAGACAAGCCCAGACGTCGTGCAAATAGACGGGCACATAAACACAAACATGACGTGCCACCCGGTATCATCACCCCCACAGAGGTTGAAGAAGCCATTAAAAAGGCCAAGCCCTCTAAATCAATAGGCCCGCATGGAATAGCCATGCCAATGCTAAAACACCTTGGCGCTGAGGGAATAAACTACCTAACGCACGTTCTCAACCTGTCGCTGAAGCCCTTTGTCATTCCTGAACAATGATAATAGCAAGGATAAATGCACTACTAAAGCCTGGTAAACCGGCTAAAGGCAGACATCACTAATTTCGCCATTAGCGAAGACATTGCAAACCGTCTTGCTCCCTCATTTCACAATAAATCTTCGCCTAGTTACCCACAAACAAGCCTTCCGCAAAAAGCATAGCACCATTGCCACGCTAAACGCCATAAACACTTACATAAATTACGGACTAAATCAGGAAATACCCCATCACTGGACGGTGATCGTGGTACATGACTTGTCAAAAGCATTTGACGCAGTCGGCAAGCGTCGGTTCAATTCAGGAACGAAACATCAAAGCCTAGGGCAATTAAACAAGTGGTACCACGGGCTCTTCTGTTTGATTTCTACATATCAAAACCCCCTTCGCCACCAGAGCGAGTTACAATCATTTCCTATGCCGACGACTGCACGATTATGGCAATGGAACCTGGCCCTTCAATAGATGTATTAGTTTCTAAAATAAACAGATATCTCCCCGCTCTTTCTAGTTTCTTCAACTCGCGAAACCTGTCATTATCACCGACAAAATCCACAGACACTCTGTTTACGACGTGAAGGAACAGATGACGCAAATATTGGACGTTCACGTCGATGGTGTCACTCTACCGACTGTTAGTCACCCAAAGATCTTAGGGGTATCTAAAGTACAAAGCCACAACACAATCCTGAAGTCGCTTGCCGGCAGCACGTGAGGAAAAGTTAATAATAAACGTTGCTAACTAGGTACAAAGCCACTGGACGGCCGCTCATGAGTTACGCGTCACCAGTTTGGTCACCTGGTCTTAAAAACAGATACTGGAAAACGCGACAGGCTTGTCAAAATGTTGCAATCAGAACTGCCACGGAATGTCTCCTTATGACCCCCTAACATCTGCATAGTGAGGACAAAGTGCTCAATATCAAGGAGCACAATGAAATGCTGAACAGGCAGTTTTTGGTAAACTGTCACAAACCAGGACATCCTAGCAAGCAACTGCTTGATCAACTGTCAGTTTCCTTGGACTCGCGTGAGAGGACTTAGATGACAATTTGTGAGTGGTCGTGCCCATTGAAGCACTGTTAACACAAATACAACAACATCGCCGGCTGCCTTTCATATATGACATTGATTCCAGGCTCCAAACTTAGCACAAAAAGTATTAAATCTCATTTTGAAAATTTCACTATAAATAATCAAATATTTTGTCAAACGCAATTTCATGTTCATACTTCTAGCTATCCGATTAAACTCTTAAAGCCCTCTAAAGAGAGGGACAAAGTTAAGATAATTAGAACTCTGAACTTCAATGAAAAATATTGTGACGAATATTAGCATCACTAAACTCATACTAAGCAGCCATTCCTATGTACGTAAACAAATCAATCATCATTTGAACACATACATACAAGGCAACGGAGAGATACTCACAAACACATGTAATCATCAGCCGAAGTAGTACTCACATATACACACGCATATGGCCACAAACTACAAATATATATGTATATGGCTGGTAACCAAGCATGAAGTTCGCGAAATTACTAGATCTTAGGAGAAATGGGTGAACAAGGAAACCGAGAGTATAAAAGCAGCGCAAGCTGAGCATGACTAATCAGTTTGATTTAAACACGCTTTTAGTTGCGAAGTATAATTGTGAGGTATAAGTGTTATTGTGAAGTACTCTCAAAGTAGTCTAATAAAGTTCATTTTGCATTATTGAATATTGGAGTTATTTATTCAACAGTTTAGCAATTCGAACGTTTGCAGAAGGTTTGGAATAAGCGGAATTCCCCAAAATTCGTTACAATTGGTGTCAGAAGAGGAACTGTTGAATAAATTCCGAAGATTTTGAATACAACTTGGACATGGCAAAGTTGAGTGAATTAAAGATCCAGGTACTAAAAAAGGAGTTGCAGAACCGTATTTCAGTAATGTGGACACAGATTACATCAAAGATGGAAACACAACTGAAATAACAAGAGACATGCATAACAGTACAACTCGAAGGGCAAGAGGCGCGTATATCATCAAAACTCGAAGCGCGTATGGACGAGAAAATACCGCAGTTTGAGGAAAAAATCGAGGCCGAGGTGGATGCTTTGAGAGGTCGTATACAGGAGTTGCATCTAAATCGCCCAGCTGTTTCAGCAAGCAATACGAATGTAAAAACTCCATCTTTTGACGCCTCTGTTCCTTTCCAGATATTTAAGCTTCAACTTGAGAAGACGTCAGCAGTAAACAACTGGAATGCGGATGATAAAGTTGCTGCACTATTCGTGGCATTGAAAGGGCCTGCAGCTGAAATCTTACAGACTATCCCAGAGTACTAACATAACAGTTATGAAACATTAATGGGCGCACTAGAGATGCGATACGGAATCGAGCATAGGAGACAGATGTACCAAATGGAGTTACTGAACCGCTTCCAGAGGCCTGGTGAAACATTACATGAGTTTGCATCGGATGTTGAAAGGCTGGCACATTTAGCGAATGCGGACGCACCCGTGGAATACACCGAAAGGGTAAAAATTCAGAGCTTTATTAATGGAATACGGGATATCGAAACGAAGCGTGCGACATACGTAAACCTAAAACCTACACTCACAGAAGCGGTATCACATGCTCTGATTCAGGAAACAGCATCGCTTCTGTGTAAGCCAGCGTTCAAAGCAAGCCGTGAGGAGGTAAAAAGGCCAGACTGGGTGAACACAATATTGGAGGCGCTGAAAGGATCGCAAAAGCGGAGTGAAAGAGTTATCAAATGTTTCAAATTCGGGAAGACAAGGCACATTGCACATCATTGCGATATTGATCCTAGTAGTTTCAACAGCATGGGTGGTCTTAAGAACGACGCTGGAGGATATGGGCAAGAGCGAGTCAGATGTAAAGCTCGAGAGCTAACTTCAGCTGTGGAATGTCCCGTTATCTCTGTATCACAAATCGCAAGAAAATCGAGCAGTCTTACCGTCAGATGAAATGTGGACGGCAAAGAACGTGTACTGACTGTAGAAACGGGCGCATCTCATTCCTTAATCCGATTCTGATTTCGTCAACAGGAGAGTAAAGCCATTGCCTCGAGCAAGATTGCGTACGGTCACTGGCGAGTATAACCAAGTCCAGGGAGAAGTGACATGTGAAGTGTTAATTGGAAAGGTCACGGTTCTACACAATTTCGTTGTGGCGGAGATTGTTGATGAAGTCATTCCCCAAAATTCGTTACAATATATTGCAAGAGCGGAGAGTTGTATTAGGAATATTGAAACATTTGTTACAGCAAATCTGGTAAGTCAATTACACGACCGTTAATATCGACTATAAACATTAAGTTTTGAACAGAGCCTCTGACTTCGAGTGGCGAAGATTAATGTTTTATTGAAAAGCCCATCTGTCCCTTGATGCGGATTGCGGTGAGACATTTGTTAAAATCCGTGAACGACTGAACTTGGCAGCTTTATTCCTTTTTCGCTACCAAACTAACACTATGGCTCTGACTTTTGCTTATCTTTTTGGGGTTATTACAGCTAATGTCGCAAGGACCTATTTATTGTACCCCACCTTGCCCCTTGTCCAGAGGTTTTCATTTCCTATATGGTGATGATGTCAGCCTTTGCCTTCGCGAGAACATCTGGCGTGAAGGAGTTGATACTCGCAAGGCGTCGCCAGAACCTCGTCTGTTAAATATGTGTATGATACGTGCGTATTTTTAAGAGGATTCGCCTCGCTTAGGTGAGTTTGACAATTGGGTTGCATGGTCGGGCTTATACCTATATGGTGCTTGTTCACGGATCTATACCCAGACAAGTACTGTCAGCATCCATAATACGCCCAAAAGTCTTCGGTAAGTGTCTTTATAGTTACACCAGCAACAACAACGATCAGCAACAACAAAGTCAAAAGAAGAAATTGTGAAACAAAAATTAAAAATTTCATTCAATTAAATTTTTATCGGGGAAATATGTACATATCTACACTAATAAACTTACACGTGTCATACATGACCTCTAATATCATATCCTAAGAATATAATGCGACTCATTATTTCTGATTTTGTCCTTTTCAAGACTGAGAAATAATTACAGTCCGTATCAATGCACTCCAAAAAACTCCATGTGATGTTGAAATTATAAAATGAGTAAAATTTAATTATGTGGAAAAACAGAAGAGTCGAAAACGTTTATGCCGCCTCGGTTCCTGCCGTGTTTGTGTCATCTTACTGGATAGACCGATCGGGTAGATGGTTTGAACCCACTGACTTCTGAAAAAGAAATTTTAAAAATTGAATATGGACAATATGGGTATACCGATAGCTGAGTATATATGAATATAGCCCTATTTCGGTTGTCGATTCGAATATGCCCAATATCCGAGTTTTCGTCGATATCATGACTCATAGTTTTTAAAATTAGCTACGGTTGTGACTCAAAATCAGTTGGTACAATGAGGAGTCGCGAAGGCGCTTCTTTAGAGCCAAGTTGTGATATATTCATGGGATCAACTTCGTGAGACAAATAAGGAAATGAAAAACTCGCGTCAAACCAAAAGGCGTGAGGGAGTGCAATGAGAACGAAATAATGGCTGATAGGATTAATGTCCGAAATTTCGAAGGCTTGACGCATTTTACTAATTCGTCACACCTATGGTTCAAAAGCTTACTCAGTAGGAATTATTTATCTTTGCTTTGTTATTCAATTCGTCGGATGGTAGAACACAATTTCCATCAACATCGCCCACATCATCTGCCTTGCCATTTGACAATGACTCAGCAACTCAATTAGATTTGTATGTCGGTTAACTGGCTGACATTGTTCCTGTTGGAAGTGTCTCGTTTTTTAACTTTTTTCCGTGCCAGATTTGCACGCCCCAACAACGCCCACATACTCCGCGCATTACTGCGCCCATGGGCAGAATGACGATGTGATACAGTTACCATCTTTTCCGAGCTGTGTTCTAGATTGGAAACCTATATTGTTCGCAGTGCCGGAACGTAGTGAGTGTAAAGTGGATTTCGGTTATATCGTTGAGTAGAAGTCTGTTCATCAGCTCTATAATTCATGAGCAGATTCTGTACAGAAGACTTTACATTTTTGACCGTGCGCAGTTTCCTTGTTGCACATACGCGTGTGCGTATCGTAGTTGTGATAAGTTGAGGGTCCGTGTCGGTATTTGCTCCCCGTACAACGCATGCATCCATGCCTACCCTCGATCACGACGAGACTGATTGCGTTGAGCATTCTTTGGGTAGCTTAAGAGATCCTTTCATGCACCTTGTCTACAGGCAAGCAGCGGCAAAGCTCATCATCAACCGCCCTTTGGATACGTTGCACAGACTTGCTTCATTGTGCGTTGCGGTGAGATGCTTCTTCACAAACGTGAACATTTTCTCTTCCAAAGTCTTTTTTTCATAGATCTTTCACGCCACAAATCCAACACTAACACTTTGTTTTTGGCTTTTCAAATATCATATGGCCCGGTTGTTTTCATGCTTTGCCCCGTCAATGGAATGTGTTCTGGAGGACGACGATGTCAGTTTTAGCAATCACGAGGCCACCAAACTTCAAAGTCTTTGTCGTTGTCATCAACACAAAATATAGATCTCTCGCGAGGCTTCAGCGAGTTATTTTTCACCACCTGCCTCACTTTTTTTGCATTGGGGTCTCAGGCTCAGCGCCTAACCCATCTACAGGATCAGTAGCAATATTAAACATTAAATAGCAAACCATTTGCTCCAAGCAAGATCGTTACATGTTACCGTACTCCTTGCAAACCGTAGTGATCATTTTAGCCGAGTTTGCCAAAATGGTTTCACTAAGGCTGTCACTGTCTGCCTCTATCCTATTATCACACGACTTCATAATCATTCATTGGTACTTAACCGTCTAGGCGAGCTTAGCCATGGCGTAAATTCACGTCAGCTATCACTGTTTCGCGATAACTGACGCCAATCCGAAGCAAAAAGGAGTTCAGGTGGAGGAAGAACCTGTCCCTCCCAACTCAGTGTAAGTCTCAGCGCGGAAGACTTTTCTTTTGAATACAGCAGTCCGATCTGCTTCCGACATCTATTTCTTATACACACATTACGTTCATTAATTGGCGCTTAACCACCTAAACAATTTTGGCCCTTTCATAAGTCAAGCTAGCTTTTCCTGCTGGAGGTAAATTCTTCCTCTACCTGCCACTCCCAACTCAGTGGGGGCTTCCCCTTCCTCTGATTCCAAACTGCAGTCTCGATCGAAATACTTTCTTGGCTGGAGTGTCTTCGTCCAAACCGTGTTCAATAGTGCTTTTATTCGTAGCACTATCTGCATATCTGCCTACTCAGTCCAAAGTAGCACCTATTGGCAAGTTATTCTCCGTTTGATTTCCAAACATTTTTTTAGTGTCAATTCTGGCTCCCAGTTAGACAAAGTCCTGCACAGTCTCGAACTTGCATCTGTTAACAAGACATGGCTGGCAAGGTGCGAATGCGACGATTATTTCTTTGATGACACTAAGTACTTTGTCTTTTCTTCATTTACGGCAGGCCCACTTTTTTTACTCTTCATCCAGTTGAAAGAAAGCAGAATTTATGGCGCGTTTGTTAAGACCAATTATATCATCAGCGTACGCCAACAATTGTATGCTCTTAAAATAGATTGCGCTACCGCGGGTTAAATCTGCTGGTAGGACTATCTTCTCCAGTATAAGGTTAAAGAAATTTCACGTTAGGGAGTCGCTTTGGCTGAAGCCAAGTTTGGTTTCGCATGGCTTGTAAAAACCCTTCCCAGTCCTTATAGAGCTGATGGTGTTGTTAAATGGTCATTTGACAAAGCCTTATAATCTATGCTAACATAGCGAAGAAGAACGAAACGGCGACCTTTTAACTGATATCCAGAAAGTACTTAGATTATGCAGGGAACACTTCTCTGTTCTCCTAAATGGAGACAGCGATTTACCGCACAGGGATCACGAACCCGATCCCGCAATCGATGATGATGGAATAAATGTCCCCCACCCGATTATGACGAAGTCAGAATAGCAATAACCAGATTGAAAAACAACAAGGCCGCGGTGCTGATGGATTGCCTGCGGAGCTATTCAAATACGGCGGCGAGGAGTTGGTAAGGAGCAAGCATCAGCTTTTTCGCAAAATATGGGCGGACGAGTGCATGTCCGACGATTGGAATATAAGTGTTCTTTGCCCAGTCCACAAGAAGGTGGATACTGCAAACTGCACCAAATATCGCGGAATCAGCCTTCTTAATATCGCGTATAAGGTCCTGTCAAGTGTATTGTGCGAAAGATTGAAGCCCACCGCGAATCAACTGATTGGACCTTATCAGTGCGGCTTCAGGTAAATCTACCATCGACCAGATTTTCACAACCAAATCTTGGAAAAAAAACCCTCGAAGAAAGAATCGACACACATCACCTCTTCGTCGCTTTTAAAGCCGCCTTCGACAGCACGAAAAGGAGATGCCTATATGCCGCTATGTCTGAAGTTGGTTTCCCCGCAAAACTTATACGGCTGTGCGAAATGACGTTGAGCAACAACATCAACTCAGTCAAAATTGAGAAGGACCTCTCTCAGCCTCTCGAAACTAAACGAGGTTTCAGACAGGTTGACCCCCTATCGTGCGATTTTTTTAACTAATTTGATGCTGGAGAAAAATATAATAGCTGGAGAACTTAACCGCTCTGGAACCATATTCTAAAAAAGCGTCCAATTACTGGCATATGCTGATGACATTGAACACCCGCGCCGTTAGTTCTGCTTACTCCGAACTGGAACACGAGGAATCAATCTTGCCAATAAATGCTACTTTGGACAAGGTAGGCAATTGAAAAGTAAAGTCGTCTCTGTTCGAGAGAAAAGTTCTTCGAAAGATTTATGGACCTCTACACGTTGGCGATGGGGAGTACACAAGAAGATTTAACGATGAGCTGTACGATCTATACGCAGACTTCAATATAGTCCAGCGAATTAAAACGTAGCGGCTGCGCTGGCTAGGCCATGTTTCTATCAGAAGCCGCCTATGGAAGCAGAGGTAGAGGTCGACCCCCACTCCGTTGGAAGGACCAGATGGAAAACGATTTAAGCTCCCTTGGTGTGACCAATTGGCACCGGTTCGCAGAGAGAAAGAGCGACTGGCGCGCCTTGTTAAACGGCCATAACCGTTTAAACTGTTAGGTGCCAATTAAGTAAGTAAGTAACATAACGAAGAGGAATGATAGAAAGATAGTGGTAGGATCATTACAATCTACTCAAAGCATCTAGAGGTAAATCAATCGTGCGGACTTATACAGCCACACTGCTCCAGGTCAGTACACAGATGTAACAATATTTGTCCTCAGCCAGGCCGCCATAAAGGCACTAGAATTTAGGATGGTGAGAAAGGTTCCAAAATTAAAATAAGAGGCGGCGGACTGCTCTGTACGAGGAAAAACGATGAATATAATATTAGGGCAACGGACTTGTTGTTGTACAACCGGCTTGATTACGAGGTCTCATGGTTTTTTAGGTTATCTTTGAATAGGAAAGGAACTAGCTTTCTGTAATGAGTACTTACGGGTGTTATCACAGGTCAGTGGACTATTGCACCGATGCTTCAACGGTGGCGCATACCGACAAGCTCCCTCTGTAGTAGCTGTCAGGATGAGAAGAAAAAGGAGTCGACTAAATTCTCTCTCTGCCGATGTCCAGGGAAGCAAACGAGATGACTCAGATTTCTGGGCACACGGTTTTTCGACAGTTTGGCAGAGGTTGGGAAAGTAGATATTTCACTCAAACTTAAACTCATCAACGAAAGCAAGTAGTTCGTTGAGGACAACTAGGAAGTCATCTGGTTGGACGAATCTGCCGCCACCCGGCGCTCACTGAGTGCACTCACAATAGACAAAAATGACTCCCAGTAGGAGTGTGGAAAATCCAATGCACGACCTCTTAACCTGATCTATCCTAACAAACCAGCTTATTACAAACACAAACCTTCTGTCGGCTGGTAGCTGCTGCTTTATCGGCATGGGTATGCAACGTAGTCTTGCACGTTTTCTACTAAGACGCTGCATTTTGTGTTGCTTCTCCATTTGTTTGCAGCCCCTGGAAAATAATAGAGATTTAAATATTACAACTGAGATTTTTCCGTGAACACAACCAACAGTAAATTCTTTAATACCCACTTCTGTCTCGCTGCCACCTTACTCAACACCGTCATTTCCGATATTTGGCTCAACATGGTCGAATTATTTTGCAGCAAATGATTTTGATTGATTATCATTTCGCCAATTTCGTTTAGCATAAATACGACCGCCTCCTTTTCGCGTTCACCACATTGATCCTCCTGCTGCGGTTCCGTTTGCACTTGATTACTACAACAATAATTTTCGGTTTGTGATGATGTTGTTTCGGCTTTACTATCATTTGTCTGAGTTCCGCGTGTTGCAGTACGTCTCTCGGTTTGTATGGCCTGAGACGAAGTATTTGGATCAGTTTGGGTACCTTGTTTGCGCTGAAAACGTCGTATGGTCTGTTGTTGACGATGGACTGAAAATACTTGCGATTCGGTTTCGGTTGTGCGGCTACGCATTTGGGGTTTTGATGTTTGAGTAGCACAATCAGCGTATTGGGGTGGTAACGGAGCGGACGGTGGTGGTGTTGTTGTATTACTTTTGACACTTTCATTTGCACCGAACGATGAGCTACTCTTGAGTTTCTGTAGATATTTTTGGCGACGCTGTATCCGCATTTGAAATGGAGCTTTAGTATAGATCTGTCTAATGCGTGTGACGGTTAATAGCTTGCCATTGACTTCAAAAGTAACGGAGTAACTGAAGTTTAAAGAACAACAAAATTTTAAATTTGGCACAGTTTTAAGAATTCCAACTGACCAGCTTTTTCCAATATGCATCCGCCTGTTGAAGAGCAATGGACGTTTACTTGAAATAGAATTCAATAAAAGAGCTTTCAGATCCATGCGGATTGTGGATTTAGATATAAAAACGATTTTTGTTTGCAGCAAATTTCGAATATTCCAATAAATTTCATTTAAAAAAGGGAAAGACAAATAACGTTAACCATCGTTGCCAGATCTTACAAGTCGTGAACTTTTCACACAGCCAGCCGTGAGACTGAATTTATTAAAAGTTTAAGGGCAACTTCCGGGTTTGACTTACTAAATGTATGGCTTGGTTAGGTTAAGAGGGCGTGATGGGAATTTCCCATTTATGTGTGTGCTCAGTGAGCGGCACATTCGTCCAACCAGATGACTTCCTAGTAGTCTCTGCCACACTGTCTAAGAAACGTGCGCCCAGAAGTATAAGTCGTCTTGTTTGCAGTCCTGGACCTCGGCAGAGAAAGTGATAAATCGACTCCTCTTCCTCCTCATCCCGACAGCTTCTGCAGAGGGAGGTTGTTGGTATGCGCCACCGAAGGAGCGTCGATGCAATAGCGCAATGACCTGTGATGACAACCGTAAATACTTTAACTGCAGATTTATTTAGCCTGAGAAGAAACGAGTTCCATTCCTATCGAAACCTGGCCATAAGGTCCCAGAGGCCTCGCAACTAACCTTGTTGCTTCACAGCAAGTTCGTTGCTCTACTCTCGTTTTCCTTTATTTTCCTTATGAGATAACCCAGCAGTGACCGTACGAAGATATCCGTCTCGCTTATGTCCATTTCGAAACCTACCATCTTATCTGCAAATGCATTCCCTTCACTATAGCTGTGCCCAGAGACCCCGAAAATGGTGCCATTGAGATGCCTTATGGATGTTCCAGGGGAGCTCAAAACCTCTGCACAATAAACGACTTTATCACGTTGCATTATCATGCCTTAAAGGCGGTCTGGGACCGTACTGTGCTGGAGCACTCTGCCTGCTCCCTCTATAGCATAGAACTCCGCATAGAAGACACTTATGAGTCAGGAATTCGGTATCATTGATTTACCTGTAGATGCTTTGAGTACAATGTATGTAATGTGAATGTTTTGTGTGTAACAATTTACCACAGCGCCACTAAGCCCTCTTCTCATTGCATCGTCCAAATCAACCGGTTCTCCTTACCCTGGCAATTGGGTAGGTCCGGACGCACGCTGATGTTTTTGTTTATGGGTGTGCCCTTCATATTCGTCGTTGGAATCATCTGAGGAAATTCTCGGCCGGCCGCTATTTTTCTGTTTCGAAGTATCACCATAGGTGGGCACCACTACATATGCACGATTACCAAATTGAGAATGTGTTAGTATACACGAACGCGTGGCTAGCACGAATGTAAAGTCAAATATTTAGTTAGTTTGATTTCAGCGCTTGTACTGTAAGCACATATCGCACGCAGTCTTGGTACAGTGTTTGGTCGTACAATACGAATGTATGTACGTTCTTATGAATGCAAAATTTTTCAGGTTGAATGGGAAGTAGCTTTTTTTAAACCGTTTTATTTAGCTTGAGTTGACTGGCCGCATGCACGGCTGCACGGCCGTTGTGAATGAATCTTATAATTGAAATTTAAGTAACTTCCCGATAAGCTACAAGCATGAAACTTGGAATATAGTTCAGAACCCGATGACAATGCAATAATAAGAAAAAAAATCGCCGCTAGGTGGCGCATGGATCGAGATTTTCGCAAAAATCGTATTTGTGGACCGATTTGGCTCATATTTGGAACACTTAATACATACAAGAATAGAAATCGACCTGTGAAAAAAATTGCCGCTAGGTGGCGCATGGATCGAGATATTCACAAAAATCGTATTTGTGGCCCGATTTGGCTCATATTTGGAACAAATAATACATACAAGAATAGAAAGCAACCTATGAAAAAAAATCGCCGCTAGGTGGCGCATGGATCGATATATTCGCAAAAATCGTATTTGTGGCCCGATTTGGCTCATATTTGGAACACTTAATACATACAAGAATTGAAAGCGACCTATCAAAAAAAATCGCCGCTAGGTGGCGGAAGGATCGAGATATTCAAAAAATCATATTTGTGGTCCGATTTTGCCCATATTTGGAACACATAATACATAGATACATGAATAGAAAGCGACCTATGATGCCCGATTTGGCTCATGTTTGGAACAAATATTGCATACAGTCCGATAGAAGTGACATCAAATTATTTTGGAGTTGGAGGAGGGACAAGCATACGTGGCGCAGAGTCGAATAAAGTCTTTGGAAGGATTATGTATTGAGGACTTAAGTTGTAACAAATTGTCAGGAAAGAGTCCTTGTAATAATGAGTCACTAAATGAACTAAATAGAATGAGAAATAATAGGCATTAAATAAAGACTAAAAACTTGAAAATAAAATAATTAAAAAAAATTTTTTAAGTTAAACGGTTTTATTGAAAACAATACTTACATGAAGTAATAATAATACGAAAAGCTAGAAAATAATTAGGTAGGTACTAGTCATCACACTCCTTATCAATCTATGGCGTTGATCAGACAATTAAATAAAAACGTTGGACGCGTCATATTTCTACTGATAGTCATAAGTAAAACTAACTGAACCTTAATCAGTCACATTTTTAGAAATTTCACGTGCCCAACGCTTTTATTTAATTGTCTGATCAACGCCATAGATTGATAAAGAGTGTGATGACTAGTACCTACCTAATTATTTTCTAGCTTTTCGTATTATTATTACTTCATGTAAGTATTGTTTTCAATAAAACCGTTTAACTTAAAAATTTTTTTTAAATTATTTTATGTTTGTTTTAAATAGCGTCAATAAGCCACAATGTTTAGTTTGCGGGAAAATTATAAAAATTTGTGATCAACTCCCTAGATTGATGAGGGGTGTGATGACTAGTACCTAATTATGTTCTACATTTTAGTATTATTATTACTATTCATGTATGTATTATGTTTTCCAAATATGAGCCTAATCGGACCACAAATACGATTTTTTGAAATATTTCGATCCATGCGCCACCTATCGGAGTTTTCTTTTCTTATTATTGCATTGTAATCGGGTCCTGAACTATATTCCAAGTTTCAAGCTTGTAGTTTATCCGAAAGTTACTTAAATTTTAATCATAACGGCCTGTTCAAGTCAAGCTAAATAAAACCGTTTAAAAAATACTAAAACAACCATCTTTTACTCCTGAAAAATGCAAAACAAAACACTTTTTCGGGGCCAATATTGGTGAAAAATTTTCAGATGAACCGAATGACAGAACAAAGGAGAATTTAGAGCGAGACAATTGACGGCTTACTTCACCTGGTTATTCCACCATGATAACTCCAACCCAACCTGGAAATTTTTCATTCATATGTACGTATTTTTCGACCGTTTTGTGTGGTAATATTACGTGCGACACTTCCTTATTGTACGGCAGTCGAAATCAAACTAAATGTGTTTGGTCGTTGATTTTGACGAAGTAGTCATTTTTCGTTCGCTCGTCGTATACGTATATGACCGCTTAGCAGGTGCTAAGCTCATGCCCACCCGTGATCATCACTCAGTGCCAAGTGCTTGGCCCCACTCGGCCTCCCAGTTCGTCCACTACTGGCGTCTCTTTTATTCACCTCGCGGTGTGCCTTTTTAGTGGGCAAGTGTCTCGACAATCGGCGATCCTCACGGCGTTCGCTCATCCTTCATTCTTCATGCGTTCACCTCGCCGTGTTTTGCGGTACTTTGAATTTGTGTTATCGCGCTCCTTAGAAACAGACTCTTCCACCCGTTGGCTGCCAGTTGCCTACTTCACACACTCCACACTAGTGGTGACTTGCCCACTGTGGTGTGCGCTAACGCGTGGCTGTCTATAGCTGGAATTTCCTTCAGTGGGTGCGACCACTCACATATTGTCCTCAAAGCCCTATTTACGAGGCGCAAAGAAACTAGCAGTTTCAACAGGGGTGCACCATAGGGAGGTTGGTGCTAGAGGCGTAGGCTCCAGATTACAATTTAAAAGATTATTGTTGTCATTTGGGGGCACGAGCAGGACATACCTTACGTATGTCGGGGTTGATTCTGGACAAGTAAGAGTTTTACCTGTTACAGTATCCAGAACGAAGGCTAGGGTGACTCATGTAGCAAAATAGCAATTAAGCAAAAACTGTCTGTTCTGCTCTTTAATGTTGAGCTCTTTGGCCTCACTATGTAGGTAGAGCTAATGCTCGAAGCCTACAGTACGGAAGTATTCTTCGACGTGGATGGCTTTCAAAAGGCCTCAAGTCGTGAATGTGAGGTGTGAACGTGGCTCGTCGGTCCAAAACATTGCTTCGTCCAATGATTTCAATGTGCAGCAAAGGCAGCTGAATTTCTATTGAAACTATTTGGGAAACAGAACAAGAAGCTGAGGATCTACTGATCGCAATCGATAAAACGACGGTGAATGCGACTGTGAAAAGCTGCGGGGTGGCCATATACGGGCTGAAATCCACTAAGGTGTTTAACTGTAGTGAAAATCCAATGCCTCGAGAAAGGAAAGGAGCGGTGCTGCACAGCTGTTTCCGGCTCGCTCGGTCATACGAAATTTATTGCGGGATAATATGGATATATTTTTTAGAGAAGAACCCTGACTGATCAAAGCGAGACAAAGGCTAGCGCAGTGAGGTACAGTAAGCAACGATTGCATCCTTCGTGCAGCGTTTGAGGGAAAAATCGAAAGAAATTAGAATGTCCGTGAAGGCACTTTGGATCGTCTGATTTACGTGAGTACCTTCCCTCCCGGCTTTACCGGTTGTTGTTGTAGCGATAAGGTTACTGCCCGAAGGCTTTGGGGAGTGTTATCGATGTGATGGTCCTTTGCAGGATACATATGCGGTATGCTCCGGTAACACAGCACCATTAAAGTGCTAGACCGACCATCTCGGGAACGATTTATATGGCCACATTAAACCTTCAGGCCCTCCCTCCCTCCACACACCCTAGTTCCATGAGGAGCTTGGGGTCGCCAAAGCCTCGTCTGTTAGTGAAACAGGATTCGCCGCGGATAAGTGAGTTTGACAATTGGGTTTGGAGAAGCTATATATATCGCCTCTTACGACAGGCATACCTACCGCGGGTATATTCTGACCCCCTAACCCGCTGGGGTACACGGCTTTACCTCACGATGCACAGTACACACGGGTCGAAGAACCGTTTGACCAGCGCCCAAGGCGCACTTGACTTGGTAAAAATGTGTTATGTGAGTGGATACACCATTACTTTAATGGGGTTGGAGACATAATTAACATATCTTCCATTCTAAGGGTCATGACACGCGGTTGCAGTACAAGCTCACATTCAAGTTAAACAACTCTTCCCCATTTGGATAACACAGCTCCCTCAAAGATTCCGAAAGTCCTTGCCCAAAATGGGCAAAAACAGAGCAAACTCCGAAAGCTTCTCAACTTAAAAGTCTTTGGTCATACTTTCGCAGCCGAAACTAATTTCCTTTCAGTATCCACCAAAGCAGAAATATAATCAGCGCCCGGGTGGGCCAGGAAAATCTCTTTGGCCCTCAAGTCGGAAAATTCAGCCTACACGATGTAACATCTCTCAACGTGCTCAGGTCGATAAGCTTCACATCTGGCATGCAAACGTCACACCACTATCGTATAGCAATATTTTATACCAATTTATAATTGAACTTTCTTAAGCTGTTGTTGTTGTTGTAGCAGTGCATCGCCCCATCCAATAGGTGCGACCGATCACAAATTGTCATCAATGTCCTCTAACGGGAGCCCAAGGAAACTTGCTGTTTCAACGGGGGTGAACCATAATGAGAAGGGGGTTAGAGGCGTTGGTTCCACAATACAGTTAAAGAGATGGTTGGTGTCATGTGGGGACACATTACAAGCAGGGCATATGTTTTGTACGTCGCGGTTGATTCTGAATAGGTAAGAGTTTAACCTCTTACAGTATCCAGATCGAAGTTGAGCTAGAGTGACTCGCGTTTCCGTGGAGAGTGCGTTCCTACTCTGCTAGTGTTGGGTATTGATCTTTGAGTACAAGATTTACCGGTCAATTCCTTGCATAGAGGTCCGACGCCAGTTTGTGGAGTGCACTGATACCGTGGAGTTCTTAAGCTGATACCATTGAATGAACATGTAGAAATAATCACATGATCAAACATCAACATCACAACTAATGATCTTACGCTTTATCATATGATGAATAATCACATCACACTGTGCAAAGAACGCATCATGTGATGGCATCGCATCGTTTCAGTGCGCAATTATCACATCAGATGTATCTGTATATCTAAATAAACTACAAAGAAAAGGAATACAGGTTTAAAGTATTTAAGATTTATATTTTCTTTTAAGATATATCTGATAAGATTTTAATTTCTTCTAATGTGATATTTTTATACATGACTCTTTAAAAATAAAACTCTGATCAACATATTATACAACATAGTACATTCTTAAATACGTAAAAACAAATAGAAACGTGTGTTATTACTACCATTATTGGCGTCGATTGGAAGTTCTGGGTGAGAAAACTGGAAACAATACATACAGCAAATGCAAACGCTTGCTGACGCCAAGAAATTTTTTTCTGCATAAAAAAAAATCCATAATGCACACTACAAAGTGGTAGGTACTTATTCCAACCTTCTTTTACTTTTAAATACAACTGTATGTGAAAATATAATTATTTTTTATTTAACAAAAAAACGGTTAAGGAATTAACGTATAGAGTTATGTGTGGCTAACAACTTGCATAAATTGTTTTTCGATTTACATTAGTTATTATTATAGTATATAGGTATGTATGCTTAAAAAAAATATGTGTGAAAGTGAAATGCTGTAAATATATAACATTTTGGCAGAATATGGAATCACGTTAGCAAACACTGCGCCGATACACTACGCTTGTTATGCATATACGCGTGTGTTATGATGGTTGCGAAATACGATGTAGGTGTTGCTATTACTATATTGTTGGTATTGGTGTTAATGTTCTCGATTGATATTCTCATCTCGCTATTTCTTGATCGTTTTTTGATATATATAACAATTGATTTATCTATTATTAAACTCCCGCCCTTAACCAATCAAACATTTAAAGTACACTATAAGTCGATGCCTACATAAGTATGTATGTATGTTTGAATATCATTGTAATTAAACTCTACGTGCAGTCTTCCAACCTATCATCGTTTATACCACCGATTTACCGCTATTTTTCTTTCCGCCGTGCCGCTGTGGTGGTGGTTTTGCATTGTAAGACCTCTCAGAACCGGAACTTATATGGTCTGTAGAGACAGCAAAGAAAAAGTTGTGTAAGTAAAAGGCTTCACTTTTTTAATAATGCATTAAAAACTCTTGTATATTTACAACTAATCAAAACAAGCTTCAACGTAACACACCTCTAAAGACATTTTCAATTCTTGAGATGTTGATTGAAGTAAATTCTTTTTGTGTGCATAAAGATATTTTTAAATATTAAATTATTCCGTATTCGAATTTTTGATGTAATATACATATTTACTACCATACATAAAACGAGTGCTGAAATGCATACAACTTAAGGCCTAGCTTTATAGTGGCCATATCATGTCAATTTTCCCGCTGTTTAAGTAATTTGACTGACGAATAACTTTATAGGACCGCCCAGTTTGTCCTAATCTCTCTCTCTCTCTCTCGAACCTTGAATCACTAATCTCTCTACGATAGTTATGAAAATAATATTGCACTAGCCTCAAGACTTTCATGAAAGTGGTGCCGAAATTCTCACAAAACAACATGAAAATAATTACGATATGTTGGCGAAAGATAGTCCCGCAATCTCGCATCTGTTTCTAACTAGTGCCGGAATTCAGGGTTCGATTCGAGCTCAAGGCCAGAACAATAATTTGATAACACAAGTATACACGGATCTAGACAACTAAAAGCGGTTTTTAAGACAATTTATGACGCTGAATCCGATTCTTTATTCCGTTTTTTAAGATTGATTCTAGTTTTTAATACAGTCAATAAATACATTTTTAAAGATTTTTGTCAAATAATATTCATTTTATTAACTTAAAAGTAACAAATCAGAAATGAAGATTGGTGGAACTTTGCCTTTTGTATTGTTTAGTATCTGTTTCGCATATTAGAGTCCAACAGTAGTCGCTCATCATGCCTTCATCCCAAAATCTTTGGTATCGTGTTTCAATGTTGGCTAGATCTTGGTGTAGCCGCTCTCCTTGTTCGTCGCTCGTATCACCCAAGTTTTCGGGAAAAAAATCGAGATGGGAATGCAGAACATGCATCTTTAGAGACATTCTAGCTCCAATCTTTCGATAATTTTCCAACATATCGCCAATAATTTCCTTAAAATTAGGGGATTTGTGATTACCATGAAAATGGTGAACGATATCTTTAAAAGATGTCCATGCGGCTGCTTCATCGGGCGTTAAACATTTTGTAAATTTTTTATCAGCCATTAATTTTCTAACATCAGGTCTGACAAATATTCCTTCTTTGATTTTTGCATATGACAATTTAGGAAACAACTTGACTAAGTACTGAAAAGCCGGAGTACGACTTTGCCATTATTTTCTCACATAATGATGTTCAGTTGCGGGGCTATCCCACAAGCATAAAAAACAACAAAATTTAGTGAATCCAGATCGCATTCCAGTTAAGATACCAATTACCTCTTGAAATAATTTAAAAAATAAGTGTTTCCGATTTAATTGAAATTAATGTTTAAACCTTTAGATCACCACATATTTTCCATTTATGATCATTTTATTTGATGAAGCACAGGATCTTCCGCATTTTTTCGTAGCATTCCTTCGTTTGTACTGCATGAGCAATAGGAATAGATGGTTTGTTATTTCCATTGTGGAGAAGATCAGCTTTTAGGCTATATTTGGAACCATCAATGAATAAACGCCATTCGTTTCGATCGTACGGTGTATTCATTTCATTAAATAAACCATTAATATCGTTACAGAAACTTATGTTGCCTTCTTTTTTGAAGAACGGTCGAAGTGCCTGATTTCTGTTTCTGTAGACAGTAACTTGTGTTCGAGAGTCTAGATATTTCCATTGCTGCAACCGCGATGCTAGCAACTCGTGCTTTTTGTTTGGATAAATTCAAATCACGAATCAAATCGCTTAGTTCATCTTGCGAAATTAAATGTGTTGCTTCCATGACAAAGTAGCTTTCACTGCTCGGGGGTGATGGAGTTAAAGTTTCCAGGACGTTCCCACTTATACTTGGACAAACTGGCAATGAATCATTAGCAGTACGTGGAGCTGGCTTGGATACTGGTGACACATAAGGATATTTATATTTTTTTAATTTTTTTGCATTTATACCCGTAACTTTCATCAAACAAAAGTAGCAATCATCTACATGGTTTTTAGGTTCTCTCCAGAGCGCTGGCATTGAAAAGGAAAAGTACTCACGTTCTCCCAATGACCACTTATACAGCTTTGTTTTGCATGCGTTACAAATAAATTTCGGTATCCATGACTTATGAGTGTCTGCTACTCTGAAACCAAAGTAGTGCAGATACGCATCTTTGAGCGCATTTGTTATTATTTTGCCACTTTTTTAATCATATAACAACCACAAACGTAACAAAAACACTTTGAATCAACTTTGCAACACTGTATCTGCATTTTTATTTGCTCTAATGACTTATATTATTTTACAGTTACAGTTGAAATGACTTACCAAGCAGTGCCACTATTTAAAAGCTGCTATAACAGCACAATGGTCCTACCATGCGAGAACTCTGAAACTAGAATCAATCTTAAACAAGTAAGGAAGGCTAAGTTCGGGTGTAACCGAACATTAAATACTCAGTTGAGAGCTATGGAGACAAAATAAGGAAAATCACCATGTAGGAAAATGAACCTAGGATAACCCTGGAATGTGGTTGTATGACATGTGTATCAAATGGAAGGTATTAAAGAGTATTTTAAGAGAGAGTAGGCCATAGTTCTATGGATGGACGCCATTTAGGGATATCGCCATAAAGGTGGACCAGGGCTGACTCTAGAATGTGTTTGTACGATATGGGTATCAAACGAAAGGTGTTACTGAGCATTTTAAGAGGGAGTGGGCATTAGGTCTATAGGTGGACGCCTTTTCGAGATATCGCCATTAGGGTGGGCCAGGGGTGACTCTAGAATGTTTGTACGATATGGGTATCAAACGAAAGGTGTTACTGAGCATTTTAAGAGGGAGTGGACATTAGGTATATAGGTGGACGCCTTTTCGAGATATCGCCATTAGGGTGGGCCAGGGTGACTCTAGAATGTGTTTGTACGATATGGGTATCAAATGAAAGCTGTTAATGAGTATTTTGAAAAGGAGTGATCCTTAGTTCCATAGGTGGACGCCGTTTCGAGATATCGCCATAAAGGTGGACCAGGGGTGTCTCTAGTTGTACGATATGGGAATCCAATGAAAGGTGTTACTGAGCATTTTAAGAGGGAGTGGGCATTAGGTCTATAGGCGGACGCCTTTTCGAAATGTCGCCATTAGGGTGGGCCAGGGGTGACTATAGAATGTGTTTGTATGATATGGGTATCAAATGAAAGATGGTAATGAGTATTTTAAAAGGGAGTAATCCTTAGTTCTATAGGTGGACGCCTTTTCGAGATATCGCCATAAAGGTGGACCAAGGGTGACTCTAGAATGTTTGTACGATATGGGTATCAAACGAAAGGTGCTACTGAACATTTTAAGAGGGAGTGGGCATGAGGTCTATAGGTGGACGCCTTTTCGAGATATCGTCATTAGGGTGGGCCAGGGGTGACTCTAGAATGTGTTTGTACGATATGGGTATCAAACGAAAGGTGTTACTGAGCATTTTAAGAGGGAGTGGGCATTAGGTCTATAGGTGGACGCCTTTTCGAGATATCGCCATTAGGGTGGGCCAGGGGTGACTCTAGAATGTTTGTACGATATGGGTATCAAACGAAAGGTGTTACTGAGCATTTTAAGAGGGAGTGGGCATTATGTCTATAGGTGGACGCCTTTTCGAGATATCGCCATTAGGGTGGGCCAGGGGTGACTCTAGAATGTTTGTACGATATGGGTATCAAACGAAATGTGTTACTGAGCATTTTAAGAGGGAGTGGGCATTAGGTCTATAGGTGGACGCCTTTTCGAGATATCGCCATTAGGGTGGGCCAGGGTGACTCTAGAATGTGTTTGTACGATATGGGTATCAAATGAAAGGTGGTAATGAGTATTTTAAAAGGGAGTAATCCTTAGTTCTATAGGTGGACGCCTTTTCGAGAAATCGCCATAAAGGTGGACCAAGGGTGACTCTAGAATGTTTGTACGATATGGGTATCAAACGAAAGGTGTTACTGAGCATTTTAAGAGGGAGTGGGCATTAGGTCTATAGGTGGACGCCTTTTCGAGATATCGCCATTAGGGTGGGCCAGGGGTGACTCTAGAATGTTTGTACGATATGGGTATCAAACGAAAGGTGTTACTGAGCATTTTAAGAGGGAGTGGGCATTAGGTCTATAGGTGGACGCCTTTTCGAGATATCGCCATTAGGGTGGGCCAGGGTGACTCTAGAATGTGTTTGTACGATATGGGTATCAAATGAAAGGTGGTAATGAGTATTTTAAAAGGGAGTAATCCTTAGTTCTATAGGTGGACGCCTTTTCGAGATATCGCCATAAAGGTGGACCACGGGTGACTCTAGAATGTTTGTACGATATGGGTATCAAACGAAAGGTGTTACTGAGCATTTTAAGAGGGAGTGGGCATTAGGTCTATAGGTGGACGCCTTTTCGAGATATCGCCATTAGGGTGGGCCAGGGGTGACTCTAGAATGTTTGTACGATATGGGTATCAAACGAAAGGTGTTACTGAGCATTTTAAGAGGGAGTGGGCATTAGGTCTATAGGTGGACGCCTTTTCGAGATATCGCCATTAGGGTGGGCCAGGGGTGACTCTAGAATGTTTGTACGATATGGGTATCAAACGAAAGGTGTTACTGAGCATTTTAAGAGGGAGTGGACATTAGGTATATAGATGGACGCCTTTTCGAGATATCGCCATTAGGGTGGGCCAGGGGTGACTCTAGAATGTTTGTACGATATGGGTATCAAACGAAAGGTATTACTGAGCATTTTAAGAGGGAGTGGGCATTAGGTCTATAGGTGGACGCATTTTCGAGATATCGCCATTAGGGTGGGCCAGGGTGACTCTAGAATGTGTTTGTACGATATGGATATCAAATAAAAAGTCTTAATGAGGGTTTTAAAAGCGAGTGGCCCTTAGATGTATATGTGAAGGCGTTCTCGCGATATCGACCAAAATGTGGACCAGGTGATCCAGAAAATCATCTGTCGGGTACTGCTAATTTATTTATATATGCAATACCACTAACAGTATTCCTGCCAAGATTCCAAGGGCTGTTGATTTCGCCTTGTAGAACTTTTTCATTTTCTTCTACATAATATGGTAGGTGTCACACCCATTTTACAAAGTTTTTTCCAAAGTTATATTTTGCGTCAATAAACCAATCCAGTTACCATGTTTTATCCCTTTTTTCGTAGTTGGTATAGAATTATGGCATTTTTTCATTTTTCGTAATTTTCGATATCGATAAAGTGGGCGTGGTTATGGTCGGATTTCGGCCATTTTTTATACCAAGATAAAGTGAGTTCAGATAAGTACGTGGGCTAAGCTTAGTAAAGATATATCGGTTTTTGCTCAAGTTATTGTGTTAACGGCCGAGCGGAAGGACAGACGGTGGACTGTGTATAAAAACTGGGCGTGGCTTCCACCGATTTCGTCCATTTTCACAGAGAACAGTTACCGTCACAGAATCTATGCTCCTACCAAATTTGAGAAGGATTGGTAAATTTTTGTTCGACTTATGACATTAAAAGTATTCTAGACAAACTAAATGAAAATGGGCGGAGCCACACCCATTTTGAAATTTTCTTTTATTTTTGTATTTTGTTGCATCATGTCATTACTGGAGTTGAATTTTGACTTAATTTACTTATATACAGTAAAGATATTAAATTTTTTGTTAAAATTTGAATTTAAAAAAATTTTTTTTTAAAAAGTGGGCGTGTTCTTCATCCAATTTTGCTAATTTTTATTTAGCACATATATAGTAATAGGAGGAACGTTCTTGCCAAATTTCATCATGATATCTTCAACGACTGCCAAATTAAAGCTTGCAAAACTTTTAAATTACCTTCTTGTAAAAGTGGGCGGTGCCACGCCCATTGTCCAAAATCTTACTAATTTTCTATTCTGCGTCATAACGTCAACCCATCTACCAAGTTTCATCACTTTAGCCGCCTTTGGCAATGAATTATCGCATTTTTTCGATTTTTCGAAATTTTCGATATCGAAAAAGTGGGCGTGGTTATAGTCCGATATCGTTCATTTTAAATAGCGATCTGAGATGAGTGCTTAGGAACCTACATACCAAATTTCATCAAGATACCTCAAAATTTACTCAAGTTATCGTGTTAACGGACGGACGGACGGACGGACGGACGGACGGACATGGCTCAATCAAATTTTTTTTCGATCCTGATTATTTTGATATATGGAAGTCTATATCTATCTCGATTCCTTTATATATGTACAACCAACCGTTATCCAATCAAACTTAATATACTCTGTGAGCTCTGCTCAACTGAGTATAAAAACTGAATGCAGATTCGAATACAGCATATCAAATATAGATAAGAGTCGTTCTTATCTGCTCATATCCAATAGTTGACCTGAATTTGTAAACTTGTGTAATTATTGTTTTTTTTTTATACCTTTCATGAACATGAAATGGTATATTAACTTTGGTCCGATGTTTGTAACGTTGAGAAATATAGAAGATAGACTCACCATTAAGTATACCGAATTGATCAGGGCGACGAACTGAGTTGATATAGCCATGTCTGTCTGTCCGTCCGTCCGTCCGTCTGTCTGTTTGAACGCAAACGAGTTCCTCAAAGGATGTATTTTTGTATTATAATAGACATTTGTCGGATCCGGTAGGATCGAACCACTATAACATATATCTCCCATACAACCGATCGTTCAGATAAGACGATTTTGCTCATTCCTGCCGCAATTTAGAAAGTATAAACGTGAAACTCGGTGTTATATATTCTAATATATCATAGAAGATATCCTGAAGAAATCACTTTGATCGAAGCTATATATAGTTATATCCTATACAACCGATCGTTCAGATAGAAAGATTTTTGACCATTTCTCCCTTAATTTAGAAAGTATAAACGTGAAACTCAGTGATATATATTTTAATATATCATAGAAGATTATCTGGAAAAATCACTTTGATCGGAGCTTTATATAGTATATATCCCATACAACCGATCGTTCAGATAGAAAGATTTTTGGCATTTTCTCCCTTAATTTTCAATATAAAAACGTTAAACTTGGTGATATTTATTCTAATATATCACAGAAGATTTCATGAAAAAATCATTTCGATCGGAGCTGTATTTAATATATATCCCATACAACCGATTTTTCAGATAGAAAGGTTTTTAGCCATTTCTCCCTTAATTTCCAATATAAAAACGTGAAACTTGGTGATATATATTATAATATATCATAGAAGATTTCCTGTAAAAATCATTTCGATTGGAGCTATATAGAATATATATCCCATACAACCGATCGTTCAGATAAGGGGGTTTTTTGACATTTTTTATTTTATATTTATCTCAGAAATCGTTTAGGTATGTACATCTGTTCACTATATATTTCTTATCTTATACATCCGATTATTTGGAGATTACGAACGGGTTAAGATTATTGTTCAGCCCCAGTCATGAAAGGTATGAAGCCTTCGGCATAGCCGAAGACAGTCCCATCCTTACTTGTTTTTTTTTTTTTTTTAATTTTTCTATAATTGAAAAATTGTATTTTGCCTTTGGAAAAGTAAGTAGAAAAATTGTCAGACAACCTGCTATAGCTGCGCAGATAGATCCATTTCAAAGGGTACTAAGCCTTCATCATCAGTACGCTTTAGGCACGCTGCGCTGACCACGAAGCTATACAATTGTTAGTTCCGGAATGATACCAAGCAGTGTTGTTTAAATATATGGTGTTATAGTATTATTTCAAGGGGTTGCCAGCGCAACCAAGGCCTTCTGTCCTTATCGCTACAACAACAACAACAACATGATATGAACTGATCTTAAGGTACGAAATAAAGGTGATGAATGAATATCCGCATGTTATTTAAAATTACTGAAGTACAAGTAACTCCTGATGATATTCAAAATAACTAGAACAATAATAATTAATTAATCGGCACTCAAATTCTAATTTAAATTGTTTAGCATCGAAGTAATAATATGATGTGAGCAGATGAGGGTGGTATACAGCATTATATGTTTAATGTTATCATATGATACATATATATATCTCAATGTAGTCATTTTTTTTTTCAAATTTGATTGAAAAATGAATAAAGATTCGCATATTAATCAAAGTATCTCGTGACGATATACGAAGATACTTAAATGAATAATCAGTAATTCTGCGCTCAAATTTTGGCTATAAAATGATTTAACATCACAGTGATCGTATGATATTCTGCAAATTATGTTGATGACAAACATCATATGCTGAATATTATTACATCATATGTAATGAGGCTGTCAGCGCAAACGTGGTGAAGCGTGTGTTTATGTTCGTTCTGGTGTAATACTTCCTTCCCTCCTTTCATTATGAATTTTCGGTACAATATGTATGTTAGTAATCTCATATAGGTGGCCATAAAAGTATGCGTTTTGCATAAGTAATAAGATATAAATAGACCAAAAGTGACAAAAAAATTTGGTTTAAAAAGTTATTACATTCAAAGCCTCGAATATATTAACAGTTTAATTGCATGTCTTTTCGTAAAAAAAGAAGCATCATTTCCTAATACAATAGCCCAAACTTATAATAGACCACATCAGTTATGACATGACTACATATAACAAGGAAGTCTCACAATCTTACTTTTGTTAAATGCTGCAGTTGAATGTTTTTTGCCTGGATTGCTATTAGTTGAAGCATTCAGCGGTGACGAAGCATTCAGCGGTGACGAAGCACTTGGTGGTGGTGAATAGTCTCGATAGCTGCTGGTGCGAGAGCCGCGTATACCACGACGTTCGTTATGTTTTCGAGGTGATGGTTCGAAATCGGTTTCGGTATCGTATGTTGATATGAGATCACGTTCAGTGGTATAATTGTAACGACTATCGGTTGGTGATTGTGAACGATAGGCGCGTGGTGGTGGTGAATATGAATTATCACGACGCCAACTACCATTTAAATCGCTACCACGACGTTGTTGGCGACGTCGTTGCCGAAGACGCTCTTCTTCCTCGTCATCATCCACATCATCTTCCTCGTCGTCATCGTCGTCCGCATAATCATCATTATCTTCATCATCGTTGTCATAATCATCATAACAAGTGCGATTTGGCGAATAACGACCTCTACGTGTTATCGGTATATGTCCACTACCACAGCTACCGCCACTACCAGCACCCGGTGGTGGTGACATTAGGCGTCCCAATGGCGGTGGACGCATTTCACCTGGTGGTAAAAATGGTGGTGGCATACCCATAAACGGTGGCGGTGGTCCCATGAAGGGTGGTGGCAGGAATGGTGGTGGTGGTGGTAAACGACCCAACAAAGGTGAACTAGGTTGTTCCGTGTGTATGGGAGATGGTGCATTATTTAAATCAGCAGTGGTTAGTTTGTCGACTGTGGAAGAGAAATTGAAATTTATTTTAAGAAAAGCTGAAGAAATTATTGCGCGTTTACAATTTGTTTCGCCTGTTGCGCTACCCCCTACACCCGCCAACGAGGTGAGCTTACGACGCAGCGCTGTGGCTTCAGCTCTGGCTTCCTCATATCGACGTTCTGACTGTCGTGCCGCCAACCATGTTTCATGTGCACGATTTTCTAATGTACCAGTTTGCGCTTTATGTGCAGCTAGTTGAGCTTCAATTTCAGCGCGCAAAGCATCATTTTGTGATCTATGAATTTATTAGAAGAAAACTATATGTTAAATACACAGTAAAAAAGCATTTTCGGGAATAAATTTAGTTTGTAAATAGTTTTTGCTGAGCATATTCCAAGAGTTTTCTTTTTGTTTCAATTCAAAGGGCTCTTATATTAAAATAATTATTTTAAAATAGTTTTTTCTACGAAGCAACTTTTACGTACTTCAGCGCCTGTACTTCTTCTTGCATAGTAGTGAGACGATCCACAGTGCTGGTGGTTTCGCCCTGTTGCTTTAGCCACATTGCTTCTTTCAGACTTAATTCTCTGCAAAAAAAAATTGAAAAAGATTAAAAACGAAATGTGAATAAACAAATGTTCAATAATACTTTTGTAGTTGCGTTTCCTTTTCTTTAAAGTAGTTGGACAACACCTCCAAACGTGTCTGAGCTTCCAGTTTATCCTTTTCCGATTGATGAAAATCATGCTTCACTTTCTCATTTTCACTACTGGCAAGTTGTAATTGTTCCTCAGCTAATTTTTTGGCATCCTAATTACAAAATATACAGTTACTTTAGTAAATAATTTATAGAAGAAATATAAAACGTATATGCTTTACAGCTTCGGTATCTAAACGCTCCTTCAGTGTGGAATATCGTTTTTGCATATCCAACAGCTCGGCGCGCACATTCGCCACATCGATCACCTGATTCATATTAACGTTCGGATCTCTACGTACGTTGCGCAAACACTCTTCTAAAGCCTTAAAATAGATAGAAAAATTGAAGAATAACTAATTTTAATGCATGAACTTTATATAGCGAAATTTGCTATTTTACCTCCACTTTAGCCATACTTGTCTGATACTTTGTATGCTCCGCCTCAAGCTTCGTACGTAGCTCTAGAAATTCGCTTTGTAAACGTTTAATCTCAAAATTTTTACCCTCCAGCGCCTTTGTAATATCTTCTTCAAACTCACGCTTCACATCTTCTAGACGTGTTTGCAAATTACATTTCTCAACTTCGAGTTCATCATTGTCCTGTTGTAGCGATGCAATCTCACCGCTTAGGCGCGCATTTTGTTCGGCTATCATAAGCTGTAATTCACTGTTTTCTCTACTTTTGTCTGCCAAATTCGTGTTAATTTCCAAAATTGTTTCTAAATTAAGCATAAAAATAAAAAATTTTAAACAAACTCTGAATAGGTATTCAAATAATTGCATCATTACTCTGTTGCTCATTCAGTTGCTTTTGTAATTCTTCGACGCTGCTTATTATAGACTCATCACCGCTTTGATTATTTAACAATTCTGAAACAATTTTATTTAATTCTAAACCAGCTTCAGCGGCATTTTCGAGTTCCTAAGTAAATATAAAAGAAACAATTTTTTTTTAACTCTTAATTTTACATCAGTGAGCAGAGCTGTTGGCTTACTTTCTCTAAATTTCCAACTTGTTGTTGCAGATGTCGTTTTTCTTGTATTTCGTCTTCCAACTCTTTTTTCAGCGCTATCACCATATCGTTAGAGCCAAAGGAATTATCTTCAATACTCGACAATTTATTGCGCGTTCCCTTCAAATCTTCTTTGAGTATGGCATTTTCTTTATGTGTCGCAAGTAGACTACGCTCCAAAGTATTCAACTTAGCCAGTAATTCGCCTTCACGGCTACTATTACAAAAGCAATAATATACAAATAAAAAGAAGAGGCACGAAACAGACACTGTTGCCAAATAGGCCAATAGTTCACTCATTTCAAACATTTTATTGCCGGCCACTGTTAGCAGCATGTCCATGGACATATCATTGAAATCGAATTGACATCCTGCTATGGCAGAAGAGCTTGCAGCATTGTTTACATCACGTAGAGCACGTGATGGGCAATTATTTGGTGTTAGTTTTTCGCAATATTCGGCAGCTATGATAGAAAATAAATGTTTTTTTTAATATGTTAGCAATTGATATTAAGATAAACGTAGATACTAGAAGACCCCAGCTGGTTAAGGGGTCAGAATATACCCGCGGTAGGTATGCCTGTCGTAAGAGGCGAATAAAATACCAGATTCAAAGTTTGCCAGCGCAATATATGTGACCCGGCCTATGAAAAGGTGGATTATGACTCAAAAAAGAAACAGCTGTTAAAGATAAAAAATGCATTTCTTCAGTTTCTTAGTAGTTTTTCTTTTGCATTATTTTTTTTTTTTTGAGTCATAAGCCACATTTTCATAGGCCGGGTCACATATAGCTTTCCCAAACCCAATTGTCAACCTCACCTATCCGTGGCGAACCATTAACAGCCGAGGCTCGGGCGACCCCGAACTCCTCATGGATCTAGGGGTGGGAGGGCGGTATGGCCTGAAGGTTTAATGTGGCCATATAAATCGTTCCCGATATGGTCGGGCAAGCACCTTAATGGTGATGTGTTACCGGAGCGTTCCGGATCTGTATGCGGCAAAGGACCATCACATCGATAACACTGCCCAAAGCCTTCGGAGATAAACCTTATCGCTACAACAATAACAACAACAACTAGAAGAAAGTGATTCTATGTATTTACATAAAATTGAAGACACTACAACTTACCACTAACGACGGACTTCCTGCTGGCACGAGTACTATCAGGAAATAATATCCGATTTAGTTCCTCATCACGCACTGCAGCGTCTTCTTTCTTGACATTCGATAAGAAACTGTTTACGGTGCCTAATATTGTAGCAAATAACCCCTGTTCTTTTTCTTTTGATTCAAAATGTATTATATCCACCGCTGGCACAGATACCTCAACTTGCGCCATGGGCATGCTATGTGAGGAAATTTCCTCTACCGAACCAACAGCGTTCGCATTGGTTTGACCATCAGCAAAATCATCTACCTTTTCTGATTGGCTTTCTTGGCTAGCCAAAGCATTTTGAGTTTCTGAATATTGCACCGCTTCTGGTGCATCCACCTTTTGCTCTAAAGCTTTTTGTTCCTTATTATGAAGAGTATCTACAATCTCTTCTTCAGTATTCAACAAATAATTTGGAGCTTCTGAATATTGATGCGCACTAGATGCATCCACCTTTTGCTCTAGTGCTAGCTGTTCTTTATTATGAAGAGTGTCTAAAAATTCTTCGCTACTCGATTGTTGTATTGGCGTTGCCTCAGTCTCCTTAACGTCAGTCTTATAAGTTGTTTCATTTGTTTTATCATTTTCTGAATATTGATGTTGATACTCTTGGTTATGCTTTACAAGTGGTTGAGCATGCCTATGACGCTGATATTGATATCTATTATCATGTGTTTGAAATAATGGTATAATAGGCACATTTTGGGCGCTTTGGATACTATGGGCATTAACTTTTTCTTCGGATGTATTTTCTAAGGAATTTGGCGTTGATGACGATTGTGTGGTAATTTCAATAGTTGTTGTTATATCATGCACACTTTCCTGTGTTTCATTCTCCACAGTGGCAACATCAGCCAATGTATTAGGAACCAGTAGTTGTTCAATATATTGATTGTTAACAACCTGCTCATTGGACGCAGCCTTATTAATTTGTGAAGTACTTACAACCACCGTTGATTCAGTTGAGCCTGAGACAAGCATTTCATGTGACTGGGATTGGGGTAATATTACAGTCGCCATTGTTGTTGTATCGAATTCTTCTAAGCGCGGATCTGCATGATGCAGGTAACCAGATTCAGTAGCTGACGGCACATTTGCGGACCCAGCGGTGACTTCAACGTTTTGAGGAGTTGCTTCTTCGAATGACAGCGTTGACGCCGACTTAATTTTATTTTGTTCTTTCTCAATTTCTTTAATATTTTTGCTTTTATGCAGTTGCTCTTTGTTTGCAGTTATTGCTTCATCTTTTTTTTCGACTCTAGCAACTGGCTCAACAAGTTTCGCCATATTCGAATGAAAAATTATTTCTGAACCGTCTTTGTTTTCGTTCCTAAGCGGGTGCGGAACTTCTGCATCATCTTTTGCTGCATTAGTTTCTGGAGGCACAACTTTATTTGCAATTATGTTACCATCATTTGGCTCTGCCGTTCTTTCTGCTGTATTATTATCTTTTTTTAAAATCTCCAAACTTTGTGCTGAGCTTAATATTAAAGGTCCAGGTATTTCCACGGTGCCCTCTTTAACTGCAATAGCTTCGTTAATTTCTTTCTCTTCTCTGCCTTCAAGTTCCAAGTCATTAGTGTCGTCCGCTTTGTCGTCATCTTCTTCTTCATCATCACCCACATTGGGATTATCTTCATTGCTATTATCGGGCGTTCCAAACGATTCAATTGTCAGCAGTTTTCTTTTGTGAGATTGTACATCTTCTTGATATGCTCCAACTGTTTTTAAATTTTCGTTTGAAAGCGTTCCTTCTTTTTCTAATTTTTTATCTGCTGGCTTGTCTGTTAAGATGTTAAATTTGGTACCGAGTTTCTCTTTTTCGCTGTTCGGGTTGCTTGATTTTGTATCAATTTCATTAGGCATTGGGATTGCAGTGCCATCTACGATCTCAATATTTGGTTGTGTAGGTGTTATTGTCGCTAATACTGTTCCTAAATCGCTGACATTTACCTTAGACGCTGCGTCTGATCTTACAATTGGCAATTCTTTTAACTTTTCTGTTTTGATCGGTGCCACCTCTTCTTTTGATACATCCACATTTTCTGTTGATTTGACTCCATCAACTGCCTTTAAAGGCGTAGACTCTGCAACAGAAGGCATTTCAACAATTTCTGCCTTGACTTCACCCGCGCTCTCTGGAGATTTGAGCACTTCAACTGGCGTTAGTTGCGGCGTAGTATTTTCCCTTTCATAACTAGGCAATACCACTGGTACCGTATGTAATAACTCGCTTTCTTTTATGTAAACTTTTTCTTCCCTTATGTATTCTTTCGGTGCGTAACCTTCACGCCCATTAATTTCTATGCCCCATAGTTTTGTATTTTTCCCCGCACTCTTAGATTTCACTCGTATTTTTGAGTTTATTTGAAATGATACCATTCCTTTCTCACCTGCTGTATACCTGATTTTACCCGTTCCCGTTGATATGACAGCTGTAAAATTAGCAGATATATATAAAGAAATTTGCTATCAATAATAAGTAATCCTTACTTTGGCATTTGGGATCAGCACATAGCCTGAAATCAGAAAGCCCTTTTGCTGTACAAGTAGCAGGTAGGAAAATACAACAGACGCCCAATAATACGAGCACTGAGTTCATTGTCGTACATTTTTGATTGCCAAACATTTTGCATTGTTCACTTGCTTTCACTCCACCTTTCTGTTTTTTTCAAATACTCACTAGAAATTTCAATATTGTAACTTTTAAGCACTTATTTCTCTTTAATTTTATATCAATGTTTCTAACGATCCACGTAATTGGAAAAAATCTTTTATTATGAAAAATAAGTGAATTTTCGCTTCGATCGTTGTTCGCCACATCATCTGTAATCGGTCTGTCAAATTCAGCAATGTTCTTTTGCTAGACTGAAGTCACACAAGGTCACCCAAAATATTGGTCCTCATCAAAGCGAATTCAGTAAGGTGTTGTTATTCCAACAGCTGATTGCTTTTTCTTGCTTATTTTCCATACAACGCCTGCAAGGCGAATTCAGTATGGTATGGAACGCCTGGTACTACAATATGTCAGTTAATCGAAATCAATGAAAATTTTCTTTTGACTTGACATTCTTCTGCACGACGAATTGTTTGAATTCGCTTTGCCACCACCTGGTATGGATTCGCCTTGGTCCTCATGCAACCGCCATGACATATCAGGGCGAATCTATTTGGCAAAGCGAATTCCACCAATTTATAAAAAACAATAAATAAATGTAAGGCGCGATAACAAGCCAACCTAATAAAACCGCACTGCGTTTTAGCGCACGCAAACAACAGGCGTTTTTTGGCCTAACCAAAGTAAGCATGCGTTGCGACAATGTAAAACATGTATGCAAACGTCAAATCCAAATGTCACACAGAACAAAAATTGTTAATCGAGGTAGGTTTTCACGCAGCAAATTCAATTTCGGTTGCTCTCATACAAGTTGTATGTGCGTGAGCATGATGGAATAACCAGGTGAAGTAAGCCGTCAATTGTCTCGCTCTAAATTCTTCTTTGTTCTGTAATTCGGCTATCTGAAAGTTTTTCACCAATGTTGTCCCCGACAAAGTGTTGTATTTTTGCATTCCTCAGGAGTAAAATATGGTAGTTTTAGTACTTTTTTCACATAAACCAGTAAATGAATATATATGGGCCTTAATTGGATTTAATTACAGATTTATCATTTGGGTATTTTTGGTATTGGCTTGCATAAGTAAGACCGTGCTAAACTACTAAGTTCATATTGTTTACGTTTCTATTATATATGTATGATTAAAAATAAATAAAAGTAAGGCGCGATAACCTCCGAAGAGATCTAAGGCCGAGCTTCTCTTCCAATTTGCGTCGTGCTCCTCTTGATTTTCCCTACAAATCGGCCGGACGGGACCTACATGTTTTATGCCGACTCCGAACGGCATCTGCAAGGCAGATGAGTTTTCACTGAGAGCTTTTCATGGCAGAAATACACCCGGACCGCTTGCCAAACACTGCCGAGGGGCGACCCCCTTAGAAAAATTTTCTTCTAATTGAAAAACCTTATTTCTAAAATTTTGATGTTGCTTTGCACGGGGTGTGAACCCAGGACATACGGTGTGGTAGGCGGTGGCCGCCATGTATGATTAATTTGTTCAAAAAAAAAAACATTGAAACAGGTCTTTGTTAAAACAAACTATTTGTATTCACGTCATATCCAACAATGATTTCTAAACAGTTACAGGCATAGTTACAAAAAATTTTAACTGACTGTTGATGTTTTGCCCTCAAAATGAGCCCACTAAGATAAGAGGATATCATTGCTCCAGTTCCATTCCAATTATGCATTGAAATTTGGAATATATAAATCCGGCTCGATCGGATCAGTATCTTCTGTTTCTAGGCCGACTGCTATTATATCCCCTGTCATATTTTAGTAAATAATAATTTGGTAACATTAGTAGTATATCATGAATTCAACGGTCAAGAGCTTTTTGAGAATCTTCTGACCAAGTTTGTATGATATATTGAAAGGGCATAATTTTTACTTCCAACTCTCAACGACAAATAAGCAGAGCAGATGGAAAGAACAATGGATTTTTAGGGATGGAAACATATTTAAAAGTATTACGATTACTTCCAAGTGTGACTGTAAAACTTTTCATCAAATCCGAAACCCATTTAAGTGCGTAAAGTTACTACAGTTTAACTAAATTATGGATAACTTCTCACTTTTATGTCCGGTTTTTCAATGAAAGCTTCAACTGCAGTTGAAGTTGAGGTCAGTTTACTTTAGACGCATTTTTTAATTTTACTGCTCATTACAATTTAAGTTTTTTATTTCTATTCGATGCCAAAAGTAATATTAGCTCGCACGGGTCCTGTGTATCCCCTTTTGCATTGGCGTCAGATGGCACTGAACAGTTTCTGTAATGGCTTTCGAGCAAGGTATTAATTGTTTACTCCTATTTTTTCAAAGTGGGTAAAAATGTTTGCCTCTTCTGTCCGTTGAAAATACATCCCTCCCTTTTCAAATAGCGTACATCTTTGTCTTTTTTTATTTACTTCACCTAGTGATTACACCATGGTGCATGAGAAATTTTTGACAGAAAATGACTTGCGTGCGTTTATATTAGGTTGGCCATTAACCTCCGAAGAGTTTTTGGGCGGAGCTTCTCTTCCAATTTGCGTCGTGCTCCTTTTAATTTTTCCTACAAATTGGCGGGATGGGACCTACTTGTTTTATGCCGACTCCGAAAGGCATCTGCAAGGCATATGAGTTTTCACTGAGAACTTTTCATGGCAGAAATACACTCGGAGTGCTTGTCAAACACTGCCGAGGAGCGATCCCACTTAGAAATTTTTTTTTCTAATTGAAAAACCTTGTTTGTAAAATTTTGATGTTGCTTTGCCCGGGATGAGAACCCAGGATATTCGGTGTGGTAGGCGGAGCACGCTACTATCACACCACGGCGGCCGCCAATTTGCCCATGCAATTTCCCGTGCGGAAGAATGTCAAATCAAAAGAAAATTTTCATAGATTTCGATTAACTGACATATTTTTGTACAAGGCGTTGTATGGAAAATAATCAAAAAGAAGCAATCAGCTGTTGGGATAACAACACCTGGTACTGAGTTCGCTTTGTGATCTATGTCTATCGACTGTTGAGTGCAAGGCGAATTCATTGCAGGTTATGTTATCCCACAGCTGATTGCTTCTTCTTGATAATTTTCCATACAAAGCCTTGTACAACAAAGTGTCAGTTAATCGAAATTTATGAAAATTTTCTTTTGACTTGACATTCATCTGCACGGCGAATTGATTGAATTCGCTTTGACACCACTTGGTATATATTCGCCTTGGTTGAGTTCAAGGCGAATCCATACCAGGTGGTGGCAAACCGAATTCAACCAATTCGCCGTGCAGAAAAATGTCAAGTCAAAATTAAATATTCACTGATTCCGATTAACTAACATGTTGTAGAACAAGGCGTTGTATGGAAAATAATCAAGAAGAAGCAATCAGCTGTTGCGATAACAACACCTGGTACTGAATTCGCCTTGACTGAGTGGAATATCACCCCAGCTCGGTTGCCGTTTCCAAAACGCCCGATCTCAGACAACACTTGAATAAAGCCCTATTTCAGGATAAGGCCGGATTTTTCAGGGCGAGTTTAAACTTCGGTTAAAGTTGACTAGAGTTTAACCCTGCGCCTTCGGCCGCTTAAAGGGCTAATTAATGGTGACTTATAACCATAAAACCATAACCAGATAAAACAGCTGATCGAACCTACCTTATGGAAATCAATGTAATCGATTAATGGTGCCATACCATAACGCTAACGCCATAACCATACCATAGCCAACCAATTGGTTTTTGGTTTTTCGCCATATCCATAGCCTAAAAATATTTGAGTTGGTGAATTTATTAACTTTTTGTTTATTTCATTTATTGTTTTGGATACGTTTTGACTAAGAGACTTGTAATTTTTGCGTTTTCTTCATTTTTAAGAAAGCGTGCTCCGCATACCACACCAAATATCTTTGTTTCACGCCCCGGGCAAAGCAACATCAAAATTTTAGAAACAACTTTTTTCAAATAGAAGACAGCTTTTCTAAACTGGGTGGCCCCTCAGCAGTAAATTGCAAGCACTCCGAGTATATTTCTGCCATGAAAAGCTGCTCAGTAAGAACTCACCAGCGCACAGTGGCGCCTTTTGAGTTTTTTCTTTGCAAAAATCATAACTTTTGAACCAATGAAAATATTTTAGAAATTTAAAATGCAAATGAAAGCTAGTTATTCGAAGTTTTATTGTGTGAAAGCTCAGAATGTCACAGATACAGGGTGCTTCAAAAAAATTCGTCAAATTCGAAAATTTTTAGAAAAATGCAAAAACAAAATGTTTTTAGTAAAAAATAAAAAAAATAAAATGAGATTTGTCTTATAATGACGTATTTAAGCAATAAATAAGATAAACTAATGATTTTGATAAGATAGCGTGGCGCTGTCGACTTATGATAAAAAGTTTTATCTAAGTAGTCACGTAATCAATAACTACCAAAATCGATAGACGTATTGTTTCTTTTAAATGGCAATACTCTTATAAAACTCAAATGTCCGTTTTTTGTGCCACAATAACAAGGTGCTTCAAAATTCATCGTAAAATTCTACATGTTTTTTTTTTTTAATTTACAAGCCAAATATGTATTTTATTAATAACTAAAAGTTATTGAAAGTGGTTCAATGAAATTTTATTTGAGCTAAAGATTAAACAGCCAACGAATTTTGGAAAAAGGGAGTGGCACTGCCCATTTATGCTAAAAAGTTTGATCTTAGTAACCGCTTTACCAATTTGTACCAAACTCGATAGGAGTATTGATTTCTATAAAAATTTAATACTCGTTAAAGGCGAAATGCCTAAGCTTTAAAATAAATTTGATAAACTTTAGAGAAATGCAATAACGAAAAGTATATATTTATAAATTACTAAATTAATTATTTTTTTTGAAATAAAAAATTAACTTGAACTTGTAGATATCTTATTTTTCAGTAAAGTAACAAAATTGATTAGTAAATCTCTTTTTCATTGTTGTGATAAGAAGTGGGAAACTTATTTTATCTTAACATAGTCATCGTCACTGGAACCATTTCTGAGCTATACGCATCTGTAAGATTTTTCTGTGTTCTTACATACCTCACAGATGATATGACTGGATCAGAAGAGATACATGTTGAAAGGTCTTCGTTTTGTCTAACTCGTGATACTTTGCAGGTGTTCATACATCTATATCTTTTGTAGTCCTTGTTCTTAGATTCATGAGCTTCTTCAGACAATTTTCCTAATGGTAAGCACTGGTACTCTATTAAATCTTTTCCATGTGCTAAAATTTTATGTACTGTTGGTGTAAGTTTCTTCTCAGGTTACTTTTGATGCAGCAACTCTGTAGTTTTAGATGCATATTCTCCAAATTTGGGTCCATTAACTGGTTCATGGCAGTTTAAAATATTTAAAATTACTCCCAATCTTTTCACAATATCTTTATCACCTCCTGTTATGCGAGCAGTCACTTCATCGTTGTCAAAAAATCTTCTTGAGGAGTTACGATCATTTGTATTTCCGTATCCATACTTTGCACAGTCAACTCTAAGGCCAATCTCTTTATAGAATGCATCCTGAATTATTGTTTTCTCCTGTTTTGTTTCTCCTTACATGTTGTATTGTCGTCGAAAATTCTCCTTGTTGTGATAGTGTGATAGTGATCCATCACAGCCCCACTTAGTTATCAATGCTAGCTCCTTTGGCAGTGATTTCAACTTTTTTTCAGTAAAATTTGGAAGGAGTCGTGTAGACGTATGATCCATTAGGTTTTGTAGCTCAATTTCAGCTGATAATTCGGTTATTTTGGGACTTAGAGGAACTGCTTCTTTCTTGGCTTGAGTAATTTTTTTGTATCCAGGTAAAATATCGGCATTACGTTGCAATAATGACTTACGCAATATAATAAATTTTTTCTTCGTTAAACCGATATCTATAAACAGCCCCAAAGCTTCTTCGGGAGTGTATTTCCTAGGCAGCGCATTTGGTCGTGTGGGAAAGCTGTTTTTGATCCTCGTCAGTCGCACTGGACTTGCTACCGCAACTGCTTCTGTTATATGAGACTTCACGTTTTCTTCGTCTTTTTTATATTTAATAGCCAGTGCTTCTGAAAGGTGAGTCGTGACCTTAGTTTTGAGGTATCAGACAGCTTTCTTTTCCTTGTGTAGGTAGAACACCCTTCTATGGGTTTTGTTGGTCTCCCTCTAGTTGGATTGGTTGACGTGCTAGGCGTTTCTTCGTCCAAAAAAGTTTTGTCAGCTAGCCACTTTTCATGCTTACTTAGAAATTTTGAATTGTTTCGATAGACGTCCTTCCATTTTCTTTCTATCATAATGTATTGTAAACCAATTTTTTCTTCCAGGCCTTCCTTTTCTTTAATGCTTGATTCACTCGCTAAATCTCTCATATAGCCTCAACGAAGTCCCGTCTTGACTTTGTAGATTTAAACACCGCAAATAGTTTCGAGTTTTCTAAATACATATTAGAATTGGCTTCGAGTGTATCTGACTAAATATTAATCTGTGAACTATATTTAAAAATACTATTCACTTTATTTAAGTAAACAGAGTACTTAGTTCCTTAATCTCCAAAAGACAGATGATAATGTGCATTGTATGATGGATAGCTTTATATACCTACTCAAATTATTAAAATGAATTTCAGGTATACAATTCGTAACTAAAAAAATTTGCATAAAGTGACAACACCGCATGGATAAATGGAAGGCACTTCAAAAATGTCCCTCATAAAACAAAAGTAGCGACTACCTCACAGTTTACATCGAGTAAATGCCTAAAAAATAACGAGTGACGGCTCTTATTATATTTATGCTCTTTGGAATTACTATGGTCCCAGCCCCCGGTTTCGGAGGGACCTGGGGTAATTTTTTGGAATTACATGAGATATGTATGTTAATATGGGTATCAAACGAAAGGTATTTTACTCCGAATTTCTATTGACACTTTTAAATAAGGTTGCCACCTAGGGTTGCCATCTCGCCTTCTTTTTTATATTTCTTTGTATATCCACCACCATCTCGGAAACGGCTTAACCGATTTGATTCAAATTTGGTACATCAACATAGTATTACATTCTAAGACTTTTCACCTAGTGTTGCCACTGAGGATGTTTTCACAAGGTTGTCACCTTTTTTCAATAGGGGTATCAGTCTCTTACAAAATTGATCACCACTCAAAAAATCGCGGGTATGCGCTGCCGTTTTTGTTATTAAACTTTGAAGCAAACACAAACTTATGTATTCCCAAAATGATACCCCATAAAAAAAAATTTAAAAATTAAATATTAAAGTAGTAGTATTAGAAGTAGAATAATTCAGTTAAAACCTGTGGTATAAAAAATCTAACATATGAATAAAAAAAAAAACACATTTACCTGTCCTAAAACAAAATGCCGCATATTCATAGTCGAAATAAAATAGGTTTTAAAATTAGTTGCAGCTTTTTTGACAGATAGCTCATAGAAAATTATGTCAAAAAGCTGCAACTAAATTTAAAACCTATTTTATTTTGACTAGGGGGACTCATGAAAGCATATAAACTTATAAGGTGTAAAATTATATCCATTTACACACGCTGTTATATGAACGCACCTAGTAATACTCTTGATAAACTTGATTGTTTATCAGCTGTATTATTGCCAAACAAAATTTGTTTGATTGTGATACAAATTAAAAAATGCCAAGATTAAGGGAAAATCAAAACTAAAACGCCTTTACTTGCTGATGTTGGAGATTTCTGATGAAAATGCCTGCTGTAATGTCTGCAAGGTTGCATTCCTTTGAGTTTACCGCGTTTACACAATGAAATGTGCGCGTAAATTTATACAAATTGTGTAAATGATTTTTCATACAAAATTTGACAGCTCGTTTACACACTAGATAAATTTATACGTTTACACACTTTATAAGGCATTTATACGGTTACATGAGTCCCCCTAATGTAACTAGATTTGATTAAGGCTAAACAAATGAACAAGTATTTAGGGTATATTGCTTTTTAATAGAAAAATACATCGAACTGTGAACAATTTTTTACAACTTTAGATGTGCGCGGTTAGGTCCGTTGACGTTGCAGATGGGTTTTGGGGTATGTATACTATTCAGTGGACATCTAGGAACGCCAGTGAGTATATATAAAAAAATAGGAATATTTTGAAAAATCGACTTTTGGCCAGCTAGATTGATCAAATACCCCACCGTGCCCTGATAATAACCCAATTTCGTCCTAACTCGACTTTGGTTGTTGATGGTGATCCAATCACTTTGGAATTTTGACGTCTATGCAGAAGATATCACACTTAGTTTCATTCACAATGGTACAATATGGCTACTTTTTAGCGTTTTGACAGGGTGTTCAATATGGCGGCGCCTATCTTCAGCGGGTGATAGAAAGAGATACAGAATGAGACAGCGATAGTCAATTACAGGTGATCCAATCACTTTGGAATTTTGACGTCTATGCAGAAGATATCACACTTATGCGGCAGTAATGCGGCAGTTACCCACGAACGTACGTAGAAAAAACGTGTCAGCTGACACGACCTATCTTATGAGTGTGCAATGTAAACGAAAACTCACCGACGTGCAACGCCCTTACGTACGTAGCCCGGAACGTAGAAATCAAAACAATTTTGATTTTTTCCGTAAGAACGTGTCAGCTGATCGCTCTCTCACTAGACAGAGTTGCCTAGTAAACTTTTGTGCGCTAATTTTTGACCGTTTGCAATTTTATGCAAAAACGCCTAATTAAAGTTTGAAAAATTGTGGAAATAATTCGAAATAATTATGTAGAAGTGCTGATTATAAATATTTAATCTATTTATACTTATTTAATATGTATTCCGGCCTTTTCCAATATCAAAAATTAAATTGGAAAAAGTTGATGTTTCCATAAGCATGCATGCAAACTGGCCAATGGCAACAGTGCTTTGTTGTAAACAATACACACACAAATATGTTATGTACATGTACACAGACGCACACATTGATTCCTACGGGCCGTGGTTACTCACGAACGTACGTAGAAAAAACGTGTCAGCTGACACGACCTATCTTATGAGTGTGCAATGTAAACGAAAACTCACCGACGTGCAACGCCCGTACGTACGTAGCCCGGAACGTAGAAATCAAAACAATTTTGATTTTTTCCGTAAGAACGTGTCAGCTGATCGCTCTCTCACTAGACAGAGTTGCCTAGTAAACTTTTGTGCGCTAATTTTTGACCGTTTGCAATTTTATGCAAAAACGCCTAATTAAAGTTTGAAAAATTGTGAAAATAATTCGAAATAATTATGTAAAAGTGCTGATTATAAATATTTAATCTATTTATACTTATTTAATAGTATTCCGGCCTTTTACAATATCAAAAATTAAATTGGAAAAAGTTGATGTTTCCATAAACATGCATGCAAAATTGTCAATGGCAATAGTGCTTATCTGTAAACAATACACACACAAATATGTTATGTACATGTACACAGACACACACAATGATTCCTACGGGCTTGAGAGTTCTGTCAAACGTGCTTCGACGACAAACGGCCGTACGTACGGCACACGTCGGTGGGTAATTGCCGCATAAAGCGTGGTTACTCACGAACGTACGTAGAAAAAACGTGTCAGCTGACACGACCTATCTTATGAGTGTGCAATGTAAACGAAAACTCACCGACGTGCAACGCCCGTACGTACGTAGCCCGGAACGTAGAAATCAAAACAATTTTGATTTTTTCCGTAAGAACGTGTCAGCTGATCGCTCTCTCACTAGACAGAGTTGCCTAGTAAACTTTTGTGCGCTAATTTTTGACCGTTTGCAATTTTATGCAAAAACACCTAATTAAAGTTTGAAAAATTGTGAAAATAATTCGAAATAATTATGTAAAACTGCTGATTATAAATATGTAATCTATTTATACTTATTTAATATGTGTTCCGGCCTTTTAAAATATCAAAAATTAAATTGGAAAAAGTTGATGTTTCCATAAGCAGCAGATGCGGCAGTTACCCACCGACGTGTGCCGTACGTAAAGACGTTTGTCGTACGAAGCACGTTTGACCAAACTCTCAAGCCCGTAGGAATCAATGTGTACGTCTGTGTACATGTACATATCATATTTGTGTGTGTATTGTTTACAGATAAGCACTGTTGCCATTGACCATTTTGCATGTATGCTTATGGAAACATCAACTTTTTCCAATTTAATTTTTGATATTGTAAAAGGCCGGAATACATATTAAATAAGTATAAATAGATTAAATATTTATAATCAGCACTTTTACATAATTATTTCGAATTATTTCCACAATTTTTCAAACTTTAATTAGGCGTTTTTGCATAAAATTGCAAACGGTCAAAAATTAGCGCACAAAAGTTTACTAGGCAACTCTGTCTAGTGAGAGAGCGATCAGCTGACACGTTCTTACGGAAAAAATCAAAATTGTTTTGATTTCTACGTTCCGGGCTACGTACGTACGGGCGTTGCACGTCGGTAAGTTTTCGTTTACATTGCACACTCATAAGATAGGTCGTGTCAGCTGACACGTTTTTTCTACGTACGTTCGTGGGTAAAGCCGTGGTTACTCACGAACGTACGTAGAAAAAACGTGTCAGCTGACACGACCTATCTTATGAGTGTGCAATGTAAACGAAAACTCACCGACGTGCAACGCCCGTACGTACGTAGCCCGGAACGTAGAAATCAAAACAAGTTTGATTTTTTCCGTAAGAACGTGTCAGCTGATCGCTCTCTCACTAGACAGAGTTGCCTAGTAAACTTTTGTGCGCTAATTTTTGACCGTTTGCAATTTTATGCAAAAACGCCTAATTAAAGTTTGAAAAATTGTGAAAATAATTCGAAATAATTATGTAAAAGTGCTGATTATAAATATTTAATCTATTTATACTTATTTAATAGTATTATGGCCTTTTACAATATCAAAAATTAAATTGGAAAAAGTTGATGTTTCCATAAGCATACATGCAAAATGGTCAATGGCAACAGTGCTTATCTGTAAACAATACACACACAAATATCTTATGTACATGTACACAGACGCACACATTGATTCCTACGGGCTTGAGAGTTCGGCCAAACGTGCTTCGTACGACAAACGTCCTTACGTACGGCACACGTCGGTGGGTAACTGCCGCATAACTGCCGCATTAGTTGTATTCACAATGCCGTTGGTCATTTTAAATGTCATGTGAACAAAACATAACTTATACAACGCAGCTGGAAATTTTAATCAACAGTGCATTTATTTATGTGAAAAGTTCATCGCGCTTCATTCTGTCGCAATTTGTGAAACCGTTCGGCTCGCTGGTCTGCTGTTAAACGCGTCTGTTAACGGTGTCCTGAAGGGTGTAAAATATACAGCATAGCAGCAACAGTGAAAGTTATAATATCTTTAATTTTCCTTTGTTCATTAATATCTTAAATCGCTTGATTAAAAATGGCCAAGACAAGGGTCTATGTTATTGGCGTAGGAATGACCAAGGTACGTATGTATGCATGGTAGCCAATAAATAAAGAAATATGTATGTAAGTTATGTGCAAGCTTCAACAACGATGAACTTTGTACAGCAATAAAAATACGAAAACTCACAAATAAATCAGTAAACAGGCCACTACCGATTTTCTACACTTATGTTGCAAGAGTTTGTCAATTTTTCTTGCCGAACACCAATTATTGAGATTAAGCATGCAAATCCAACAAACTTGTATTGTTCCACCTAGCACATCCTTACTAATATTATATGATTCCTTTCTAGTTTGAAAAACCTGGTCGCCGTAGTGATGTCTGCTATCCTGACATGGCAAAAGAAGCTATTACTAAAGCTCTACAGGATGCCAAAATACCATTCACAGAGATACAGCAAGCAACAGCAGGTTATGTATATGGAGACTCCACTTGCGGCCAACGAGCTATATATGGCGTCGGTATGACCGGTATACCGATATACAATGTCAACAATAACTGTTCCACCGGTTCCACTGCCCTCTATTTGGCTAAACAAATAGTTGAGGCTGGAAGTGCGGATTGCGTATTGGCTGTAGGATTTGAAAAAATGGAGAAAGGTTCATTGGCTGCTAAGGTAAGTGTGTATTCCCGAATTTACAATTCGAATAATATACAAATTTACATTTTTTTATTTATTTATTTATTTAAGTTCTTTGATCGTGTTAATCCCATGGAGCGGCATATCACTGAAATGGCTGCACTCACAGAAATTGGTAGCGGACCAATGGCAGCACAAATCTTTGGCAATGCTGGCAAAGAGCATATGCGCAAGTACGGTACAAAGCCAGAGCACTTTGGCAAAATAGCATTGAAGAATCATAAGCATTCCGTAAATAATCCGTAAGTTATAAAAAAAATGTATTACAAATTTACATAACGTACGTACTTACATGCATATGGGTCGTTCCACAATTATTCAGTAACGTTTAAGTTGATTGTACCTAAATTCGATTTGAGTTACTTCTTTTCATGTAGCTAAGTTCCAAATTTCAAAAAATCGGTCTCGTTGATTTTGAAATTCTGTGTAATATTATTTTCGGATTTTTTTAATTTTCTACTCCGCCGAAAAAGAAGGAAAAGAGAAGTAGCCACTAACTAAAAAAATTTCGTTTTTGTTTGTTTAGATTTCATTATTATTGGGCTCTTTAAAATGTTGTCCAAATTAGATAAAAATTCCTTAATTTCTAAAAAACAAATACTTTAATTGTGTAAACCTTCATTCCTAGGAATGAATTTTTGTTATGTTGAATTTCTTGATTCACTCATGTTTATAAAATTAAAAAAAAAAACGATCGGATCATGGAAAATAATTTGAGCAAGTTATGTTATGAAAAACTTATTATTTTTATTTAAAGCAATTTTTGTGATATATGTATGTTTCCCCGGATTTTCACATAGTACTTTGCTTTTCTGGAAAAAGTTGTTGCCCTACAATAGTGCGTTTTCTGAATTACGTAAGACAACATTCAGCAGAATAACCAAGCTCTTTGAACATGACGCGACATTATCAAAGTTCAGAACGCGTGCTTTGCATTTCTCGGGAAATATCATTGTACGATTTTCTATCTTCATCGCTACTGTTAGTTTATAGCGTGCGTGTGTTTTATTATATTGTCTAAACTACTGAACAACTCCCAACACCGTAGGCAGAATTGGGAAGGACCTCTCCTAGCCGTTCAAAAGTAAACGATTTTTCAAACAGAGTGATGGCATTGATATAATCGGCCTGGAAACCCGTTCTGCTTACTGCAAACTGGGAAAAGAAGCAGAAAAAAAGGGGTTTAATGGTGAATGATGACAAAATGAAATACCTGCTGTCATCGAGCAAAGAGTCAGCGCATTTGCTCCTTGGCAACCATGCCACTGTTGGCAGCCACAATTTCGAAATAGAAAAGAGAATATAAAATACTTCGTTTATTTTGGAACCAGCATTAACACTCCAGCGAAGAGTCACACTTGCCAATAAATGCTACTTTGGACAAGGTAGGCAATTGAAAAATAAAGTCTTCTCGGCAAACGAAAATTTTGCTATACAAGCAAGTCACTTTTCGTACGCTTCCTGCTATATGGTGCTGAAGCATGGACCATTACAACATCAGATGAAACGGCTCTGGTAGCGTTCGAGAGAAAAGTTCTTCGAAAGATTTACGGACCTCTACGCGTTGGCGAGGCTAGTACCGAAGAAGATTTAATGATGAGCTGTACGTGCTTTACGAAAAACAACCTTGCCCAGCGAATTAAACCGAACCGGCTTCGCTGGCTAGGCCATGTTATGCGACTGAAAACTAACGCTCCAGCTAAGAAAGTGTTTTTTATCGGAACCCGCCTATGATAGCAGAAGAAGAGGGCGGCCCCACTCAGTTGGAAGGAGCAGGTCGTAAACGACTTGAATTCCCTTACTATCAGCAATTGGCGCCAGTTGGCAGTGCACGCTTGTTGGACGGCCATAACCGTTTAAATGGTTAAGTTCCAATTAAATAAGTACGACTCCTGATTATAAGCCCATATCACTTGCTGTTTATAATTTACAAATGAAGTTGATAATGTGACTCAATTGTACAGATCATAATAAAATTTGTCTGATGTTTACGGGACCAGTTTTATGGATCTTGTTCAGAGGGCAATTTTTTATAAATATTGGCAGACGAACCTGCAAGGCAGTCGTGTTATTATCGTATGGCACTAGTACAGAAGACAACCTGTAACGTGTCCCCACATGACACCAACCATCTCTTCAACTGTATTGTGGAACAAACGCCCCTAACACCCCTCTCATTATGGTCCACCCTTGTTGAAATAGCAAGTTTCCTTGGACTCCTGTTAGAGGATATTGACGACAATTTGTGATCGGTTACACCTATTGAATGGGGCGAAGCACTGCTAAAACCTCAACAACAACCTGATTTTTATCCTGATAAACCAACACTCAGTAAGGCCTTCGAAGAGTGTTAGTTCCGTTAAACAAACAGAGGGCTGATAAAATCAAAGAGACAACATCAATACCCTGGCAAAGTTGACATAGTCATAATGCCTTGGTCTTAACCATATTTTTACTTAATCGTACCGATTAACCTCTGTTATTGATGAAATTCAACAAATTAATAGCAAATGTCTAAAATATGGTAAGACGATTGCTTGCCCCAGATTAGAGCTTGAGTATGCTCAAACCATAAGAAAAAACGACACGTCGTCATTTACCGCGCAATCAGTCAGCCAAATAATGAAGATCAGAGTCGACGAGGCGATTAGATTTATCAGTGTGGCTTGGTAATTCTACTATTGACTAAATTCTAAATTAAATACGAGTAATGGCGATGGCTGATCTATGGATATGACACCTTTCACCTCCCACTCCCAATATTTTGCACTAATTCTCCTAAGGCGGCACTATGAAATCCAGACATCTTTTGAAAAACAGATACTTAGGATTTATCCACTCGAAGATCCGATTCAAGCATCATCAAAACCTTTGGGGTTTAGTTTTTGTAGCATTTGACTACGTGAAAAGAGCTAAATGGAGAAAAGACGAAGTACTTGCTGTCACCAAAAATTGGTGCATTATCGCTTTGGCAGCTGTGAAAATAAGATAGTATACTTGGCGTATTCGACATAAATGTTGCCCGTCAAATGAATGGCCATGTCCATCATTCAAGCGGTTTGTATCGAAGAATAATAATAACAAATAAGGAAGTCTAATCTAAAGGTTTAATGTGGCCACATAAATCGTTCCCGAGATGGTCGGGCTAACACCTTAATGGTGCTGTGTTACCGGAGCGTACCCGATCTGTATCCCCAAAGCCTTCGGGGAGTAACCTTATCGCTACAACAACAAGCAACAAGTCTAAGTTTGGGTGCAACCGAACATTATATACTCAGCTGCTAGAAAGTAAATAAATGTACCGAATTTCTTCTTCGAGTTATGGCACCCGTAACGTTGGAAGCTAGTTTGTAAATAAAATAATAAAAAAAAAAAATGTTTAAGTTAAACGGTTTTATTGAAAACAATACTTACATGAAGTAATAATAATACTAAAAGCTAGAAAATAATTAGGTAAGTCCTAGGTAGGTACGAGTCATCATACTCCTCATCAATCTAGGGCGCTGATCAGACAAATAAAAGCGTTTGGACGCGTGAAATTTCTAAAAATGTGAGGCGTAACATAACCTGATTAAGGTTCAGTTTGTCTTATATATGACTTTTAATTGCCTATTATTTCTCATTCTATTTAGTTCATTTAGTGAATCATTATTACAAGGAATCTTTCCTGACAATTTGTCCTCAATATATAATCCTTCCAAAGACTTTACTCGACTCTGCGCAACGAACTACAAAATATGTTGATGTCACTTCTACTGGACTGTATGTAATATTTGTTCCAAATATGAGCCAAATCGGACATCATTGGCCCCTTTCTATTCATGTGTGTATTATGTCTTCCAAATATGGACCAAATCGGATCACAAATACGACTTTTTTGAATATCTCGATCTTTGTGCCACCTAGCGGCGATTTTTTTCATAGGTCACTTTCTATTCTTGTATGTATTATGTGTTCCAAATATGAGCCAAATCGGACCACAAATACGATTTTTGTGAATATCTCGATCCTTGCGTCACCTAGCGGCGATTTTTGTCTTATTATTGCATTATCATCGAGTTCTGAACTATATTCCAAGTTTCAAGCTTGTAGCTTATCAGGAAGTTACTTAAATTTCAATTACAAAAAAGTGCTGCCTGCCCAACCAGCCTGTCAAGTCAACCTAAATAAAACCGTTTAAAAAAGGGTGCTAGACCCAATTCAAATTTATTTTTCTCATTTCTTCTGATGGCACCGTGAGCCAAAAGGCTCTGATATAAAATTATTTTCGCATAGATATTATGTGTATTCATCGAAGATTTTTTTTAAAGTTTTTTATTCAAAAGTGGGCGTGTTCCCAAACCGTTTCCGTTCATTTTGACCAGAAATATTTCCTATCTTAAAAAAATATGTGTACCAAATTTTTCTCACGATTAGTCAACACTTCTTTGACTTATGAAATGTATAAAAATTATGGTCTAGAAAGGCGCCCGTTTTAAAAACTTTATTTTTTAAAGTTACTTATAATTTTTCCGAAAAGATATTGCCTATTAACTTAAATTGATTGAATTCATCTGCCGCATGCCGTTCGGAGTAGTCATAAACGCGTAGATCTCAAACCCGTCTATTTGTTGGTAAAAACTAAGAAAAAGCACGATGCAAATTTTAAGAGAAGTTCGGCCTAAATCTCCTCGAAGGTATTGCGAGCCAAGTGTTTATGGAGAATATTTCAGGGACGGAAAATAATAATTTTTTTTTTTTCGGAGTCGAAGTCGGTGTTTGTTTGAGTTCCCAGGTATCTCTATCGAATCGAATCATTAATCCTTTTTATTTTTCGAACTTTTTCCATAAAAGTCCACATATAAAAGTAAAATCTATATTTTTATTTTTTGAGTCCGATAGAACTAGTTAAACTCGGACTTTTAAAATAAAAGTCCGGAAATAAAAGTTAAATCCGGACTTTTATTTTTTAAGGCCAAAATAAAAGTCCGACTTGATAACAAAGAAACGACATATCCGAAATAAAAAAATTTTTTTATTTATTATTTTCGGATTTTTATTTTTTGAGTCCGATAGAACTAGTTAAACTCGGACTTTTAAAAATAAAACTCCGGAAATAAAAGTTAAATCCGGACTTTTATTTTTTAAGGCCCAAATAAAAGTCCAGCTTGAAAGGGCTTATCCGAAATACAAAAAAATTTTATTTATTATTTTCGGATTTTTATTTTTTGAGTCCGATACAAATAGTCAAACTCGAATTTTTAAAAATAAAAGTCCGGAAATAAAAGTTAAATCCGGACTTTTATTTTTTAAGGCCAAAATAAAAGTCCAGCTTGATAACAATCCGAAATAAAAAATCCGAAATAAAAAAAATTTTTTATTTATTATTTTCAGATTTTTATTTTTTGAGTCCGATAGAACTCAAAAAATAAAAATCCGAAAATAATTTTTGCCTTGATCCAAATATATTTTAAGACCAAAATTAATAGTTTTGCAAGGAATTATATTATAAAAGAAATAACAGTTTCAGCCCCTGGAATATTTTATTTTCTATTAGGAAAAGCAAACAAAAACAACTATAGGGACTAGGGACGCAGAAAAAAAAGAAAAAAAAAATTGTCGTTGAATTGAAATGGAATGACCCATTTTTTAGATGCATGTATGTAAGTGTGTTACTACTCTAGCTCAAAGTCGAATATGAACAGATTATTTGATATGTTAAGCGCTTATCTTATTGATTTGTGATTTGGAATGTGATTGCACTTTAATCTTGATTATTTCCATAAATAACTCGCTCACTCATTTACTCACTTAGCTACTCACAATTTCGCGATGAATATACACTGGAACAAATAATGCGTTCACCGCAAGTCGTAGAGGGTATTCTAACAAAATTGCAATGTTGTCCCACCTCTGATGGTTCGGGTGCTGCTATTTTAGCTTCTGAACAATTTGTGCACCGTCATGGTTTAGAAGCGCAAGCAGTCGAAATTGTTGGCATGGAAATGGCAACGGATCCAGAATCTACGTTTGCCGATAAAAGTCTTATAAAAATTGCAGGTTATGACATGACACGTTTGGCAACGAATCGTCTCTTTGCCAAATCAAATTACACACCACAAGATGTGAATGTTATAGAATTACATGATTGCTTTTCGGCTAACGAACTAATCACATACGAAGCATTGGGCTTGTGTGAAGAGGGCAAAGCGGGTGAATTTATAGATCGTGGCGATAACACATATGGTGGCAAATATGTTGTAAATCCCAGTGGTGGTTTAATTTCGAAGGGACATCCTCTGGGTGCTACTGGTTTGGCACAATGCGCCGAACTCTGCTGGCAATTGCGTGGTCTAGCTGAAAAGCGTCAGGTGCCCAATTGTAAGTTAGCATTGCAGCACAATATAGGTTTGGGCGGTGCTGTGGTCGTCGCTCTATACCGTTTGGGTTTTCCAACTTACGCGAAAGTTAGTCGCAATATGACTGCAGCCGGAAATATTGCAGCAAGTCCAGAAGGTTTTAAAGTGGCACCAATACTTAAGCTGCTCGAAACGGCAATGCAGGAGGATGAGGACAAACTTATTGAAAACGTGCGCGCTGTATATGGTTTCAAAGTAACAAATGGTCCTAAAGGCCAAACTGGTTATTGGGTTATTAATGCTAAAGTGGGCAAAGGCAAGATAACTTACAATGGCAGCGGTAAGTTTGCAAAATGTTATTTATTTAAATTTTTATACTCAGCGTGCTTTGCACACAGGGTATTATAACTTTGATTGCATAACGGTTGGTTGTACAGGTATAAAGGAATCGAGATAGATATAGACTTCCATATATCAAAATCATCAGTATCGAAAAAAAATTTGATTGAGCCATGTCCGTCCGTTAGCACGACAATTTGAGCAAATATTGAGATATCTTCACCAAATTTGGTACACTAGCTTATCTGGGCCCAGAATAGATTGGTATTGAAAATGAGCGAAATGGGATGATAACCACGCCCACTTTTTATATATATAAAATTTTGGAAAAAGACAAAAACCTGATAATTTAGTAAATAATACACCTAGAATGTTGAAATTTCACATGTGGACTGATATTCAGACTCTTGATAAAAATTTTGAAAAAATTTTTAAAATGGGCGCGGCACCGCCCACTTGGGATAAAATCAATTTTACAAATATTATTAATCATAAATCAAAAATCGTTAAATCTATCGTAACAAAATTCGGCAGAGAGGTTTTCTTTACTATAAAGAATGCTTTGAAGAAAAATTAACGAAATCGGTTAAGGACCACGCCTATTTTATATAAAAGATTTTTAAAAGGGTCGTGGACGAATAAAATAAGCTATATCTTTGCAAAAATGAGCTTTATATCAATGGTATTTCGTTTCCCAAGTGGATTTATAACTATAAATAGGAAAAACTTCAAATTTAAAAAAATGGGTGTGGTGCCGCCCCTTTTATGACTAAGCAATTTTCTGTTTCGGGGGCCATAACTCGAAGAAAAATTAACGGATCGTAATAAAATTGGATACACAAATTTTCCCTATAGCAGGAAATATTTCTAGGAAAAATGGACGAGATCGGTTAAAGATCACGCCCACTTTTATATAAAAGATTTTTAAAATGGTCGTGGACGAAAATAATAAGCTATAACATAGCAAAAAATAGTTTTGAATCAATGTTACTTCACTTATCACGTTTTATTGTAAGAGGAAATGGGGAGACATTTTTTTTAAACGGGCGGTGCCACGTGTTATGTAGAAAAGTAATTTATCTGAAATGAAATGTACAACTGAAGCTCACGCTGAGTATATAATGTTCGGTTACACCCGAAATTAGACACCTTTACTTGTTTTCAACAAATTTTATATAATTATTTTCAAAAAATTTTTTTTTTTCTGCAGATAAATGCGACGTTACATTTACGCTTAACGATGAAGATGTTACAGATTTGATCACAGGAAAATTGCCACCACAAAAGGCATTCTTCCAAGGCAAAATTAAAATTCAAGGCAATATGGGTATGGCAATGAAATTGTTAGAGCTGCAACAATCGGCACAATCACGCATTGAAACTTTGCGTGCCAAGTTGTAAAAACGCATCTATTTCATCATTACGTTATTTGTTAATTATATTTCGCAATTTTGTTATTATTGAATATATTTTTAATTAGGGAGAAGGGCTTTAAGTAATTGTAATAATATAGTAAACGTTGGCAACGTATGAAATTGAATTATGTATTTACATATGTATGTATGAAGGTGATTATTTGTGATGAACCCACTCTCATGTATTAAACAATTTCCATGTCATTTATCTCTTTAGACTCTACATAAGTATCTTCTAATTATATGCCTTAATTTTTTACATGTCACACCCATTATGCGTTAGTTGGTGAAATAAATAATTTTTTTAATTAAACTAATTTCCCCGTTGATTATTTTTAAACAGATAGTGTTCGAAGCTAGAAAAGTTAGCAGATTTAAAATGTCATCATCAAAGGCGTAGTATTCCAATATACATACATACATAAGTCAAACCGAATGCTAAAATGCCAGGGATCCAATTGACTTTCTGCCTGAATGTTGTTTTTGTTGTAGCGATAAAGACACTTTCCTAAGGTTTTGAGGTTTGTTATTGATGTTCATGGCCCTTTGCCGGATATTTATTTATTTTTAGACATATTTTGGCGAATATTAGCATCACTAGATTAGGTTTGGTGGTGGCTGGTGATGGGAGCTCACTTGGACAACGTGAAGGTCCGATGTGATACCACATGCAATAGAATAACGGTAACGTAGATATAGCTACTTAGAGAATAGTTGGGTAGCAACGATAAAGCTCCGAATAGGGCTGGGACTATCCGCATATTCGAATATCCGGATATCCGAACGGATATCGGTTGACACGGATAAAATCCTGACGGCATGGATATCCGGTTAATATTCGTTTGTGAAACTATCCGGATTTATGAAGATCCGGTTAATAACCGTATTTTTGGATATGCAGTGAAAGCGACAAATTGATGTACCCTATATGTTTATTTAACATTAATAACAATATATTCGTGGGGCATTTAAATCAATTAACAGTGTTTTTTCACAATATAACCAAATTGCACTGTTCTTATTTTCACTTGTTTGTAAAATTGTAGCTTTTTAATTTTTGACGTTAATTTAATAATCTACAAACGCTGTATAAACGTTTTTGTTTTTGTATTCAATAATCAAATGTACCTAAATTTCAATTTTTTCTTGTCACACTTATGCTGCTACAATCACGAAACATTTTATAGGCTGTCTTGTTTTGATTTCGAATTCAAAACACATTCACCCCTAGAAAGTGATTCGGAGGCACTAAAGGGACAGTTCTAACCCTTTGGGGCTAAATGATTCATTGTAAGCTAGAAATTACTATTGTCAGCACTTTTGAATAACAAGTTAATTTTTTTTCAATTAGCTTTCGCCAATATTACAGGCTAAACAAGCCGACATTCTAATATTTGCTAGATATTCTTACCAACTGCTTGCCACCATTGAAGCAACAATTTGGAGTTCCACCAATTGTAAAGTTGAGTACATGTCTACGTTTTCCGCATAGGGAAAAGGCGTTAGAAAGGACCATGAAGTGGGTCTTAGCCAATCTTGTTTCAGTGAGGTGCTCAACATTTTGGAACCGATTTTGTCCACAATGGATAACTTGGCCGACTGATACGTTGTCATAAAAAATAGAACTTACACACTTAGAAATACAGGAATTTCACTTTTTCCACTCAGCTTCCGATTGTGCATTATTTATTTATTTCTTTCTAATAATCAAAGTACATATAATTATAAGAGTATCAAATTTCAAAACTAAAAATTACTTACATTTTCTTTTCCTCTCGTCCGCCTGTAAAATATAAGTGAACAAATTTGGGTTTCCCCGCTGTTCATTTAGCCCGAACAAAGAGTTGCTGATAAGGTGAAATCTTTTTCGAACACGAATTTTTTCGCCACCCTCTGCGATAGGGTGAACAAAAACTGTGAATATTTTCGGGTGAAAATAAAACTCGCGATAAGGGTGATTGTGAGCATTTTCTATTAGCAATATAGGAGTATAACATATATGCTACAAACATATTTTGTGAATAATTTTTCAATGCTTGCTTTCTTCAATTCTGATATGCAGATATTCAACTTTTATATTTCAGTATCCGGACATACGGATATCCGGATTTTTCGTTTACGTATCCGGATAGGCGAACAGCGGATATACGGATTTCCCATTTATGAATCCGGATAGCCGGATTTTTTGCTTAGCTACCCGGTTATTCGAATATCTGGATAGTTGAAAAATCCGGATGCAGTTCACAGCCCTAGCTCCGAATGATACCGATCTCAACTTTGGATAAATCCTCGGGAGATCCAAGTGAGTCGCGACCGAAGTACTTTCGCCTAGTTCTGGCAAAAGCTGGGCAATCAAGGATAAAGTGATTTGATGATTCCACCTCATCATCCTCCATACAGCTGCAGCAGGATGGAGTTTCCAGTATATTGAGACGTACCGCATGTATACCCATACGACAGTGCCCTGTCAGAACCCCAATGACCATTGATAGGTGAGCCTTAGTGAGACCAATTATTTCAGCAGGCCTCCTGCCATCCACTTTCTGCCAGAAAGATCTTGCTACCCTGCAAGACGTGGTGCCCGCCCAACGTTTGCTTAGCTGACTCGAGGTCAAGCTATGGAGGAGCAATCCACAGGTGGCCAGCGGAATCCCGAAATCCCTACAGCCATCTTCATCCGGTTCAGTTGTACCGATGCGGGCTAAGAGATCCGCTTGATAGTTACCCGGGATATCACTATGACGGGACCCAGACAATCTTAATTGTAAAATAATTCGATGCAACCGCAAGCGAGGTCAGGCACTCCCAGACCACCCTCGATCGCACTGTAGTTCAGCTCAAGGCCTTGATAGCCGCTTGGCTATCAGAGTAGATGTTAAATTCCCTAACCGTAGTAGCACTGGATAGCATTTCATCCACCGCGTCCTTAATCGCAACTTCCGCTTGGAATACACTGCATTGATCAGCCAACTTAAACTTGCGGATTACATTTAGCTCTTGACAAAAGACCGCCCCACCAACCTTTCCGTCCAACTTCGACCCATCCGCGAACAAGTTAACCGGTGCCATGCCCCAGATAATTCCTCTTCCCCATTCCTCTCTCGGTGGAATGACTGGGGTGAAGGTTGTATAGGGAGCAGTTATCCGCATACAATAGTACGTCCTGTCCGGGATAAAGTCGAAACTGGTAAGAAGGCTAGAGTGTCCGAAATCATAAAGCACATAGCCTATATCACGGAGCTTGACTAACGACCGGGCCGCGGCCGCCTTTCCCGCAATATCTACTGGATATATGTTCAGCATGACGTTCAGTGCCAAGGTAAGTGTTGTTCGGAGAGCGCCACCGATACCGATCAGCGACGTCCGTTGCACTGACATTAACATTTTGGAGGTGCTCATCATGTCCAGTGCTTTCCACCAGACCAGCAATCCATAGAGCGGAATCGGTTTGACTACCATCTCATAAATCCAGCGTACTACTCCTGGCAAGACTCCCCATCTCTTTTCGATCGCCCCCTGCAGCAGTACAAGGGAATCGCGGCCTTCCTTGCCCTATCTTCCACGTTGGGTCTCCAGGATAGTTTCTGGTCCAAAAAAATTCCCAAATATTTAATCCTATCAGAAAGCACAACGGTACCCCTCCAATCGAGGGAGTTCTGAAATCGGGCATCTTATATCTCCTTGTAAAGAGAACCAATTCCGTTTTTCCCGGGTTGACCGCCAATCCACATGATTCAGCCCATCTAGCCACAGTATCCAGGGCGCAGGATGCCCGCAAATTTGCCTCTGACTAGGATAGCGAGGTCATCTGCATAGGCAACCACCCGACAGTCATTGGCTTCCAACTCCACAAGAAGCTCGTTGACTACCACAACCCAGAGCAGAGGAGATAGGACACCCTTTGTGGCGTGCCCCTGCACACCTCCTCTCAATTATGGCCCCTCCCCACTCCGCTGCGAAAATTCTGCTGCATAGAAGTTTGCTAATAAATTCAGCCAGAGCCGCCTCGACTCCTGAACCCACCAGAGTTCTTTCAATTTCCCCCGGTAAGACATTGTTAAAAGCCCCCTCGATTAGTATCACTATGATGTTAGTAAATAATCACAACAGCAAAAAAAGCAAGCAGCCACACATATGTACAAGGCAATGAAGAATATTCCAAACACATAACCAGCAGCTTCAAGCAAAGAGATTATTTCACACACACATATGTAGTCATCAGCTAAGAGCAGAAGTTGTCACTCACACATACACACGCATATAGCTAAATAACCAAGTATGAGATACAACTGTTCCAGAAGGGATGTTCGTGAAAAGGCTAGACTTTAGAACAAATATGCGAACGAGGTACCAGAGAGTAAAAAAGCAGCGCAAGCTGAAAAATAACGAATCAGTTTGATTTATACGCTATTAGTGGAGTATAATTGTTATTGCGAAGTACTCTCTCAAACTAGTCTAAATAACGATCATTTTGCAATATTGAATATTGGAGTTATTTATTCGACAGTTCAGCGATTCGAACGTTAGCAGAAGGTGCAAAAGAATCGTAATCCCTCGAAATTCGTTACAATATATACAGGACATAGCTAGGCAATGACAACATACAGGAGATGCATTTTAATTCTATAAATCGAATCGCAAGCATCTAAGATTTTGCAGTGATTATTGAAATCATGCCAAATTCCACGAAGTGCGTCATGCATTTCAAGGTTTGATCTGCATGTAATTATATGCAGCTGTTGAAAATGTGTAGACGGTCTGCCTGGCACATTGAACTTCATTTCGCCAAGAAAAAATAGGCTAGCTATCATCCGTCTTAGGAGTTTTACTATAAATAAGAAACCAAGCATATATCTACAGCTATGTTATGTAGGCAACTGTAACAGTTTTAACTAGCTAGCTGCGGTAGACCGGAAGATTCCTTGACGTATCACATGGTAAGGGTTTCAAGCAAAAGGTAAAAATTGTTTTTGAACCGATTCCAGTTTATTTGATCTGATCTGATAATGTGGGCTCCAGAATTTCGAAGCATATTTTATTATCGGCAACACCAAAGAAAGAGTTTTAGTAACGTACGGATCATTGAATTCCTTAGACTACCCTTTAATGAACGCCAAAGTACCTTAAGCCTATTAACCTCAAGTTTAAATATGTAATTTAAAATCAATCACTCATGGGATTGGAAGGTTTTTCGTGAACACATGAACTTACATTTCTGTAGGTTTACTGACATGAAGTTTTCATTACAACATACAACTACGCTGTTAAGATCCAACTAAGGAAGTGCTCTCTCTGATGAGCGGATAGGTTAGGTTAGGTTAGGTTAGAGTAGCCACCGGTGCGAGCACCAGGGCACTTAAGCCCAAAAGGTCCCATTGTTATTACTCAAACCAACAGGTCGATTCAGCAAATGTCAGGAATTTCTTAGCTTCCAACTTAGCCAGATCACAAAGATCGTCAAAGAAGGGAGATCCCAGAGATTTCTTCCTCTCGCGCCAAAGCGCAGAACAATTGTACATAAAATGCTTGACTGTTTCTATCTCCTCTTCGTCTTTGCAGCTCTTGCAGTAATCATTATAGGGAGCACCCAGCCGTTGTGCATGCCAACCGATTGCTATGTGGCCAGTAAGTCCAACCACCACCAGAGATATGTCCCTCCTTCCAAGAAGGAGACTTCTTGTACGTCTCACGCCCCATTCAGGCCACACGAGCTTAGTGTGGTGACAGGATTCGAGATTGTTGCATCTCACACTCCCTTCCCTAAGGAAAATTCCTTTCAAAGTGAGCTTACAGGTAGTGAGCGGCATGTTCAATCCCTTCCAGGACGACGAAAGCGGAACGGATGTGCCCTCTCTTGCAAGTTCGTCAGCCATCTCATTGCCTGGTATTTCCGTGTGTCCAGGTACCCATAACAGACTGATGCAAGTTTGCTCAGCGATCTCGTTAAGAGATTTGCGGCACTTCTCTACTGTCCTGCACTTATATGTAACCGATCCAAGCGCTTTTAGTGCAGCCAGACTGTCCGAGTAATTACAAATTATATTATAGCCGTGAACAGCATTCCTCAGGTGATCAATGGCCTCGTTTATAGCAGCCACCTCCGCCTGAAAGACGCTGCAATGATCGGGTAGGCTAAAGATTAGATTCCACCATAGTTGAGATGCAAAGACCCCGCTTCCCATCTTCTTATCATCCAGTTTGGAGCCGTCAGTATATATCTGCAGCCTATCGCGCAGGTCCGGCGACTCCTTCGACCAATAATCCCTACCCGGGATAACAACCTCGTACTTCATATCGAAAAATACAGTCGGAGCGCAATAGTCCGACGAAGGCGAACCCAGATTCTTAAGGAAGGCTGCATGACCAACCACATTATCCCTCCAACTCTCTCGCCGCAGAGTTACACAGAAGGCTGAAGCTGAATATCTTCTGAGAAGTAAATGTAAGTATATGTGATTCCTTTGGTTGACTTGGAATAGGCCATACGATTTCAACATCCAGGCATACTTCAAGAGGCGAGGTATGCAACAATGTCACTTTTGTAATGCAAATTTTTTTTATTATACCGAACTTATTTATCTGTCTGCCTGGTGTGAACTGAGATAGGGGCAGTAATTTTTTTTTTTAAACAAAGTAGACACAGAAAAACTACCAATTGCCGAGTAATAAATTAACGAGTCAGGTATGAATCATATTCTTTACCCGCCTAAGGGATTTTGGAAGTTTCTCAACAATTCACGCCGGTCACGCGATAACTACGCCAATCGGGAGCAACAAGGAATGTCAAGTTTTTCAGCACCTGACTCCTAACTCAGTGGAGATCTCTCCCTTCCTCTGCGTTCAAACTGTCGATTGTACTACTTTCTTGGTTGGAGCTTCTTCGTCCATTCGCATGACATGGCCTCGCTAGCGAGGCATTTGGGCTTTTATCCGCTGCATTATCTTCATATCTGCACAAAGCACGTACAGCTCATCATTATACCTCCTTCGATACTCGCCGTCGGCATCAGGGACAGAACCATAAATCTTCCGCAGAACTTTTCTTTTGAACACTCCAATAGCCATATCATCTTATCGACATCGTCCACGATTCCGAGCCATACATCAGGTCAGGTATGATAAACGACTTGTTGTTGTTGTAGCGACTTGTAAAGCATGATCTTTGTTTACTTTTCAACTGCCTACATATTCCAAAGTAGCATTTGTTCACAAGAGTTATTATCCGTTTGATTTCTAAGCTGACGTTGTTTCCGCTGTTAATGCTGGTTCCTAGATAGACAAAGTCCTTCACTGTCTCTAATGTATATCCTTCAACAGTGACGTGGTTACCAAGAAGTGGATGCGCCGATTCATTCATACAACAAGCAAGTAGTTTGTTTGTCCTCATTTACCGCAAGACCAATTTGTTTTGCCTCTTTAACTAATACAGAAAAATAGAGCTCACGGCGCGTTTGTTAAGACCACTGATATCAATATCATCAACATAAGCCATTACACGCTCTTGTAATAGATTGTGCCATTACGGTTTATTCATACTACTAGAATAATCTTCTCCACCAATTAACAAAAGATATGTCTGAAAGGGAGTCGCCTTGCATGAAACCTCATTTGATTTTGAATGGCTCGTATACATAGGTCCATCCCAATCATTACAGAACTGGTGGTGTTACTCAACTACCTTTGGCAGAGCCTTATTAATTTTGCAGCGAACTTAAATTCAGACATAGAAGCTATTTCTTATCGCGCTGTCAAAGGCTAATTTGAAGTCGGCACAATGGTCTAGTGTCGATTCTCTTGTCATGAGTCTTCCCCAGGATCTAGTGCAACGTGGAGATCTCGTTGATAATAGATTTCCGGGGTATTAATCAGGTTGACTCCGTGGTAATTAGCGCGGTTCACTTCTGCATAGTCGGGTGTCGGATGCTGAGAAGTGCTCCCGTTACAATTTAAGCACAATCTATAAGTCAGGTACCAGGCCACCATTATTACTCCTGCCGGAATCTATACCGGTATGAAACACTTCCGTTATTCGCCGGATTTTCTTTCTGGAATTCTTCCTATCAGCCAGCATCTGAAGCTCCTCGCCCTCACGCCATGTACCCGGCAGACTTTGTCCTACATTCAAAGTGATCCTCGCTTACCCTCTTCTCTCTCTATACCATTCTGGTCCATTCTCCTGGTTATTCTGGTCCATCCCTTATTCTATTGATCTCCTTCTCACCCCAACTCCAACTCTCAATCCCACACTCACTCTCCGACTCATCCCCACTTATGTACGGAATCTCTATAATAAATTTTGGATATCTTCAACAAATAATTGCGGAAATAAAGCGAATTTAAATTTTCCCTATTAAGGGGCGTGGCACGACCTACTTTTACAAAAAAACCATTCTCTAAATCATCCTGAACCATACGAACGAAACAAACAAAAAAATGTCGAAATCGGTCAAGCTGTTTTTGAGTTTTAGTGACACTTACGCACTGCAATTTATTTTGATATTAAGAGAAACCTCTCCTAAAGGACACCTCTATTACGCGACACTTACCTTGGCCGGAAAGTTTTCCATGCATCCAGTTTTAGGTAAAATTTTTACAACAAATTTCCCTCCGTTATGTCTATCTTGGCCGGACGCGGACAGCTATTTACTATAAAATGGGATGAAAAACATCCACTAGGCGAACACAAACCTCTTATCGGCAGACTTGGTGACCTGTTTTCATAACACATCAATCCAAAACCTCTCTTGGACGAACGCGAACTCCTCGTTAGCGGACAAAGTGTGACAGTATACCTATACCAATTTTCACATTTGAATATGTCGTACTGGTGGTTGTGTAGATAAATTTCAACAAAGCTCACTACTTAGTATCACTTTTATGTAAATGAAAGGCTTCCGGATCGCCTGAATTTAGGTTAGATTGAACTGGCCGGTCTGTAGGGACCTCACATGAACTGAATATGTCCATAGTGTTACCATACCAGAAGTTTATTTGACAATCAAACTAAAAACCACCCTCAAGAACCATTACCTATGAAATAACTACGCCATTTTGGAAAATACCAGAAGTTTACTGAGGCTCACCTCGCTGGCTTTTTCTAGACCTGAAAATTTGATTTGACATCATTTATTGATCTGCCAGTTTGTACGATTGTCTTAGTGCCGGATTGGCGCAGTAACACCATCCCGGTTTCCGCGTCTTGCCCCACCCTTCCACCTCGATTGGGGTGTTAAAAACTCCACCGAAGCACAGGGTTACATACTTTTTTGAGCAGTGTAATAAAAAGATTGCTCTTTAAATTAGAAAGTTGTGAGTACTAAATCTCTGAAACAATACAAACATTTTAAAATATCTACCCATCCACACCCTTAAGTGGAAACCTCTCTTGGGAGGTTGGATTAACGTTGGCTGATGGAGAGTGTCCGCCCAAGTGAGGACTCACTGTATATAGATAAGGATAGATATTAGGTTGGGTCAAATTTATTGTTGAAAAGGCACATCCAGTTTCTGAATCTATTGGTCATACTGAGTAGCATTGTCCATGGGACCATAGGTCTGAAAAGAATTTCGAGCCTCCCTAATTTTGTTACAAAATTTTATATCCCAATCCGAATAGCGGCTCACACAAATAAAATACATGAAAATGAATGTCAAATTCGGATTGCGATATAAAATTTTCTAACAAAATTAGGGAGGCTCGAAATTCATTTCAGACATATGGTCCCATGGACAATATTACTCAGTATGACCCATAGATTCAGAAACTGGATGTGCACCTGAATTGTTTTTTCCCCCATTTTTCCCCATACAATTTGACCCGCCCTAATAAATATATTATATTTTTTTGTATTAATAAAACTTTATTTGCTACTCTTTCTTTAAATTTAATATAGTATAAGTATGCTTGTATATATGTATGTAATATAGATATAATATGTACGGTATATTTAATATATGTATGTATTTTATTTATGTGGGTCATTTGTATATGTACAAGAGGAAGTGGGATGACGTTTCAAAATTAAGTGTAAGTGTTTATTTATTTGTCAATTGTGTAAATAAGTTTGTGGGTGTATTGTGAGCATTTTACATAATACAGTGAAAATATTTTAAAAAAATTTTTATTAATATGTATGTATGTATGTATATTTATAATCATCGCAGCATGACCTGCAATTTTGCTAAAACATTTTAACAATTTAAGAGCTTAATAATATATTTGTTTAAATAGCATTCAGGCCCGTTTTCACTATCTTCAGTTACGCACTTACACTATAAGAAGAAGTGTAAACAAAAAGCAGCTGTTTGGATAGCTTTCAAAACATTTTTGCGATTTGTTGTGAAGTTATCTGAAAGATTGCTATGCTCCAGGTAAAATCTAATTTAACTGGAGAGGGTGAAAACGGCCACTAAAAAATTAGCCACACATTAAGTTTATATATGTATGCGGGTATATTTTAAAAACCGCTCATTAAATCTCTTAAACATTAGAGGATAACTGTATGATTCGTTAGTTACAGTTAAGTAGTAAGCACAATGTTTACCCACTCAAACAAATTTGAATGAAACGAGTAAAGAAGCCTGAGTTCGGGTTAAATTGAATTATAAAAAGCTTGATCTGAACTTGTGTAAGCCTACATATATCAAAACGGTGATTGCACACACATTACTTAGTTTTCAGATGTAATATTTTCATATAAGTTAAGATGTATCAACACAAGAACTATCAATGCTCTTAGTCCCAATATGATCACTTTATGAATAGAAAACAGGTAAAACGGAATTACCTTCGGTCGTGCCATATACCTTATACCTTGCATGAATGGAGCAGATTATCAGATAGTAACACAAGTAAGGAAGTCTAAGTTTGGGCGAAACTGAACATCAAACACCAAACCTGAGCTCTCATATATATAATATATTGTAACGAATTAAATAACTCCAGTATTCAGTATTGCAAAAAGGTCTTTATTTCGACTACTTTGGGAGTAGTACTTCACAACTAAAATTATACCTCGCTAATAGTGTTTAAATCAAACTGATTGACCTTCGCTTGCATCTCGCTGCTTTTATACTCTCAGTTAGACTCGTTCACGTATTTCTCCTAAAGTCTAGACTTTTTATGAACATGCCTTCTGGAACAGTTGTATCGCATACTTGGTTATTTAGCTATATCCGTGTGTATATGTGAGTAACAACTCCTGATCTTAGCTGATGACTACATATGTGTATGTGAGACATTGTCTTCACTTCGAGGTACTGGTAATGTGTGTAGAATATTCTTCGTTGCCTTGTACATAAGTGTAGCTGCTTGCTTTTTTATTGTTGTTATGATTATTTACTAACATCATAGTGATGCTAATATTCGCCACAATATAATATATATTTATATATATTAGACTGGGTCGATTTATTAACCGATATCGCGCCATCGATTTTTTGATAGGATTTGGGATCAGGAAAAAGTTCCACTACCCATACCCGATATCGGATAACTTTCGTTCATACAAATCGACCCAGGTTAATATATATACTATGGAGCAAAAGTGTACACTTAAGGACCAATTCACCAAGTTATGTCATACACAAAACTTTTCTCTATATTATGATAAAAGTCAACCATGCTATTATCTCTGCCATTGCTTTTTGAACATGGATAAACTAATAAAAAAACAACAAAAACATATGCGCTAAACAAAATTTACCTTTAAGGTACCTAGGATAGATATAGTGTTTTGCACTCACTGAAATTTGTTGCAATTAAATACAGTAGGCGCGTCGCACTTAGAATTAATTTTTTCAGCTTGTGTTGATTTGGTGCGATTAGTGCTTAATATTTTGACAGATACAAATTTTGGTGCAAAATGAAACCGCGTAACAACAAAATGATTGTGGAAGTAGAAAAACTGCTTAAAAAAGTGAATGTATAATATTAAGGCCAACAGCCAGCCAAATTTCAACGTGATACCTTCAACGGCTTAGGATTTATTTCTTAGGAGACTTTGACATTTTCCTTTCAAAATGTAGGCGGTGCGCGGCGATTTTCCAAAAATTGTTAAAAATTTCTATTTCTTATTATAAAGTCAGCTAACATATCAAGCCTCATCAGTTTATCGGTCTTTGGTAATGAATTATAGCTTTTTCCATTTTTCGCAATTTTCCACATCAAAAACTGGATTATCGTGCAAATGGGCGACCATTTTCCATGCAGCTCTATTCTGGGAATAGAGCCAGTATACCATATTTCGTAAAGTTATCTAACTTTTTACTCAATTTATCGTGTTAACGAGCAAAGAGTCGGCGCATATGCGCCTTGGCAACCACGCTACTGTTGGCAGTTATAATTTCAAAATAGCAAAAGATTTTGTTTATTTGGGAACCAGCATTAACACGAACAACAATATCAGCTCTGAAATTTAGCGCAGAATCGCTATTGCCAATAAATGATACTTTGGACTAGATAGGCAATAGAAAAGTAAATTTCACTCTCGACAAACGAAAATTATGCTCTACAAGTGACTTATCGCACCCATCCTGCTTTATGGTGCAGAAGCATGAACCATGAATACATAAGATGAAGCGGCTCTGGAAGTGTTCGAGAGAAAAGTTCTTGGAAAGATTTACGGACCTCGAAGCGTTTGTAACGGCGAGTACCGTAGAAGATATATAATGAGTTGTACGAGCTTTACGCAGACATCAACATAGTCCAGCATATTAAAATGCACCGGTTATGAAAGTATTTTTATCCGAACCCACCTACGGAAGCACTCCGCTGAAAGGACTAGGTTGAAATGATTTACATTCCCTTGGTGTGACCAATTGGCGCCAGTTAGCAGAGCGAAGAAACGGTTAAGCTCCAATTAAGTAAGTAAATATCGTGTTAACGGACAGACGGTCCGGTGTGTTATTTAATTATCTGATCAACGCCCTAGATTAATGACTAGTACCAAGGACCTACCTATTTATTTTCTTAGCTTTTAGTATTATTAGTACTTAATGTACGTAGGTATTGTTTTCAATAAAACCGTTTAACTTAAAATTTGTTTTTATTATTTTTTTTCAAGTTTTTAGTCTTTATTTAATTGCCTATTATTTCTCATTCTATTTAGTTCATTTAGTGACTCATTATTACAAGGACTCTTTCCTGACAATTTGTTACAATCTAAGTCCTCAATACATAATCCTTCCAAAGACTTTACTCGACTCCGCGCCACGTATGCTTGTCCCTCCGCCAACTCCAAAATATTTTGATGTCACTTCTATCGGACAAATATGAGCCAAATCGGACCACAAATACGATTTTTGTGAATATCTCGATCCTTGCGCCACCTAGCGGCGATTTTTTTCTTACTATTGCATTGTCATCGGGTTCTGAACTATATTCCAAGTTTCAAGCTTGTAGCTTATCGGGAAGTTACTTAAATTTCAATTACAAAAAAAATGCTGTCCAGCCTGCCAAGTCAACCTAAATAAAACCGTTTAAAAAGAAGAGCACGTAAGAAGAAATATTAAGAAATAAAGTAATTTACATACAAATCTTGTTAAATTTTCTCTTATTTCAGAAAATGTATATAAAGAAAAAAGGTGTCAGAAGACCAGCTGATACAATTAGCTTATAGCAAACTACAATCAAGCGGGAACACCAACTGTGACCTTGATATGCTGGGCAAATCTTAGACATCGCAATATTAAGAAATGGACGAACAACAGAAAGTGATTGCGCGTAAACTTATTTCTGATATATTGTACCACGGATGCATGGGTACCCTCCAAAATAACCATGCTTTAGAAATACAGGATTTCCTACTTACGTCTACACGTCAGCCATCTATTTATCAATAAACAGAGTCTTCACCAGAATTTATTGTGGCACACAAAATGCTCGACTTTTCGGATCAGGAGGTACCAATGACTAGTAATTCTAAAGCGTTATCCAATCGACGTGGTAGTGATATTCAATGCTTTTATGAGAGCTTCGGTGAGGAGTATTAAATCAAACCAATTTTAAAGTGAAATTTCGTCGTTTTATATTTGCGCATGGCTTTTATGTCAAGTATGGGCCGGGCCGGGCCGTATTAGCGGTGTTATACAGTTAAAAATGGCAAACGAATCGGAAGTGCGTAAACCATTGTAAGTGACAAAAGTAAGAAAAGGAAAGTTATCACCAGTTTTCAAAAGAACCCCAGTCTTTCGAGAAGAAAACTGGCGCAAAAATTGGAATGTTGCGAATTTTTCGTCTGAAAAGCAAGAGAGGAGACTAACCAAAGAACAAAGAAGCGGAGCCATAAACAGTCAAATTTATGGTAAGGAATGCTTAAAAAACTTTAAACGCCTTGTTGAGAAAGCATAAATGTTCAGCGCTCTTTTGGCCGGACCTAGCCTCATGTCACTATAGCAAATTGACTTTGGAATAATAATCAAAAAATAATGTTATTTTGTGCCTCGAGAACTGAGGCCAATCGAAAGATATCGGGCATTGGTCAAAATGGAAATCAAGAAAACCAAGTAAGTAGCCCGCCATGCAAAAATTTTCGTGCAAAGTGGCATTTTGCAACTAAAAAAGGAACAGATAACAAAATAAAATTTTAATGGAAGGGTGTCTGAAAAATTGCAAGTGTAAGTCAAACTAGTCTATGAAAAACAGAATAAAAAGGCAGTAAATCTCATTTTACTGCTTTTAAATTTACAAAAAGTCACATGCTAACGTGTCTCTTCGTAGTCACTTAATAGTTCAATGTTTATTGGTTTTTGTTGTGTAGCAAATAAAATTATTTTATTAGTTAAAACAAACGTAAAACTGGTACTACATATTTCTCTGATTTAATTTTTTACACTTTACTGCCTTTTTGCTATGCACGGCAGTATAGTAGTCAGATCGGGCCAGTTCCAACAAATGACTAATCGGACAGCCAAATATACAAGCTCACCGAATTTCATCCAGATATCTCAAAATTAAGAAACTAGTTTGCGTTCAAACAGATGGGCATTGCTAAATAAACTCAGCTCGTCATCCTGATCATTTCGGTATACAGTGCTGTTTAAGCGACTTAAACTATGAGGAGTTTTTTTCTTTCGTTTGTTTCATAAGCGCTGAAATTCTCATCCGGCTTATGAAATATTCTAAAGACATAGTTTTAGTTTTTAATTTAAAATGGACGTTCTTCGAGTAGAAGATGGGGTGCCAATACCTCACAGCCCAGTGCTCGCCTCCACATCACATTTTGAAAGGGGTCTTCAAATAGAAGATGAGGTGGCTCATTAGAGCGAAACCTCAGAGTTCCCTATGCTCGCCCAAATTAAATAAATTGAGGTTTTTCTAGTAGAAAATGGGGTGCCAATACCTCAGAGCCCCGTGCTCGCCTCCACATCACATTCTTTAAGGGGTCTTCAAATAGAAGATGGGGTGGCTCATTAGAGCGAAACCTCAGAGTTCCCTATGCTCGCCCCAAATTAAATAAATAAAGGTGTACCGATGCTTTGCATGGTCCCATGTTTTAAAGGCACCACTTAATAAATTGAATACATTAAAATAAAGAAATTAAATAAATAAAGGTGTACCGATGCTTTGCATCGCCCGTGTTTTAAATACACCATAAATAAAATTAAAAATAATAAACTTATAAAATTAAATACAAAAAAAAAAAAATAATAAATTTAAAAAATGCTTGGTTGCAATAGGCTTTGAACCCGCAACCCCAAACGTTTGAGACGGGTACGTCACCCACTCTGCCACGACTCATACGCGTACAAGCACATCAAATTACTCCCTTATAACTCACATTAAACTGCTCGCCCTCAACTGCCCCACGCTTAGCTAAGTGCACTCGCGAAAACTCGAACACACGATAACTCGAACTTTCGGAAACTTGAACATTTTTTTCTCCATTGACTATTTTAAAACTCGAACAAAATGTAGCTACTCTAAAACTCGACCAATTATTTTCTTTTTTCATGGAAAAACATGTGTGGTGACGAACAATAAACACAATCCTTAGCCCGTGTGCTAATTTCCAGCAACCGATTTCACTAAGTCCGTTTAAAATAAAACTCTTAGTATTTTCTGCTGATTTTAAACTCTTTATTGATTTACCGACGGTAATATCGCGTCGGTATGCATATGAGCGCAAAAATTGACTGACTTTACTTTAATATTTCAATTACCAAAAAGGTGTCTATTTACTTATTAAATAAATTACATAGGTAAAGAGTTTAACAAAGGAAATTAGAAAACAATGAAATCAAGAAAAAAATAAAATAATAGAAAATATTGAAACCAATAAGCGGACTGTAACAATTGACTGCGTAGCGGTAGAATCGTATGATGCTGCTGGCATTGAACTTGCATTCGCTTTGTATGAACATAGGGATAGGCATACATATGAATGTACGCTTGTTATTAGGCAAATGCATGCTAGTGAGCGCTCAACAGCTTTAGTAGGCTATGCAGTTATTATGTATTAAATATGATGTTATGTTGAAGGAGTTGAATGACTTCCGGCGTATGACGATATCGCAGAGGTTCTCAAGTAGTTATTACGATGGAACAAAGTAGTCTGCGGTTCCCAAACAATGTGAGAAACTGTCGTTTTGCATGTGCTGTAACGCCCTATATTCAAATTTTTGTCGTTATGTGCGTCTTTTGTTTCATTATAAGGCGCCACACTGACTAGGTTTCTTGCTAATTACGGAACTTTTCTTTTAAATTGATTGATATTTGTCAGTGATATGTACACGGGATTTTGCGCGGTAAAGATCAAATTTATTTGCGTTTTATAATGGGACGAAAACGAAATGTTTTGAGTTTAGCAAAAAAGGCTGAAATAATTAACGAGGCCAAGAATGGCGTTAGTATCACAGCTCTATCCAAAAAATATAACACTGCCAAGTCCACAATTTGTGGAATTGTGAAAAATGAAAACAAAATTTTGAAATGCGTTAATAACACGCTATCGGGCCCTGGAAAACGTAAAACGCTTCGCGCTTCAGAATTGCCAAACATGGAAAAAAAGCTTTACAAGTTATTACAACGCAGCAAGAATTATCCTATAAATGGTTTAATTTTGAAAGATAAAGCTAAGGAGTGACATGCCAAATATAGCGAGAATGGCTCAACCTTCTTTGCAAGCGATGGATGGCTACAAAATTAAAAAAAACGGCATGGCATACGATTGATTTCAATCTCAGGGGAAAAACTATCCTCGCGACCAGAGTTAATGGAGCCTTTCAAAACTCAGTTACAAGCTAAAATTCAGGAGCTTGAACTATGCCCAGAACAAATTTACAACGCAGAAGAATCCGGGTTATATTGGAAGCTCCTTCCGGGAAAATCATACGTTTCTAGAATGGAAAAGCCGGCACCGGGAAACAAATCTGAAAAACAGCGCATCACATTTCTGGCGTGTGCGAATGCTACGGGGAAACACAAGGTTAAAATGATTGTCATTGGAAAAGCCAAAAATCCGCGTGCATTTAGGCATTTTAACTGCCCAGTGGAGTACCGAAGCTCAAAATCAGCCTGGATGACAACAACTCTGTTCCAAAATTGCTTCACTTTTCGTTTCTACCACAGGCAAGTTCATATTTGACTACAAACTAAACACCCTTTAAAAACCCTATTTTTTTTATTACATAGGTGAAAACTTATTTAAAAAATATAGGACTACCTCAAAAGGCGTTACTTTTGCTTGACAATGCACCTTCGCATCCAAACGAGGACTCGTTAAGATCCGAAGATAGTTTAATTAGGGTGATGCTTATGCCGCCGAATGTAACTCCTTTGATTCAACCAATGGATCAAAACGCAATAAGAAGAACAAAGCTACATTACCGAAATTCTCTCTTGGCAGCTATTTTCTCCGATGATTGCGATTTGATCCAATCAGTAAAAAAATTAGCTTGAGAGATGCTGTTACATTTTTGGATAGAGCTTGGAATAAATTGAGACAGGAGACGTTGGCGAAATGCTGGACAAATATTTTAAACTTTGCAAACTTGAAAGACGATGACGACGATGACATTCCAATTAGTGTCTTGAAAAACCAAATGGAAGCTGAAGCTAAAAGTATGGAAAAAGAAGCTACCGAAATTCTCGAACACTTAAATCCTGAGGTAGTTATAGTTTGATGTAAATAAAAAAACACACGATAACAATAATAAATATTTATTAGGCTACTTCCACAGAAGAAGATAAGAGACTGGAATAACGACGACATGACTGAAGAGGATCATATTGAAGCTATAAAAGAAAGCGATTCCGAAGATTGAAGTTACAGGTGGAAATGAACAAGAACGCATAAGTTCGTCCGAAGCCGTAACAATTTTCAACAAAGCTATAGCATGGGTAACTGCTGAAAAAATTAGCCCGAGGAAATTTAATGTGCTACAATCACTGCGCGAATAGGCTGTATTGAATGCGGTAGAAAATAAGAAACATCAAACCAAGATCACTGCCTTTTTCCCAATAATTTGTAAACAACATTCATATTTGCTAACATTTTTTATTAAATAAACTGGCAATGAACTACAAAACCAGAGAATCTCTTTGATTAACTATGCCATAAAAATGGACAGGGTATAAAAACTGTTAAAACGAATACATATATATTAAAAATACATAACGTTTGAAAACTTGAACATTTCGATAACTCGGACAGGGCTGGTTTTCATTAGTTCGAATTTTCGCGAGTGTACTGTACTTATTCTTGTATCTGTATCTTCTCCTTTAAGAACTTGCAAATTTAGAGATTCGGACCAAACTTAATATAACTTTTCAATTTCATGAAAATTATAAAAAAAAGAGGAATATTGAAGAGGATCCAAAACTTGTCCAGGGGAATATAATTTTAAGGCTTTAAATGAGCGCCAGCTCTAAATAAATGATCCGCTCTGCAAGCTACTGCAAATATAGAAGTGGATGTTATAAATTCAGTGGTGGAAATTGCAAGTGAATGCCCCTGCGAAAAAAGGCACCTTGTAGCGGTGCAGGGACGTACGCCGATCGCATTCGAACACCGGCCCACCTTGGGAAGTAAACATGGCATTATAGTCAATGTACTCTACCGCGGCGGACCAGATGAGTTCCTCTTTACAAAATTTTGACAACCACGCTTGTCATATCACGCAAGTTGTCGTACGGACAAGATGAGCAACAGCAAACAAAACAAACAAAGAATTAGCTCGTTTTCCTCAGACACTAAAATTCCAGTGCTAATTTTCGTATTGCATGTCGATATGAAATCAGTAGACAGATCTTTAGAACTATGTAGAATAGGTTAGTTTGAGCTGGTCGGTCAATAAAGACCTCACATAGACTGAATATGTCCATAGTGTTACCAGAATTTGTTTGACGACCAAAAGAAAAAAACCACATTGGACACCAGGGGCCTACTCTGTATTATGATGCGTAAGAAAAAATACGCGAAATCGCAAAATCGGTACCCTGTATCTTGACATTCGCATGCATACTTTGACATTCGCATTCACATTTTGCCCATTCGCAATTTTTCTTCCTTTTCGCATTGCCAGCACTCTGTATAGCGAAAGCGAATGTCAAACAGCATTGATTTTCGCATTTTTCTTGCTACAACTAATAGGCATTCGCATTGTTCAAATATGTAAGTATTAATTGATGATTTTATCAATTGATATCTTTATATTCATTGAACATTCTTTTAAAAATATGTAGGGCAATTCCAAAGACTAAACAAACACAAAAGCAACAATTTGAAATCCTAGTGAACTTCATGGCAGCACACCCAGATTTGGCCACAGGGTTACTTATACCGCCCAACGCAAAAACAACGGCCAATAATTTATGGAAGAGAGTAACTTCCCAACTAAATGCAGCTGGACCACCGATGCGTGATATGACCGGCAGGAAAAAAGTAGGCTGTGTGATATATGTGTACTTTTTAATTCTATACCAATATTGCTGGTACGGGGGCGGCCCATCTGTTTACTCATCACTCACCCAATTGGAACAGGAAGATAGCGAGTTGCTGTCGATGAACCAAGCTGTGGACAAGATAGGTGGCACGCGGGAGTTTGGTGGGTGTCAGGCTATGACGGTAATACGAAGTGATGTTTTAGAAGCTGCTTTTAATGACGACAGCGATTCAGTCGAAATGGACGCACAGGAGAACGAGGAATCTTCCTGCAGCCGTTCAGTACTTACTCCACGCAAGAAGCGTAGCCTGTAGAGCAAGTGGACAACGAAATTGTATACCAAATCAACTCAATAAAAGTCCTAAACGAGATGAATAACAATTTGAAAAACATTTCCAAAACCATGAGAATTACATTCAAAATAGAAAAAAAGGATTGAAGATGAGAGACAAAAAGACGCACTGAGATGCACTGTGGCTACAAAAATAAATACCTACAAGAATAAACTCCATAACACTCCGAAAGATAAGCTTATATTGAAGGTTTTTGAGGACACTAAGAACTTCGTGAAACAACATAAAGACAATATAATAATTACAACCGCAGACAAAGGACACAAAACAGTACTAATGTACAAGGTAGACTATAAACAAAAAATGGAACAACTACTAAGCGACAAAAACACATACAAAACAATAAGAACTGATCCTACACAACAACTAGTACGGAAAAACAACAACATCATAAATGACATTTACAAGCGGAGAAACGTTAAGAAGCAACTTACTTGCACTGCGGCTACAGCGCCAAGATTGTATGGACTACCCAAGATCCATAAAGAACAAACTCCGCTTAGACCGATTTCATCTTCTGTAGGTGTACCATGCTACAAACTTTCAAAACACATTGGACAGACCTTAAAAAACATAATATGTGGTACCCTCAATGTCAAAAATTCCCTCCAATTAAAACACAACCTCCAAGAAGTTAACATAGCGGAAGATGAAATTCTAATATCGTTTGATGTAGTTTCCCTCTTCACAAACATTCCCATACTATTAGCCATTCGAACAATAATGAGAAAATGGGAAAAACTAAAAGAACACACTACTTTATCAAATAAACAGTTTCAAACTTGCCTCGAATTCTGCTTGAGGGACAACAATTATTTTACATACGACGGCAAATTCTACCAACAAGTATACGGAATGCCTATGGGAAACCCCCTATCACCTACAGTAGCAGATATAGTGCTAGACAAAATACTTGACGACAGCATCACCGAGCTCAAATCCAGGGATATATATATCAAATACATAAATAAGTATGTACACGATATATTTGCAATAATTAAAACAAAGGACATGGAAGAAATTTTAAAAACTTTTAACGCACAACACCCAAAAATCCAATTCACGGTAGAAAAAGAGAAAGAAAATAAATTGGCCTTCCTAGATATGGAAATAATAAAATCGGATAAAAAGTTGAAAACGAATTGGTATGCAAAAGCTGTAGCATCGTCGCGAATAATTAACTATCATTCTAATCAACCATGGATACAAAAAAGAAACACGGTAATCAACTTTATAAAGAAAGTACGCGACTTAAGTGATCAGGAGTTCATAACTGAAAACAACCGAAAAATTAAAAATATTTTATACAAAAATGCGTACCATAATAAATTAATAGACACATGGCTGGCAACAACAAAAACAATCAGCACTAACAATGTAACCAACAATGCAAATTTGAATAATGAAAACAATAAGAGACTATATACAGGTGTAACATACATACCAGGACTAACGGACAACAAATCAATGGAAAATTTGATGCGAAACAACAACATAACATTATCACATAAACCAAACCAAACACTAAATAAAATATTTACACAAACAAAAGACAAAATTATCAAGGAACAACAACACGATGTAGTCTACGAAATAAAATGCAACGGAAAGGAAGGAGAAGTGTGCGAAAAAGTTTATATTGGTACAACGAAGAGATCATTGGGCATTCGAATTAGTGAGCACAAATCAGATGCGAAAAATATGAAAACGACTACTGCTATTGCTGAGCACCTAACCAACAAATGCCATACAGCGGACTTCGAAAATGTTAAGATTTTAGATATAGAGAGGAGAGAGAGGACGCGACTAACACTCGAAGGGTTACGTATACAACAAAAAATAGAGAAGACGGTAAACTTCAAAGAAGACGTAAATAATATAAACGGCGCATACACAACTGCCATCAAATGCAATGGACGAGGCAATGGGCGCAGTCGAAAATTTTAATTGTGCTAGTTTGTATATATATGTATGTTGTTGAATGAACGTTTTTGTTAATAAATGTTACATGTAAAAAGGAAACATTTTATGTTAAAGGTATACGTTTTAGATTAAATGTTACGTCTAAAGACTAAATTGCAGTTCAAATGTTATTGTATTATGTTAAATTTAAGTGAACTGTTGGAAAATATGTTATTGCTTGATGTTAGTTATTAATAACTTTTTAATGTTTGTTTTTTCGTTTTATGTTTTATTAGAATAAACCAGACTCCCTGATGAAGATGTTATAAAAAACATCGAAACGCGTAGGAGAATAAGAAAAAACAAAAGTTTTTGTCTTTTTATTTATCGGCCGAAAAGCTCCTTTTGGAAAAATTGAAAAAAAGTTAATTTTTCCAAAGAACAATTTGTTCATAATCAAAGAATGGACCGTGAGAATTTAAGAATAACATTAACGTTCACTTCTTCCGTTTCAATTTCTGAACTGGAAGGATTTTCAACTCAATATTTATACAATTAATTTAAATTTTTTACTAGATGTATAAATTGTTAAAAATGCTAAGATTTTTATGAAAAAATGAATAAAATCCTTCAAAAGGTGCCTAAAAATTTTAGCTTTTTTTAGCAAAAAATTTTTTTTAGCTTTTAGCTTTTTTCCCCCATTTAGCTTCTTTTCTGGAAAATTTCTGGTAACACTGGGTCAGTGATGCATATTCAAGCAAAAAATAAGCGAATAATAAAAAAGCGACATTGTTAGCGATGCGATAGCGCTACAGAGTTCCATTACCTTTCGCATAGCAACTTATTTTCGAATCGCACTGCCTTTCGCATCGCAATATAGAGTAGGCCCCCAGGACTTATGTTATAGAATAACTCCATCCTCTTGGAAAACACTAGACGTTTTCAAGGACCTAGCTTAAATGCTACCTTGAGCTCTAGCAACTATAACGCGCCTAATAGCTGGCGCCTTGAGCTGGTGAGAGCAGGACACGAAAACAGCGTTTCTCCCTGCAGCCCGCACTGTGTATAGCTTAAGCTGCAACCGTGTTAACTTTTATATTGACAGTCAAGCAGCAATTAAGGCAATAATTGGTACCACAAAAATGCAGTGAATTAAGTAACGACGAATTTAAGAAGGTAGCAGCGAATTTTAAGGGGAGTGAGCGAAACACCTGGCAATGCGCATCGTGCCTGTTAGACGTCAGTACGAGTATTATTGATTCCCATGATGAGAGAGATACTGATGATACCTCCGTTACCGGTAGCAAGATTGAACAATTGTTCATAAAACACTTAGGAGTGTTTAAGGAGAAAATGGAGAGCATCGAAAGAGCTGTTGCAGGCATCCGTACGGATTTAAATAAACTTTCCGAGCAAAACGCTAAACAATACAAGAAATTGGAGGAACGAGGAAGTGCGGTCGAAAGAAAATTCAGCTCACTAGACAACGTTTCAATATAGCCGGATGGCATTATATCGGAACTTAGTGAACGTAAGAAGCGAGAGACAACCGTAGTTGCTATGAATGCACCAGAGTCTACAAAGCCTGATTGTAGTAATACTTTTTATACACACTGTAAAGTTGCAGTAAAACAGTATAAACCTGTTTTGATAACTAACTAAAGTAATGTATATATGTATGATTGTATGTCTAATCTTCATATCTCATACTCTCATCACATCGGATGATCAGAATAAAACACACGTTCAGGCAGTCAATAAATGACCAGAAACTAGACAACTTGAAGTTTCATTACATGGCGCAGCCGAAAAAACGAAAAAGAAAAACACAAAAACTGATTTGCCAGAAAATATTTATTAATACGGAAAAGGAGTTTTTAGCGAAAATTTTTACGCGTTGTTAAATTCATATACATTTAATGAACCTAATTAAATGGGAAGAGCTAAACTCAACACTAGTGTTCGCATAGTGAATAACAAACCACGTGGAAGGCTATCCAAGCAGATTCGATATATCTACGTTAAAAGCATGGAATACGTAAGAAAAGTTGATGAGCTTAAATTAAGTGGGAATTTAGCTGAAAATTGGAGAATATTCTTGCAAAACTTTCAAATATTTGCGGTGGCTGTCGAGCTAGATAAGAAGGCGGAAGCAGTAAAAGTCGTTATTTTTATTAAACGCGATTGGCACAGAGGCAATCGAAATATTTAATACTTTCAATCTTGAAGATGAGAAAAAGAAAGAATATAATGAGGTTTGAAAATTTGAAAATTTTTGTAAGCCAAAAAATAACGAAGTCTACGAAAGTTTTGTGTTTCATAATCGCAGCAGTGAGTTGGTAGATGCAATACATAAGAATCAGGGTAAGAGTGAAGTTAAAACTACTGTCAACGAAGCACAAAGAAGTGAAGCAATCAAGAACAAGGAAACTAAAAAGGGCAACATAGACTGTAAGTTTTGTGGTAGATAACATTTAACAGGTAAATGCATGAAGGCATGTAACAAATGTAGGCAAAATAATCATTTCGCGAGTGTATGTAACAGGGAATTGGTTAAAGAAATAAAACGAGAAGATGGAAACGAAGATGAATCCTATTTATATTTAGACATAATTAAGAGCAAAGGCAATTCAAATATTTGGTATGAAAATATTAAAATTCAGGACAAAGAAATTTTATTTAAATTGGACACTGGAGCCATGGTTAACATTTTGCCTATGAAATATGAAGGAATTGAAATTTAATAGGATTAACGAAAGCAATGAATGTTATTAGCATATAACGGTACAAGAATTGAAAAGTTAGGCTATGTGATATTGAATTTCAATGTAAAAAACAAAATGGAGTACATAAAATTGTTCGTAGTCAGTGAGATAGATTCGACCCCAATTTTAGGGTTGGAAACTTGTGTTCACTTAGGACTTATTAAAAGAATTAATAGCATTACAAATTTGCAAAATTACGATGTAATTAATAAATACAACAGCGTTTTCAGCGGGTTAGGGTGTTTTAAAAACAATTGTCCAATTGAACTAAAAGATAATGCCGAGCCGTGTTCGAAGCCGGCATCACGAATACCATTATCTCTAAGGGAACCTTTGAGAAAGGAACTAAAAAATGTGTGTGATAAAGGTATTATTGAGAAAAATGATAAGCCAAGCTCATGTATTTCGAATATAGTCATAGTTGAGAAACCGAACAAAAAATTAAGAATTTTCATTAATCCGAAAGAACTCAGGAATGCTATAAAAGATAATTTTTATGAAATGCCGACATTTGAACAAATAAAACCAAATTTGCTTAATAAGAAAATATTTTCAGTCTTCGACTTAAAAGACGGATTTTGGCAAATAGCATTGAATGAAAAATCTAAGAGCTTTGCACCTTTAGCACGCCATTTGGTTGTTATAGGTTTATGAGATTACCTTTTGGCTTGAAAATAGCATTTGAAAAATGTAACGAAGAAACGTGAAGTTAATTTCTTAGGTCATACAATATCTGAAAGAGCAATATCAATAGATAAGAACGGACTGAAAGGGATTGATGATTTAAAAGCTCCAAATTGTAAGAAAGACTTGCAGAGACTAATGGGTTTTATTAACTTCAAAAATACGATTTAAGTTTTACATACTTGCCAGGGAAATATCTTTATCTAGCAGATTGGTTATCACGTAGTATCGTAACAAATGTCGAGAATGAGGTAGAGATTAAAGGATTGGAAGACATGGTCCACACTATAAACGTAAGCAATGACAGGAAAATCACTATACAGGAAGAAACAGAAAAAGATAGTGTAACTATTGAAAGTTGTTATGAGTTATGTTAAAAATGGTTGGCCGCCAGATAAAACTAAATTAGATAGAAATTTACAACACTTATGGAAACACAGAATGAGTATATTTGTAGAAGATGGGGTGGTATTTTTGGATGACCGCATTTTTATGCCACAAACTCTTCGCGTAGTCGTACTAAAACAATTTCACAGATCCCATTTGGGAATAGAGAAAACTAAAAATAGGGCAAAACAGCTTTTATACTGGCCCAATATGAATCAAGATATAGAATCAATGGTTGTCAAATGTAGAGTAGGTAAAAAATATATAGCTTCTAACGCGAAGGAACCCCTTTTAAATCATTCTATCCCAAATGGACCTTTTGAGAAAATAGCAATGGATACTATGGAATAGGCAGCAAAGAATTTTTAGTTCTATCCGATTACTTTTCAAAATATTTAGAAATAGTGCCACTAGTTAAAAAGACAGCAAAAGCTCTTTCAGAAAAACTCAATGTCATTTTTTCTACGCACGGTTATCCCCTTGAGATTATATCCGACAATGTTCCATTTGGGTCTTTTGAATTTAGACAATGGGCGAAAGATTTAGATACTACCACAAGCCCAAATTATCCTAAGTCGAATGGGTTTGCAGAGCGCATGGTTCAAGTAGCCAAAAATCTTGTTCATAAATGTAATGACGAGAAAAGTAATTTATGGCATGCACTTTTAGAGTATAGGAATATGACCATTAAGAACTCAGAGTACTCGCCAGCGCAGTTATTAATGGGTAGGCAAACAAGAACCTTAGTTCCAGGGAGCGACAAGTTTTATAAAAACACAGAAGTTGCCAAGAAAATATAATCGGTCTTAAACAATAACAATGTAAGTAACAAAAAATATCAATTGAGAAAAATGATTTCGAAAAAGGAGATAGAGTATGGTTAAAAGAAGGAAGAATTTGGATTCCCGCAAAAATTGTAGAAAAGCATTCCTCTCAACGTTCTTACATAGTTCAAAGGGATGATGGAAAGTCTTATCGTAGAAATTCCTTTTTTTTAAGAAATCGTAAATGAATATATTTGAAATGTAAACATACTTGAATTTGGTCGCATAATTGTATACTAATTCTCAAAACATTATTATTCGATATACATATGTAAGTACTAAGTAATATTCGATGAAATTGAATATATACAAAGCAATTGTAGACATATTATTAGTTATAAGTTCCTTATTAATATTATCCAATGAAATTGAATGAATTCAATACAACAATGTACTAATCATAAAAATTAAAAAGGGGAGATGTGGTAATACTTTTTATACACACTTTAAAGTTGCAGTATAGCAGGATCAATTGCAGTTAACCCTGATGAGTTAAATATTACTGCTAGTGGTGGGAATCCTAATATGCAATCAAGTACATCGTCGGGATTGGACATCCAACCTAGCTCGCCTAATGACAATAATAATAATAACAATAACAAAAATGCCAACAACAACAACAATGTCGGTAACACCAACAATAATGTTAATAACAATCATAGGCGTTCACGGAGGCGAGTGATTGGCTATTGTGTGTCTACTGAACTTGGGGTAGCTGCTCGTTTCAGATGGTTTCATCTTTCTTCTTTTTTACCCTCGGTCAAACCTGAGGATATTATTGAGTATGTGATTAAACATACTAATCTAAATAAGCGTCAACTGCAGTGTTTCAAGCTTGCTAAGGAATCGGAGTCGATTAACCGTACATATGTTAATTTTAAACTTGGTGTAGATGAATTGCACTTTGATAAAGTTCTGAAGGCTGAGTTGTGGCCAGTCAATGTAACGATCAGCCACTTCCGTTTTTTTCAAAAGGACGCAAAACTACAACAGCGGACTTAGTTCATAGTGTCAATCACATGCCATGCAAATATATCAATATCTTTTTTCAAAATGTTTCTGGCCTTAGAAGCAAGACCGAAAATGTGCGCCTATTTAGTTCTTTATTGGAGTATGATGTATTTGTCATCATTGAGACTTGGCTGAATAGTAATTTCTTAGATGCTGAATTTTTTGATCCTAAGCTTTATCATGTTTTCCGTAAGGATAGAGATGCAATAAAGACTGGCCTAAATAGAGGAGGTGGTGTGCTGATTGCCGCCCGGGTCGGTCTCCAGGCCTCGCTTGTTTCTTTAACTGTTAGTGACACGCTTCTTGATCAACTTTGTGTGCGGATTCATGGCTCTCTGGGTCAAATGCTCATTTGTGCTTCATACATTCCGCCGTCCAGCCCAGAAAGTATTTATAAGGCTCATGTAAATAATATCTTAAATCTTAAGCGAAGTTCAGGAGAAACGCAGCTATGTGTTCTGGGGGATTTTAATTTAAGTAATGTTAGCTGGATCTCTCTTGAAAACAATCTCTATTTAACTCCTACTAATATTAACAGCTCTTATGAATCGTATCTTATTGATAATTGTGGAGGGGTTGGTTTATCTCAAATTAACAGTTTCCATAATTCTTTACATCGCACTCTTGATTTAATTTTTGTAACTAATAATATTAGTTTTGTTATCTCGGAACCTGCGTCTTCAATTTCGCCACCAAACTTGCATCACCTGCCCTTAAAGCTTGAAATTCAGTTCTTTGAGTATTTCTGTATTCCTACATCAAATATGAAAAAATCGTTCAATTTTCGAAGATGTGATTTTAATCGTTTAAATTCTGCTTTACGTGGAGTTGATTGGGATGCTTCATGAAAGGTATAAAAATAAAATTACAACAAAACTTGACGGTCATGTAAAATAAACAGAATTATGTACATATCTAATCGATAAGAATATTTTTGGCCGTGGCAGTATGTTCAAGCAGCCTTGAACATTTTTTCTTATTTAAAGGATAATAGTAGTTAACCGATTTGTAAATACAGTCCACTGTTAGAAACTATATTTTAGCCATTGAGCGACCTATTTAAACAAAGATAAGACAATCACGCACAAACACATGTATATAGATATGTAGCAAATGAACCTCTGTAAATATGAACTACTTACACAAACAAAGATAAGATAATGCATACGAGGTCGCTCATATCAACAAAACAAATATATGTAAATAAATATAGTTAAAGATAAGACATTCACACACACACACACATGTAAATGAACCTTTGTAAATATTTATGTATACAACAACAAATTATAAGAAAGCTAGGATAAGACAAGTGTATATAAAGTAAGATAATTTTGTAAATAAATCAGAATTCTTTGAACTCACAAACCAAGCACTTCTTATTTTAATACAAACTGCTTCCCCCCACCAGAGGTAAGGGGCATTTGTTTAAGATTTGAGAACGCATTAGCTTCTCATTAAAAACATTGTTTTGCTTCTTTAAAGTATTCTTTGGTTCCCCCCACCAGCGGTAAGGGCCAAAAAATTACTTTTGGTATATGGCAATTTACGACTGCCTTATATTTGAGACCCTTACAAAATCTCAAGGAAGCTGCTCAATATTCACAAGGCTTGTTAAATTTTCTCTTATTTCAGAAAATGCATATAAAGAAAAAAGGTGTCAGAAGACCAGCTGATACAATTAGCTTGTAGCAAACTACAATCAAACGGGAACACCAACTGTGACCTTGATATGCTGGGCAAATCTTGGACATCGTAATATCAAGAAATGGACGAACAACAGAAAGTGATTGCGCGTAAACTTATTTCTGATATATTGTACCACGGATGCATGGGTACCCTCCAAAATAACCATGCTTTAGAAATACAGGATTTCCTACTTACGTCTTCACGTCAGCCATCTATTTATCAATAAACAGAGTCTTCACCTGAATTTATTGTGGCACACAAAATGCTCGACTTTTCGGATCAGGAGGTACCAATGACTAGTAATTCTAAAGCGTTCTCCAATCGACGTGGTAGTGATCTTCAATGCTTTTATGAGAGGAGTATTAAATCAAACCAATTTTAAAGTGAAATTTCGTCGTTTTATATTTGCGCATGGCTTTTATGTCAAGTATGGGCCGGGCCGGGCCGTATTAGCGGTGTTATACAGTTAAAAATGGCAAACGAATCGGAAGTGCGTAAACCATTGTAAGTGACAAAAGTAAGAAAAAGAAAGTTATCACCAGTTTTCAAAAGAACCCCAGTCTTTCGAGAAGAAAACTGGCGCAAAAATTGGAATGTTGCGAATTTTTCGTCTGAAAAGCAAAAGAGGAGACTAACCAAAGAACAAAGAAGCGGAGCCATAAACAGTCAAATTTATGGTATGGAATGCTTAAAAAACTTTAAACGCCTTGTTGAGAAAGCATAAATGTTCAGCGCTCTTTTGGCCGGATCTAGCCTCATGTCACTATAGCAAATTGACTTTGGAATAATACTCAAAAAATAATGTTATTTTGTTCCTCGAGAACTGAGACCAATCGAAAGATATCGGGCATTGGTCAAAATGGAAATCAAGAAAACCAAGTAAGTAGCCCGCCATGCAAAAATTTACGTGCAAAGTGGCATTTTGCAACTAAAAAAGGAACAGATAACAAAATAAAATTTTAATGGAAGGGTGTCTGAAAAATTACAAGTGTAAGTCAAACTAGTCTATGAAAAACAGAATAAAAAGGCAGTAAATCTCATTTTACTGCTTTTAAATTTACAAGACAAAAAGTCACATGCTAATTTGTCTCTTCGTAAAGTCACTTAATAGTTCAATGTTCATTGGTTTTTGTTGTGTAGCAAATAAAATTATTTTATTAGTTAAAACAAACGTAAAAGTGGTACTACATATTTCTCTGATTTAATTTTTTACACTTTACTGCCTTTTTGCTATGGACGGCAGTATAGTAGTCAGATCGGGCCGGTTCCAACAAATGACTAATCGGACAGCCAAATATACAAGCTCACCGAATTTCATCCAGACATCTCAAAATTAAGAAACTAGTTTGCGTTCAAACAGATGGGCATTGCTAAATCAACTCAGCTCGTCATCCTGATCATTTCGGTATACAGTGCTGTTTAAGCGACTTAAACTATGAGTTTTTTTCTTTCGTTTGTTTCATAAGCGCTGAAATTCTCATCCGGCTTATGAAATATTCTAAAGACATAGTTTTAGTTTTTAATTTAAAATGGAGGTTCTTCGAGTAGAAGATGGGGTGCCAATACCTCACAGCCCAGTGCTCGCCTCCACATCACATTTTGAAAGAGGTCTTCAAATAGAAGATGAGGTGGCTCATTAGAGCGAAACCTCAGAGTTCCCTATGCTCGCCCCAAATTAAATAAATTGAGGTTTTTCTAGTAGAAAATGGGGTGCCAATACCTCAGAGCCCCGTGCTCGCCTCCACATCACATTTTTTAAGGGGTCTTCAAATAGAAGATGGGGTGGCTCATTAGAGCGAAACCTCAGAGTTCCCTATGCTCGCCTCAAATTAAATAAATAAAGGTGTACCGCTGCTTTGCATGGTCCCATGTTTTAAAGGCACCACTTAATAAATCGAATACATTAAAATAAAGAAATTAAATAAATAAAGGTGTACCGATGCTTTACATCGCCCCGTGTTTTAAATACACCATAAATAAAATTAAAAATAATAAACTTATAAAATTAAATACAAAAAAAAATAATAAATTTAAAAAATGCTTGGTTGCAATAGGCTTTGAACCCGCAACCCCAAACGTTTGAGACGGGTACGTCATCCACTGTGCCACGACTCATACGCGTATAAGCACATCAAATTACTCCCTTATAACTCACATTAAACTGCTCGCCCTCAACTGCCCCACGCTTAGCTAAGTGCACTCGCGAAAACTCGAACACACGATAACTCGAACTTTCGGAAACTTGAACATTTTTTTCTCCATTGACTATTTTAAAACTCGAACAAAATGTAGCTACTCTAAAACTCGACCAATTATTTTCTTTTTTCATGGAAAAACATGTGTGGTAACGAACAATAAACACAATCCTTAGCCCGTGTGCTAATTTCCAGCAACCGATTTCACTAAGTCCGTTTAAAATAAAACTCTTAGTATTTTCTGCTGATTTTAAACTCTTTATTGATTTACCGACGGTAATATCGCGTCGGTATGCATATGAGCGCAAAAATTGACTGACTTTACTTTAATATTTCAATTACCAAAAAGGTGTCTATTTACTTATTAAATAAATTACATAGGTAAAGAGTTTAACAAAGGAAATTAGAAAACAATGAAATCAAGAAAAAAATAAAATAATAGAAAATATTGAAACCAATAAGCGGACTGTAACAAAATGCGTAGCGGTAGAATCGTATGATGCTGCTGGCATTGAACTTGCATTCGCTTTGTATGAACATAGGGATAGGCATACATATGAATGTACGCTTGTTATTAGGCAAATGCATGCTAGTGAGCGCTCAACAGCTTTAGTAGGCTATGCAGTTATTATGTATTAAATATGATGTTATGTTGAAGGAGTTGAATGACTTCCGGCGTATGACGATATCGCAGAGGTTCTCAAGTAGTTATTACGATGGAACAAAGTAGTCTGCGGTTCCCAAACAATGTGAGAAACTGTCGTTTTGCATGTGCTGTATCGCCCTATATTCAAATTTTTGTCGTTATGTGCGTCTTTTGTTTCATTATAAGGCGCCACACTGGCTAGGTTTCTTGCTAATTACGGAACTTTTCTTTTAAATTGATTGATATTTGTCAGTGATATGTACACGGGATTTTGCGCGGTAAAGATCAAATTTATTTGCGTTTTATAATGGGACGAAAACGAAATGTTTTGAGTTTAGCAAAAAAGGCTGAAATAATTAACGAGGCCAAGAATGGCGTTAGTATCACAGCTCTATCCAAAAAATATAACACTGCCAAGTCCACAATTTGTGGAATTGTGAAAAATGAAAACAAAATTTTGGAATGCGTTAATAACACGCTATCGGGCCCTGGAAAACGTAAAACGCTTCGCGCTTCAGAATTGCCAAACATGGAAAAAAAGCTTTACAAGTTATTACAACGCAGCAAGAATTATCCTATAAATGGTTTAATTTTGAAAGATAAAGCTAAGGAGTTACATGCCAAATGTAGCGAGAATGGCTCAACCTTCTTTGCAAGCGATGGATGGCTACAAAATTAAAAAAAACGGCATGGCATACGATTGATTTCAATCTCAGGGGAAAAACTATCCTCGCGACCAGAGTTAATGGAGCCTTTCAAAGCTCAGTTACAAGCTAAAATTCAGGAGCTTGAACTATGGCTAGAACAAATTTACAACGCAGAAGAATCCGGGTTATATTGGAAGCTCCTTCCGGGAAAATCATACGTTTCTAGAATGGAAAAGCAGGCACCGGGAAACAAATCTGAAAAACAGCGCATCACATTTCTGGCGTGTGCGAATGCTACGGGGAAACACAAGGTTAAAATGCTTGTCATTGGAAAAGCCAAAAATCCGCGTGCATTTAGGCATTTAAACTGCCCAGTGGAGTACCGAAGCTCAAAATCAGCCTGGATGACATCAACTCTGTTCCAAAATTGCTTCACTTTTCGTTTCTACCACAGGCAAGTTCATATTTGACTACAAACTAAACACCCTTTAAAAACCCTATTTTTTTTATTACATAGGTGAAAACTTATTTAAAAAATATAGGACTACCTCAAAAGGCGTTACTTTTGCTTGACAATGCACCTTCACATCCAAACGAGGACTCGTTAAGATCCGAAGATGGTTTAATTAGGGTGATGTTTATGCCGCCGAATGTAACTCCTTTGATTAAACCAATGGATCAAAACGCAATAAGAATAACAAAGCTACATTACCGAAATTCTCTCTTGGCAGCTATTTTCTCCGATGATTGCGATTTGATCCAATCAGTAAAAAAATTAGCTTGAGAGATGCTGTTACATTTTTGGATAGAGCTTGGAATAAATTGAGACAGGAGACGTTGGCGAAATGCTGGACAAATATTTTAAACTTTGCAAACTTGAAAGACGATGACATTCCACTTAGTGTCTTGAGAAACCAAATGGAAGCTGAAGCTAAAGGTATGGAAAAGGAAGCTACCGAAATTCTCGAACACTTAAATCCTGAGGTAGTTATAGTTTTGATGTAAATAAAAAAACACACGATAACAATAATAAATATTTATTAGGCTACTTCCACAGAAGAAGAAATAAGAGACTGGAATAACGACGACATGACTGAGGAGGATCATATTGAAGCTATAGAAGAAAGCGATTCCGAAGATTGAAGTTACAGGTGGAAATGAACAAGAACGCATAAGTTCGTCCGAAGCCGTAACAATTTTCAACAAAGCTATAGCATGGGTAACTGCTGAAAAAATTAGGCCGAGGAAATTTAATGTGCTACAATCACTGCGCGAATAGGCTGTATTGAATGCGGTAGAAAATAAGAAACATCAAACCAAGATCACTGCTTTTTTTTCAATAATTTGTAAACAACATTCATATTTGCTAACATTTTTTATTAAATAAACTGGCAATGAACTACAAAACCGGAGAATCTCTTTGATTAACTATGCCATAAAAATGGACAGGGTATAAAAACTGTTAAAACGAATACATATATATTAAAAATACATAACGTTTGAAAACTTGAACATTTCGATAACTCGGACAGGGCTGGTTTTCATTAGTTAGAATTTTCGCGAGTGCACTGTACTTATTCTTGGATCTGT